>NC_133377.1:26754847-26987347 GCF_049309525.1 Garra rufa
GAACTGTGAGATATGAACTTGAAATTGTAAGTTATAAAGTAAAATTTAAAAAAAAAAAAAATGAAAATTCAAATCTTAATTCTGAGATTTTTTTTTTAAACAAGTTGTGACTTTATTTCTCCGAACTGTGAGTTTATGTCTCACAATTCTGACTTTATATCTAAATTTTTTTTCTCTCTTGCAAGTTTATATGATGCCATTCTGAGGAGAAAGTCAGAATTGCGAGTCTATATCTCACAATTCTGAGAAACAAAGTCAGAATTGCAAGATATAAACTTGAAATTGCGAGAAAAAAGTCAGAACTATGAGATAAAAAGTCTCAATTACCTTTTTATTCAGTTTATTTTTATTTTTTTTCTTAGAATTGTGAGATGAACTTGCAATTGTGACTTATAAAGTCAAATCTTGATTCTGAGAAAAAAAAGTAAAAGTTGTAACTATTTCTCAGAATTGTGTTTATATCTCACAACTTTATAACTTGCAATTGCGAGTTCATATCACGCATGCAATTCTGACTTCATTTCTAAATGTTTCTTCAGAGTTTATAGCTCACAATTGCAAGATAAAAAGTTGCAATTACCTCTTCCATACAAAGCTGAGAGGCTATACATTGTAATTTGTAAGATGCTGTATGGGGTCAGTAAGACTTTATTTAAAGAAATTTATAATTAATAATAATAATCAAAAAGCCCTAAAAATAAAACTGTTTTCAACACTGATAATAAGAAACGTTTCTTGAGCACAAAATCAGCATATTAAAATGGTTTTTGAAGGATCATGTGACACTGAAGGCTGGAGTAATGATGTTGAAAATTCAGCTTTGCATCACAAGAATAAACTATATTATTAATTGACTATATTTTTAACTATATTTATTCATTTAAACTATAGTCATTACTTTTTATTATTATTTATAATTAAAATATAATAATATAATAATATATAATAATATATAATATATAATATTAACAGTCTTACCAGTCTTATGCTTTTGAATGGTAGTGCATATGTAAAAAAAAAAAAAAATAAAAAAAAAATAAATAAATATATATATATATATATATATATATATATATATATATATATATATATATATATATATAAAATGTTAAGTACATTGATATATAAATGCAACTTATAGTATAGCTCATTTATACAAGTATAGCCAAATTATGTGTGTATTATATAATTGCTACAACAGTGGCACTAGCATAGCCAAGGTCATCAGTTTCTAACCACAAATTCGTACCACGGTTCAACAGTTTAGTCAAATCCCTCAGTTCTCATTGGGAGACAGTTTACAGTGTGATATGGAACCTCAGGAAAAAAAAAACCACTTATAAAAACATTAACATTGAACAGTTGTAGGATTCTAGGTATTTGATATTTAAATGACAATAGTGTGGTAAAGCTGGGTGCACAAGCTGACCTGAAACTACTGAATATACCTGCAGAACTTCCAGACAGCTCTAGAGAAAGAAAAGGCCTCCCAAGGTAACACTATTGTGTATTTTGGGACATTATTAGCATTCACACACATTAGCCGTTTGATTTCTACTAATACAGACTTGCTGGGCAAGAACCCTCATCTTTATTCATAGCCATTCTTGTTCCTCCCGTCACATTGAGAAACATCATTTCAGCCAATTCTTTTGATAAAGAAAGGCCTGCTATATCACTTCTGTCATGCCATTGTGTCTCTATTACACATTTTTTCTTCTCTCATATCCTCCAGTGTTACAGAAAGCTGATGCAAAACATCTTAATCTCAAGCTTTCCAGCTCAACAGATCTCACATCTCCAAAAATATAGCTCTCTCCGCAAAGCCTTTAATTACTTTCTAGCAATGCTCACAGAGCTAAATGACTTTGCAGGTTCCTTTTTGCCTTTGTTATTGGACTTGGTGCAGTAATTAGACAAAGATTTTATCTGCTGGTTATGGATGGACAGAATGGGCCAACTCCAAATGCCACTTCTGTGGCCCAGAAAGGCCACCGCAGAACTTATACAGTTGTTCCAAATGAAAATAAGCAACTGGATCCCTTAACGTACAGCCTATGAGGTGGTAAGTTAAGAGTACAAGAATTGGTTACACATGCATATGCAAAAATAACTGCAGATTACTGCTCCTTTGTAAATAACAATAAAACTACTTGAAATGTTAAAGGATTAGTTCACTACTGAATTAAAATTTCCTGATAATTTACTCACTCCCATGTCATCCAAGGTGTCCATGTCTTTCTTACTTCAATCAAAAAAAAAATTAAAGTTTTTGAGGAAAACATTCCAGGATTTTTCTTACTATGTTGAAGGTCCAAACTTAAGTTTAATGCAGTTTCAAAGGGCTCTACAAGATCCTAGCCGAGGAATAAGGGTCTTATGTAATGAAACCATCAGCCGTTTTCCAAAAAATTACATTTATATGCTTTTTAACCACAAATGCTCACCTTGCATTAGCTCTGGGATGCCATTTTTGACTTTATGCATTATTTGATGTGAGTTTTTTTGGTACGGTAGGCTGCAAAACTCAAAGAAATTGTTGTTTTACCTTTTTTTGTAAAGGATGTTTGACTTTCTTTGCACATTTACTTACAAAGCAAACACTGGGTCGGGTACTTCTGCCAGGGACTTATGCGTAAGGTTAAGCTAGTATAACATGAGCATTTGTGGTTAAAAGTAGATCAATGTTAAGATCAAAAGTAGATCAATGTTGTATTTATTTCTTTTAGAAAATGACCAATCATTTAATAAGACCCTTATTCCTCAACTGGGATTGTGTAGAGCTCTTTGAAGCTGTATTGAAACTAGAATTTGGACCATCAACCTACTGATCCCTATTGAAGTCCACTATAGGGAGAAAAATCCCTATTTTTAAAATGTTTTATTAAAAACCTTAATTTCTTTTTGACTGAAGACATGATCTAATCTTTTAATTCATACATACTGTAACACTTGGGAGTCGGGAGACAGACGTTCGGATCCAAATGCAGGCTTTATTTAGAAGGCGTGGTAAACAGACAGGGTCAATCACCGGCAAACAACAACAACGAGGATAATCCAAAGAGTAGTCAAACACAGGCAGAAGGTCGGGGCTGGCAGCGAGCATCAAAACACGGGGAGGAGTCCAGGAATCAAACACAGGGAAAACAAACACGGAAAGAAACGCTCGGAAATAAAGACCAGATGGAACAATAAGACTTAGCCCGGAAGTGTGTGTGTCTGTGGCTTAAATGCATGTGGGTAAATGTGAAACAGGTGTGTGCAGCAATCAGTGCAGTGGAAAACGAGGAGCAGGTGTGTGCAGTGATTGGTGCAGTGGCTTGTGGGGAATGCAGTCCAGAATGTGTTGTGCAAGAGTTCATGAAGACAGGATTGACCACATACGTGACACATACTTTTTTTTTTTTTTTTAAAGCATTTTTTTAAATTATTATTTATTTTATTGTATTTATTTTAATGTAAGCTTATTTTAATACAGTTTATTTATTTTTTGATTTTAATTAAATAAAATTGTATTAATCTTTAATGCAATAATATTAAAGGGGTCCTATTATGCTTTTTCACTTTTTGAATTTTTGTGTGTGGTGCGTATATTTGGGCATAAAAAACATCTCCCAAGTTACAAATCTCAAAGTCCACTCCAAAGGGAGATATTTAGATTTTAAAAAAACAAGGTGGGGAATTCACCTAACTTTAGCAATGTAGCATGGACAGCTGCTTCTGGGATGCTTCAGCAATCCGCAGGGTGGCTTGTATAGTGACTGCGGACTGCTCTGATCGCCGTGTTGGAGCCGTACCGTTGGCGTGCAGTATAGAGGGTCGAAACACATGCAGAGCCACGGCTAATGTAAACACAGCATTGACTAGAGTGACGATCATCGGTTGCTGCATCGGAGCCGCACTGTAGAGGTGTGCAGTATGCGGTAAGAGATTTATTCATCATATAGTGTAGATAGCTTCACTAGCCTTATGCTGGAGCTGGTTTCAGGCATGCAAATAATTAAATAAATTAGCACATTAATGATAATATCTTGTATTGGCGATGTCGCAGGCTGATGATAGGACCAACACTACTGTAGCGCATTATTTACTCACCCTCCATGCATCTTAGGTGTATATGACTTCCTTCTTTCAGAAGAATGCAATCGGAGTTATATTAAAAATTATCCTGGCACTCCCAAGCTTTAAAACGGCATAGACCCATAATGCATCGATCCATAATAAAAAGTGCCTCACATGGCTCCGGGAGGGTCGATAAAAGCCTCCTGTAGTGAACCGATGTGTTTTTGTAAGAAAAATATCCATATTTAAAACTTAAGAATCACTTTAATCTAGCTTCTGCTAACAGTTGTAAACTGAACTTGCTGCTTTGGGAAGGGGAGTGGCAGGACTGAAACGCTGTCTAAGCTGTTCGCCAATCGCAACACAGGGGGACTGCTAACCAATCACAATACAATTCGTTTTCAGAAGGTGGGCCTTCATCAAACCCGGAACTAATCGAGCCATTTGTGCCAGGCTGGGGAGAAAGCTATTGTAATAATGCAAATTTTGTGTAAAATTATGCATTTTTCGAACCAGCAAGCATGAGAGCATGTTCTAGTGCACCCCCAAAACAAAATAAAAGAGCATGAAAGGACCCTTTTAAATGTGAAACCAACTGGATCAAAGCTTTTAACAGCATTTATTAAACATGGTCATTAAAGGGTTTAACTTAAGCATTTGTGTGAAATTATTGTTAATTTATGTTAATTTATGTTAATTTATTCCTACACATTTTTAATATGACTTGTGACACAATTCACCACTAATAACAAAAAAAGTACTTGAAATCAGGATCTGATTGTTCAGACTGAATCACGTTTCCAAAATATATTTTAAATTACAGTAAAATGGATTCCATGTGGGTTTTTGATGTTCAGACTATAAACAACTAAACAGTCTACCGTCTGACTGAACAAGTCTTATCTGTGACATTAACTTCCCAGATTTCTTTCTTTCTGTTTGGCAAATTTAAAGCTTTATAAGTGCTAAAGTGAAATGTTGAAGGGTGGCCAAAAAACCATCCAAATTTAATACATTTCTTGACATTAAAAACAGACATCAATAAACACTGGCTTGCATACAGTAAGTCAATGCTCCTTTCACTGCATACTGCATAAGCCAGTGACCCCTCTTTGGCAATGTCCGTTATCAGCTGAATAAGTCAATGAAGAGATTTCCGGCTCTGTGTGACCTATGAACAAGCAAATAAATGATCACAGACCCCCAAGTTGCCCTTTTTACCAATGCTTATCCTAGATACTGGTTATATCGATTAGCTCGGAATATGCTGACGGATCCAACAAAGATTCGCTTCCGCTGAATATTCACAATTGCATTCAGAAGCCTGCAGGAGTATCCTCATTGTTTTCAGACAGTAACAGCTTAATAAAGATAAGGGATTATTTTAAAAGCACGTTATTAGAGCATTTGGGTTCAATTTGCTGATCTGCACATGAAAGTCAGAGCTGCACGCTGATATTCCGGCCTAAAACCCAGAGCCAGAGTGTGCGATGTACCTCCCCGGTATTAATCACACGATTACAAGCACAAATACAGATGGCACGTTACTGTAAGACCCAAATAGGACACACATGCTCACTGATGCTCACTGAGATCTCTCGGCAGAGGCCCCACGACGGACCACATTTGCGTGTAAAGACATAAAAGTGTTTCATTTCTGGAATAAATTGAGTGGGACTGAATGAAGACAGATTTCTGTGTTTTTTCATCCTCAAATCTTGCAAAAAGCAAAGTATTTTTAGAGGGAGACTCTGTGTGTGCTCAACAGTTCTAAATCAGTGTAATTTGTGAGAGGATATCTGGTTTTCTGTTTACCACGACTAAAAGTTGACCTACATTTAGATACATTTTCACTGGATTTATTGAGTGTCAAAAATATTTTAAAGAGTTATACAGTATCATACAACAGACAAGCTGTATAAACTGTATTTAATGAGGAAAATGCAAAGACTAGTTACCAGATGATGGGGGGGAAAGAGTATGTTTTAGTTTCCATCCATATTGCTTTTGTTTCCAAGACTGTCATGTCCATCATTTTGAAGTAATATTCATCCTGTAAACAAACTATAACAATAAAAAGAAACTGTGGCATCTGTTTATGATAAACAAAGAATTGATTTAGAACATTCCGGAACGTAATAAAATAAATAAATTGGAATAAGCGAACATTTGAAATTAATAAAATGCAAATTAACACGCCAAAAAAAGGATTACTTTGACATTCAAGTTTTACATGCATGCAATTTGGTAAACATTGCATGATACGGAATACAAAATGTTCAACACATGCATCTTTTCCCTGAAATAAATATAAATGAAGTAAACATTCATTACTTATTTTAATAATTGTATTTTTACATTTAAGCTTATTTTAATACATTTCATTTACTCTTTTATTTAATTAAAATGTAATTATTTTTTATTGTAATCACATTCAATGTGAAACCATTAGGACCAAAGCTTTTAACAGCATTTATTAAACATGATCATTTAAGGGTTCAATTTGTGTAAAAATGTGTAAATGACTGGAGAAATTCCTGCATATTTTGCACTTGTGATACACACTACACAAATATTAATGCAAATGTACTTTTTTCTAAAGCGTTTTTCCTTAATATTTATTTAATTGAACAAATAAATTAAAATAAAAAAAAAACATGAAAGCCTGTTTCCGCCACCAAATAAAAAATAAAGGCAATTGCGACTTCTTATCTCTATTTTTTTTAGTTTGCAAGTTTAAATCTCGCAATTCTGACTTTATAACTCATAATTTCAAGTTTATATCTCCCAATTTTGATAACAAAACTGACTTTTCTTTTGCCATTGCGAGTTATAAAGTCAGAATTGCGAGATATAAACTAGAATCGCAAGTTTAAATCTTGCAATTCTGACTTCATAACACACAATTGTGAGTTATTAAGTGAGTTATTAACTCGCATTTCTGAGAACATATCAGAACATCATAAAAAGCATTTTTATAAAAAATTACATTAAATGTCCTAATTGAACTATGGTCTAATTCTGGTTTAGTCTAAGCCTTGTCTGTGAACCCAGCCCTATAAGTTTAATTCTCAGAATTCTAAGATAAAAGGTCAGAATTGAAAAAGAAAATTCTAAATTGTGGAATATAAACTTTATGTCTATATAGTTTATGTCTCGCAATTCTGACTTTTTTTGTCATAATTGTGAGTTCATAGCATGCAATTCTAAAAAAAGAGTCAGAATTGTGAGTTTATATCTTGCAATTTTCAGACAAAAAGTCAGAGTTGTATGATAAAAAGCCGCAATAACCTTTTTAATTTTTTTATTCAGTGGCAGAAACAGGTTTCCATTAAAAAAAAAAAGCCTGTGTCATCTGTTTATGATAAACAAAGAACTGTTTTAGAACATTCTGGAAAGTAATAAAATAAATAAATTGGAATAAGCAAACATTTTAAATTAATAAAATGCAAATAACACAAACAAAGACTAGTTTAACATGCATGCAATTTGGTAAACATTGCATGATACACTGGTGCTTTAAAAGGTTCTTGACAGCGATGAACCAATTTTGGGTTCCACAAAGAACCATTCATCTCTTTCTTACCTTTTTATAATCTGAAGAACCTTCTGTCGCAAAAAGAACCTTTTGTGAAACAGAAAGGTTCTTCAGATGTTAAAAGGTTCTTTATAGAACCACTTAGACAAAAAAGGATCTTCTATGGCATCGAGAAGCACCTTTATTTTTAAGAGTGTACGGAATACAACCACATGCATCTTTTTATTTTTAAAAGCTTTTTCCTTAATATTTATTTGATCGTATTTATGTTTATATTTATTGTATATAAGTTTATTTTAATACCTTTTATTTACTTTTTATTTTAATGTAAACATTTTTTATTGCAATCACATTAAATGTGAAATGTTACTTTTTTAAAAAGCATTTTTTTTTCTTAATATTTATTTTATATAATTAAACTCTGGCATATGTTTACGACAAACAAAGAACTGATTAAGAACATTTCAGAACATAATAAAATAAATAAATCGGAATAAGCTATTTTAAATTAATAAAATGTAAATTAACACAAAAAAAGATTACATAAGGAATACAATATGTTCAACAAATGCACCTTTTTATTAAAAAAAAAAAAATTATTTCCCTAAAATGAATAGCAATTATTTTAATAAAAATAAAAATATATTTAATAGTATTTTTATTCATTTAAACTAAAATCATGAAAATATTAATCCCAGCTCTTAACTCTAGCCTCATCACCTGGAATACAAGAACAGGTACAATTAAAGAATTGAGACGTCACACCATTTTTATTCATAATTACACTAAAACAGATGGCATTTATCAAAGTGTTTTCTGATATTTTAAGTTGTTTGCGTGGGACTGGTTATTCTTTTCCTACTCCAATAGACTGTGACACTTTTATGGTTAAGTCTCATAGTTCTTGCTGTCTCTGTTACTTTCTGCTTTTACAAGCCCATCAAACACAAAGGCGTTACCGAACACCAGATGTGCTGAACATGACCCCTGTACCTGCTGCTGCTGCATGCGCACAGACATATGACAGAATGTATATCTCCATATGAGATATCTGTATGTATAAGTCGGCTTGCAGGTGTTTCAGACCCATTTACACATATGCGTTTACATGCATACACTAAAATACCCATCTATAAAGGGAGCTGTGTTCTATCACTGTCATGCTGGGGAAGGGTTGATGTAATATTATGATTTCCCGTCCTCTCCGCTAAAATTCACAAACTCAGGCTAAAAATGTATGCTCATGCGTGAAATCTCCCACAGACTGTTACGCTTAGATGGACACAAATTATTCACAGTTGCCCCCTGCCCCTGTTTAAAAAGCTTGGGGAATATTACTGACAATAATCTTAATACTAGATTTTTACATGCAATATAACCTACCGTCATTATTTAGATCTGGATTAAAAACAGTATAGAATCAAACCCCCCACTTTTACAAGGGCTAAAGTCATTCAGCATTCTTAGCAGTAACAGCACGGGAATTATCACATAGAGTTAACAATTTCAAACCCGATTTATTTATTTCAAAGCCCTGCCTCCAATGCATTTCAGGCTGGGTTTAGTACAGAGGATCAATCTGTCGCAGGCCTTTGAAGCAGACACTGCTCTTAATGAGTTGCAGCACAGCATATGGTGTAATGCATTTCAGTTTCCAAAGAGCGTCAGACAATATGCCACATGAAAGCTCTGTGTCCAAACTAAAAGCAGAGGGAAGCAGAGCCGAGCAGGCACGTAGATTAAGACTGGGCACAATTACTAAACAGAGAGAGGCAGATTAGAAGTGATTTTCTGTGAGGCGCTGTTTACATTAGGAGTATAGGGATTCAGATTTGGAATTGTTTGCATGGCTGCAGTATGACAAAGCCTGAGAAAACATGTGCATCTGCTGTTGTACAACACCTATTATAGAATGATGGTCAGATTTACAGCCTCACACAACATCCTCTGGGGTGGAAAACATACATGAGGTTTTGTACTGTGTATGTGCAACTGTGCTGTTCCTTTAAAATGTTTACGGTGCCTGAAATACTATGCATTATACATTTTTTTAATTATTTTATAATAGTGTTATTACTATTTTAATATAGCATTATTACTGATAGTATTATTAGTATTACTATTTTATAAAAGTATTATTTTATAACAGGTGTATTATTAATATGTATACTATTTTTTCTATTTTCAAGAGAAATAACATGTAACACGGTGTATTTTTTGTTTGTTTTGTCTGTTGTGTTTGTTTCATTTCATACAAAACTTCAAAGTAGTTTACACAGAATCTTTCAAAAACAAACATGAAAAATAATTCACTAGATAAAAAAAAAAGTTTCAAACAGCCACAATCTACGGTGGCCGAGAGAGCTCAACACGCTGCAACTTAGAAAACACATGCAAAAAAAAAACAAAAAAAAAAAAACATCTTCATCAGTTTGACAACACAGGCGCTGCAAATCCTCGCAACGCAACCAAAATCAGAAACGCGCTGCAAATAGCACAGAACACAACGGAAATGTTTCGGGGGACCTCAAAAAGTGACGAACCCATCTGGGACCTGATTATTTGTTCCGTGGCTGTTGGTCAGAGCAGAGGTGTTGTCGGTGAACTAGATAGAAGATGGATGAAAATCCTCCATGAAATGTAACATGTCATTCTTTTTGTTATTCATTTGCATTTGAGACTTTTTCAAAACTTCCATTTCTTATAGAAATAAATTACACTTTGGTGTGCATTTAGCAATTTTCTGTTTATGAATATAAAGCATCTGCTCTTTTTTATTTTTATTTTTTTTATTAAAGAAAAATAATTGAACATTACAAAAATATTGAAATATAACTCAAAATACACAGAATATAATAACAATCTAAACAGTGAATAAGAGAAGAAAAAACAGATAAACAGAATAAACTAATTTCACATAGAGAAATAAATGAATAAATAAATAAATAAAATAAAACCTAGAAACAACTAAACAATAGTTCAATTTTCTTCCTTTTCCAGGGGAGCATAACCAACACGTCATTCTTTTTTACTCATTTGCATTTGAGACTTTTTCAAAACTTCCATTTCTTATAGAAATAAATTACACTTTGGTGTGCATTTAGCAAATTTCTGTTTATGAATATAAAGCATCTGCTCCTTTTTTATTTTTATTTTTTTATTAAAAAAGAATAATTGAACATTGAAGAATATTTTTTTTTTCTGTCTAGTTCACCGACAACACCTCTGCTCTGACCAACAGCCACTGAACAAATAATCAGGTCCCAGATGGGTACGTCATTTTTTGAGGTCCCCCTGAAACATTTCCGTTGTGTTCCGTGCTATTTGCAGCGCTTTTGTGAATTTGCAGCGCGTTTCTGAGTTTGCAGCGCGTTCGTGTGTTTGCAGCGCATTTCTAAGTTTGCAGTGCGTTTTTGAGTTTGGTTGCGTTGCGAGGATTTGCAGCGCCTGTGTTGTCAAACTGATGAAGATGTTTTATATAATTTGTTGTCGTTTTTTTCTGTTCGCATGTGTTTTCTAAGTTGCAGCGCGTTGAGCTCTCTCGGCCACCGTAACAATCTCCCAACTTAAATTTCAAATCACAACCCAAAACAACCGTCTGTGAAGTACTAAATTCCAAGTTACCTATTTTACGGTCCTGAAAAATGTTTTTATGTACTATTTTATAGTAGTATTATTAGTATTACTATTTTTTTTAAGTATTAATTTTTCATTATTAATAGGTATACTATTTTTTGTCCAGAGAAATAACA
The DNA here is from genome assembly GCF_049309525.1 of Garra rufa. Classification (NCBI taxonomy): domain Eukaryota; kingdom Metazoa; phylum Chordata; class Actinopteri; order Cypriniformes; family Cyprinidae; genus Garra; species Garra rufa. Next base: position 26,766,200 of record NC_133377.1, read on the forward strand.
CTGTTATTTGTTTTGTTTTTGGTTTTTGTTGGGGGGTGTTTTTTGTTTTGTTTTGCTATGATTTCCTTTGTTTTGGTGTATTTTTTATGTTGTTTCACCACCTGTTGTGTTTTGTTATATGTCTATGTCTTACAGAGAAATAACACTTTAATTGTTTAGTTGTTTTGTTTTTTATTATAATGTTTTTGTTTGCTTTGTCTTTGTTTTGCTGTACTTCTTGTGTTTGTTTTGTCTGTTGTGTTTTGTTTCATTTCATACATTTGTTTATACAAAGTATGAAGTTTATAATTTTTCATTATTAATATGTATACTATTTTTTCCAGAGAAATAACACTGTAATTGGTTTTTTTTTTTTTTTTTTTGGGGGGGGGGGGTTGTTTTGCCTTTGCTTTGCTTTATTTTGGTGTATTTTTTATGTTGTTTCAACCTGTTGTGTTTTGTTATATGTGTACTATGTTTTACAAAGAAATAACACTTTAATGTTTAGTTGTTTTGTTTTTTATTATATTGTTTTTGTTTGCTTTGTCTTGCTGTATTTTTTTTTTGTCTGTTGTGTTTTGTATCATTTAATTTTATAAATTTGTTTGTATGAAAGTATGAAGTCTATGCAGAATCTTTCAAAAACAAAGTTTTAAAAAAAAGTTTCAAGTAGCCACAATCTTCCAGCTTGATACTCAAATCACAACCTAAAACAACTAAAATCCAAGATAATTTACATAGTCTACAGTCCTGAAAAATGTTTATTATTACTATTTTATAATAGTGCTATTAGTATTACTTTTTATAAAAGTATTATTTTTACAACAGGTGTATTATTAATATGCACACTATTTTTTCCAGAGAAATAACACTGTAATTGTTTAGTTCTTTTTAACATTATTTTTGTTTGTTTTGTCTGTCTTTGTTTAGTTTTTTGTTTTGGTGTATTTTGTGTTTGTTTTGTCTGTTGTGTTTCGTTTCATTTAATTTAGTTTCATTCATCAGTCGACGCAGAATCTTTTAAAACATTCACTAGAGCAAAAAAAAGTTTCAAAATAGCCACAATCTTCCAACTTAATACTCAAATCACAACCCAGAACAACCATCCCTATCACTACCATGACGAAATTGCGAGTTAATTTATTTATTTTACAGTCCTGCAAAATGTTTATTATATTTATTATCATTATTATCATTAGTATTACTTTTTATAAAAGTAGTAACACTGTAATTGTTTAGTTGTTTTTATATTATTTTTGTTTGTTTTGTCCTTGTTTTGCTTTGTTTTGTTTTTGTGTATTTTTGTCTGTTGTTTCATTTAATTTCATTTTGTTTCATACAAAACTTCTACAGAGTCTACACAGAATTTTTTAAAAACAAACCTGATAAACATCTTTTTTTAAATGGTTTCAAACAGCCCCAATCTCCCAACTTGATACTTAAATCACAACCCAAAACAACCATCTGTGATTTACTATCATGACTAAATGTCATGTTAAATTTACCTATTTTACAGTCCTGCAATATGTCTGAAAAATAATTTAATTTTTAATGTTTTTTATTTGCTATTTGAAAAATATAAATAAAGCAAAATAAAATAATACTATCCACTCTCTAAAAACAAAAAGTTTTGCCAATGTAACACTACTAACCTTAGTTGTGACATCAAGGTGATACTTTTCCTCTGTGCTGCAAGGCATAAAAAAATAAACAATGTGTTAAGATGTCTTGCTGTAAAACAGCTTTATTTTATAATTAGCTTATGCAATGTATATCAATTAAATGTCTTTTCTGGTTGATTTTATTAGCAACTATATAAGATTTCTATATCTGTAATAGGTGCTTAAGGGACACATCTAATGAGTTGTGAATTCTGGGAAACTGCAGTCACTCAGGTAATAAGTTTCTGTATCGTAATGTGGTAGAGCTGCTGCAAGAGACGAGCACACATACACAAACACACACAGAAACTTTGCCGTTTAACAAACTGCATGAGTGAAAAAAAATCGTATGGAGATTAAGCTGATCCTGGAATCCCATCCCACCCACATCGACTCTTAAAACTAGTCAAATGGATTTCTGAAGTGGATGTGGCGAGATTTTTAAAAGGAGTTCTTGTTGCCATGTTTATTGTGGGATATGTTTGTTTTTCATTCCAGGAGATTATCTTAAATTATTTTACACATGTAAGAAATTTAGGGAAAAATAGTGCCCTTTTGAGCCAGATTCAAACCTCAGATGTTTTCTGAGAATGGACTCACGCTGGTGATTTGCCTTCGATTCATTTTATCTCCAGACCCCTTACGGCTGAATATTTGTCACGGTAGATTTCGGTAAAAAGCCCACGGTGGACTTAAAACGCTACTGAGTCTCCCCAGCCCTGTTTATTGGGCATTCGCCCGTTCCTTTATGAAACAGTAGTGCCCTTTGTGGTACAGAAACTCATACTGGATTTGTCTGGCAAGACATGTCCAGCACACGCCCCATCAAGGGGAGCGCTGTGGAAAATCCATCTGGCATTTTCTGTGCTCATAACAACATCGAGCCAAGTGCAAATTATCTTAAAAAAAAAAAAAAAAGAGGGGGGGACTCAGTGCAAACAGTTTGACTTCGGTTGCATGTGCACGCCGAGGGCCCGCTCTTTCCCGCTCTCCTTATTACACGGAATGAGACGTATGAAGGGAAAAACGCTAATCAGTGAACCCGAATCTTGCAAATTTTGCAACGTCTGGAAAAAGCCCCGTGAATAGCCATCTTGAAAGTCTAACTTCACACATTGGCCAGATTGTAAAATGGATAAATCGGTTGCCAACCCAACAGACCCTCCTCCTTTTCCCTCCCCCTCAATATCGCTCAGACCGGCTGAAATAGGTTAGGCATGGAAGTCATTTCCCCTCTAGGTGCTCCAGCCCTGCTGTCCAGACTCAACAAGGTCCTGAAATATCATTAACATCTGATTTTCGCCAGCGCCGTACAAGCGGCTCTTTGTTCCCCTCGCACCAGACGGGGGGAGCGGTTCTACATTACCATATCACCAATGTAATTACACCTATTAGAGTGGAGGAATATAGAATTTATTCCTTCTTTCCCTCCATCTCCACTCTTGCGCAGAGAAACGGCGTGTGAATATACCTATTGTGCGCATTTCAATTTCAGAAAGTGCTGCGGTATAATGCTATATAAACATTACCTCACCTTAACTCATAGCAGAGACCATTTGAGGCAAAATAGACTAGTTAACTTAATGACCCGCACAATCAAGCCTTTGTGCCTCTGCCATCGTGGGTCGAAAAATGTTCCCATCTTTCTGTGGTCAGAAGTCGCCGTGATGAAACAGGAGGCGGCGGCGGTGGCGGCGAGCGGGGCGGGCACGGCTGGTGAATAGTTGGCGCTTGTGCCAAGAGTCCAGTTAAGTGTCACTCGTGATTATTTTCACGTATTGCCGCTGTCACTTTGTGCCCGTTGTGGCGTTTTGCTCCAGGGTACACGCAAACAGCAGCCGCATTTATGTTTCCTTTGACTTAATGCGTCACAAAACTAATAAACCTGTTGTGTATTTCGGCGCTGTCACTGCGTGTGCGCTTTGGGAATGATTCATGGCAGACGAGCGTCCATGCCAGCCTTTTAAAAACCTACATCCTGTTTAAACATTCCTTCATAATGTTGTGCAACAATACATCTTTCTTTTCCCCCGTAAACAAGCAGCATTTCTCTTCAACTCGTTTAGAGAAAAGTAGTGTGTGCCGACACCGGATTTGACATTACATAATTAAAGTGACATTTGCAGAAAAGCGGTTTAGAAACATCACAGCAAATTCCTGTGGTCGCCTTATTTTAGTTCAACATAACCCGAGCCTTGGAAAAAGAAATGAGCAGGTACCGACGGACCCTGTTAAACTGACATGGATTTCACATGGCGTGAAGCAGATATATTTATGAATATGCAATTTAAGCTCCAAATTTGTTCAGGGTTTATCCTCAACCAAAGAGAATGTGTGTGATCAATAATTAATAGTAATTGGTGCGCACAGAAGCCGTGCGGTTTACTTCCGCCTAATATTTCACTGGAATTTCCTGATCGGCATCGGAGCTATCTGCATGCCAGAATGCAGGCCAGACAGAGCTGCTGCTGCTGTAGTTTGCTAGCAGCATGCAGATGAGACACACCCGAAAGCTTTATACATAGCAATGATCTCAGCTGGAAAAGTGATTGTCAGTCCTAAATGACTTATTTGTGTCCTGTAGGGGGAGCAATTCAAGCCCTGATCACACTAGGGGGAGTTTGTACCTCTTGACCTCAACCTGTGCTCAGCAGATACAACAGCTGTGAAAGGAATGCTACTGCAACCTGAAGTAAACTAATCAAGCCTTGTAGACAAAAAATGCAAAAATCACTAAGAAACAATACATAGGATGGCATTGGCAAAAGGAAAAAATGTATCGTTAATTCAAGAATGAGCGAATTGTGAAAAGAAACCGTCAAGTCCTCAAAACTTTTTTTTTTTGTTTTAAATCAAATGTAAATTCATAACCGAGTCGCATTTTCTTGGTTAAATAAACATTATACTTGCACTATCAGAAAAAGAAAAAACAATATTCCATTCAGGGCTCTGAACCGGTTCAAGGAACAAAATAACGAAAACCGGAAATGAACAGATTTGACAGTAACAGAACCGAAATCAAATTTTATAGTTCCGAACAGAATCGAAAAGTTCCAATTTGTGACGCAATCCAAAGTTCACGGAAAGGACGGAAACGAGACGGCAGAAAGTAGGCTAGCTTGACAGTTTTGAATGATGTCTTGCTTCTCTTTGTAGCGTCGGCGCCTCACACATATATTTTAGTGACATTGCAGCCTGTTCATATTAAAATAATATACAGTTAAATAATTTAAAAAGTTACACTGCTCTATTGTACAATTTGTTTTGCTCAGCGAGAGCACCGCCTCAAAGTCGATGTGATGATGTTTTACATCTATGCGAGTGTAGTACAAGCCTATTACATAATTAATAATATTTTATCATCCAGATACGTCGCAAATATGGAAACATTTGGATTAGAGCCAAATGAGAGAGGTAGACATCACCTTGAATTAATTTGTTTTCAGATTGACGTTTTTATAGCCTAAACGCACAGCCTTAACTCCAGAGGATTTGTTGTGGAGAGAAGGAAACGAATAACTGTGTTTATAATGTTTGTACACATTTTGCTTCTCCTGCATTTTAGCCTACATTATTTCTGAATGTAAAAATAAAATGCGACATGAGCCTATGCAACTTTTTCCCTCTTAAAACCCAATTTTATACGAGTAGCGTTTTTTTTAAACAATACATCAAACATTTTTAAATATCTTTAAAAAAATACTAAATGTCTTTCAAGCATTAACAGATTTTTTTTCTTTTGTTTAGTAGCCTACATTTGGCCAAAATCTAGAAAAGATGTTGACGGCTGTGACTAAATGCAGCGGGTAAGATACCTTTTTTTTTTTTTTTTTTCTTAAATTAAAGAAAACACTGCACTTTATTATTATTATTATAATGAGCAATAATATTATTATTATTATAATAGGCAAAGATTGTTTTTTTTAAAACAACGTTATTAACCAGTATATGTTCTACTCAAACTGGTTTCAGAATGATAATAATACAGAGGAATGCAGTAACAGAAACGTTAAAATATTGATTCTACTCAGAGTGAATCGAATACATTTTTAAGCCCTGATTCTATTTGTTAAAGCCATGTATGAATCTCATCAAATTAGTGTTTTTAAGCAATTTACATTTATTTCAAAATAATAACTGAAGGCAGTAGCAATTTAAACAACCTATTTTATTTGTGAACTTATGTGAACTTGTGAACTGTTTTTTAATAGTTAACTTTTAACTTAAGCTCTGTAAATATTGGTTACAAACACAGACATTTACTTTAAATATTTTCATGCCATTTTAAATCTTGTTTTGATGTAACAAAGTGGTTATATCTGTGGGAGTTGTTTACTTACTTTTTTAATTGAGTCTTCCCACTTACACCATTATATTGTTCTGATTCACAAATGCAGAACGTGCACAAGAGGCGGGATTTATCGCATGAACCAATCACAGCCAATCATAAACAGTCATATCAAATCATATCGGGATCTCCTTTCACATGACTCACCGTACACTTTAGGGGCTCTGTTAAAACTCAATGGGCTCAGGGAATGAGACTCGAACTAGCGCTTTAACTTTACCTGCTGGTTAGACTTTAGAAAAACAAGCTATTTATATTTTTTATGTTATCTTTTGCTATTTTTTCTTTTTTTTCATTCTTGTACTACGATTTTTGTTTCTCATCCAATATTTTACACTGCCTCCCTTGCGTCCTCAGAGGAAATGCCCCTGACACACACATAATGTACATTTATACACATGAATAATGAATAATGTATAATATAAATATAATAATAATATATCCTGTCTATAGCTAAGCCCTAAAGTTCTTAGTCTGTGGTACCACAGCAGCAAGAAAGCAGGAATAAAATACATTTTATAACACCGCATTTCATAAATACCAAAACTTTTTACATTTTTATTTCTAAGCAATATTGATATTCTCTTTCCCTTATTAATTTTACTTTTTATCCTCTTTCCTAGTTTTCCAGCTCCTGATATAACACAAATAAGATGTGGATCCCCCCATAAGGATAGCTAGCGTTGCAGGAATCATCCTTATTGCATACATGTGGAAGCGTGACAGAGCTAGGTTGAGTCACTGCACTAATAGCTTTTGACAGCCCAGGCAACGAGCACTAAACTGTGGCCTCATTCAATAATGGTAATACAAACTACAGTATATCATAAAAACGAGCTCGATCCCAGGCGGAATAAAACAGTCATAAATGCAGTCTGCCGTGTCATGGCACAATTTAGGGGACTGAATGCAAACTTACCTCTCAGAGTCATTAGCCTGAAGTTGGCTGCCTTCACTTGTGTAAAGTGGGTGTACAGAGAGCCTGCATGGGTCAGGATAGATTGGTGAAGGGTGAAGGCGGTCAGGCCAGAGGTGAGACAGGGCCAAAGAAATGCCAGCTGAGTTAACAGAGACACAGTAGATAGGACTAAAAAATAGCATTGCAAGTATATGTTAAATTCTATCAGTACACCTTATGGACCTCAAGGCCTCCAACTTGTGTGTGGGTTATATATACCACTGTTCAACAGTTTTGGGTCAGTGAGTTCTTTTTAAAGAAAGAGGGGATGTATTAAAGCAGGGGTTTTCAACTCCAGTCCTCGGGCCTCCCCTGACATAATGTTTTAGATGTCTCCCTATTGGACATGTTAACAAGTTAATGAGATAATGAAGTGATGATTGGATCAATAATCATACAATTTATTGGGACTTTAGTAGCTTGTTTTGTGATGCTGAGAGTTAATGTTTATATGATTAGTTTGGTGGTTGCTGAGATTCATACACACATCTGTGTTTGGCCAGTTAGTTTAGTGGCTGATGTTCTTAAGATTTTTTTAGTTCTTTGTAATAACTGATCAGGACAACACTGTTTAAGAGCACTAAACTAAGTTTAACTTAGACAAAACACAATACACATATCCAAACATAAACACATAACAAACTTCATCTGCTGTTAAAGTATTTTGGCTGCACTGCGCTGTACTACAAAAGCTTTGAAAACATTATTACAGCAGCCTAAAAAAAACAGTTCAATTTCAAGAGGTAAATTAAAAGAAACAGTGTTATGTGACATTTTATTGTTCATATTTCCTTCAGTAATTTTGTTTGTTAACAGCAGGTGTTTATCATTAATGATTCAATGATCATTATCTCATCAACTTGTTAACATGTTCAATAGGGAAACATCTAAAACATTATGTCAGGGGAGGCCCGAGGACTGGAGTTGAAAACCCCTGTATTAAAGGGATAGTTCACCCAAAAATGAAAATGCTGTTATTAATTACTCACCCTCATGTACACTGTAAACAAAATCTGTAGAAATTACAGTATTACTGGCAGCTGGTTGCCAGTAACTTACTGTAGATTTTAATTTATGCTATTTACTGGCAACAGTTTGTTCAAAGTTAATTGAACATTAAACATTAACAAGTCTTTATCTTTACAGAATAAAACTAAAATAACAGCCTCATGCAAAGCATTCTGGGAACCAAAATCTGAAGGAAAAAAACAGAAAAAGGTTGATGAAGGTTTCTGGTTCCCAGAATGCTTTGCAGTAGGTTGTTATTTTATAGTTTTATTCTGTAAAGACAAAGACTTGTTAATGTTTAATGTTCATTTAACTTTGAACAAACTGTTGCCAGTAAATAACATAAATTAAAAATCTACAGTAAGTTACTGGCAACCAGCTGCAGAACTACAGCAAATTTTTTACAGTGTAGTTCCAAACCCGTAAGACCTTCGTTCATCTTCAGAACACCAATGAAGATATTTCTGATGAACAGCTTTAAGACCCTGCATAGACAGCAACACAACAACCAATATCTAAATAGATAGACAGACCTTTTTTAGTTTTCTATCTCCAAGTTGGAGAGAGTGAGTGTGTGAAGAAAAAAAAAGACAAAGAGAGATTAGCTGGATCTCACTCAGCTCTCATTGTGAGTCTCACATCAATCGACCTGCGAGACTGTCGACTGCTGACTCCCACCTCTGAGCAATCAATACACTTCTCAATTAACCATGAACGTTAGGATGTCTGTAACTTGCGAAGTATTATTCATTGTTGTAGATACCCAGCTAATTAATCTGGTAAAGGCCTAACGAGCTGAGCTGCTGCATTGCCGGTGGGGGAAAGGGCTGGTAATATAACCATTATCTACTGAGTTATGGAGCAACGGTTTGGAGGGAAATTGATTCTTTAAGAAACAACCAACATGGTCTCATCCTTCCTCTCAGACAGCAGGCAAATCAATGTGACAGTTTGCTCTCGAAAAAGAAGCCATTCAGTGAAAGCCAAATTAAAAAAAAAAAACAGAGAGAAATGCTTCAGTATTTTTATCTCAATCGTCTGGTTGTCAACAAACTTCAGTAAAATATTTTCTTTTATAGTATGTTCCACAGAAGATAGAAAGTCATACAGGTTTGGAACAACAGGAGAATTTTCATTTTGGGGTGAACTATTCCTTTTAATAGCCACTGAAAATATATTTAAAATAAAAATCTGAAATTAAATTTGATTTTAAAAATTATTATAAATGAAAAAAATCAACACCTTTGGTCTTAAAATAATAAACCACAGAAAACAAGCATTGCAAATACAGTTGAAGTCAAAAGTTTACATACACCTTGCAGAATCTGCTAAATGTTATTTAGTTTATTAAAATAACCCGTTCAAAAGTTACATACACTTGATTTTTAATACTGTCTTGTTACTGAACGATCCACAGCTGTTTTTTTTTTTTTTTTTGTTTAGTGATAGTTGTTCATGTTTGTTAAACAATTAAACCGTCCACTGTTCTTCACAAATTCTTTGCTTTTTCAGCATTTTTGTGTATTTAACCCCTTTCCAACAATGACTGTAAGATTTTGAGATCCATCTTTTCACACTGAGGACAACTGAGGGACTAATACTAATATAGGGAATAATAATAATAATAATATAGGCAATAATGCTCCAGAAGGAAACAATACATCAAGAGTCGGTAATGACAACTTTTTGAATTTGAAAATCAGGGTAAATTTGGTCTTCTGGGAAACATCTTCTAAAGGGCAGTACTAAATGAAAAATATGATATTCAGGCAAAATAAGAAAATGTACACATCTTAATTCTCTTCAAAAGTTCACACCCCCAAATGCATTGTGTTTCCTTCTGAAGCATCAGTGAGCATTTGAACCTTCTGTAATAGTTGCATACGAGTCCCTCAGTTGTCCTCAGTGTGAAAAGATGGATCCCAAAATCATACAGTCATTGTTGGAAAGTGTTCAAATACACAAAAATGCTGAAAAACCAATGAATTTGTGGGACATGAATGTTTTTCTAAAGAACAGCAGGCAGTTTAACTATTCAGGACAAACAAGAAACACATGAACAACTATCACAAAAAAACAGCTGTGGATAATTCAGGTAACAACACAGTATTAAGGATCAACAGGTCATTTTTATAAATTCAACTATTATTTTCTCTTGTGGACTATATGTCAACTTCTTTTATGTAAAATATCTTATTCAGGTCAATACTAAATAAAAAAGTAACATGCATTTCATTTGATCCCTCTTATTTTGGTCAAATAATTTACATTTTGCAGATTCTAAAGCTTTTGACTTTTACAATATGTTGTATGTTACAATAAAGAACCCACATTTAAAAAAATAAATGAATGCACCATGCAAGTTGTTATGAGTAAAAGCATTTGCTAAATGCATAAATGCCAATGCACAACACTGAATAGCTGCAAAACCATCATCTGATGAAGTCCTAAAGAATATGCATAATTAAAATGACATTGTACATTATGAGTAAGAAAACACATCTTTGGGCTTTGAAAGGAAACAATGTGAAATTTGTGCATTTGTGTTTCTATTCTCTGGTTCATTGGCGAAATACTAATTGTTGTTTTTAGCAGCAACTATGAGAAGCAACAATTAGGCTTAAGTATGTTTTCGTGTGGTTAAGTAGTAGTAAATAAAGCAAAATGGGTGAAGAAAATTGCACATTTTGAAATTTCTGCTTCAATTCAGTTGCACTAAACCTTAACCACCCCGCACAGATTAAATGTCTTCATTTGAAATAATTACCCCTGACTATCTTCCCACGAGAAGGATCTGTCAGCTAGTAAAGATGGTGGGCACGTTCAGACATGTGCTGTCAATTTATCACAACTTTGTTTGACGTTTTTCTCCTCCACACGCTTAAAAGGCTAAAGTTCTATTCACAAAGATGACGATTCATCGCCCATCTCAGATTACCCAGCATCTTTTTCACCTGCAAAAATTGGGCCGGTTTCTTTTCTCCCTTTCATTAAACTGTCCCGCCTCTGTCAATCAGTTTACATCATATGATACCTTTTATTCCTCCACTCCAGGTTTCAACCGATTGCTTCAGCTGTCTGCAAAGGAGAGCGAGCAAAAGAGTAACGGAGACAAGTGGAACAAAGTCGACAGAATGGGGAAAGGGGGCAGATTGGTATATATATAAATATATATATACATACAGATCTAGACACACAGTCTGCATACAAAAACTATTCCTGCAGACTCGAGCCAGAGGACCAGGCTTCTTATAATGTGCAGGCACTGAACCGATATGTTTCTGGAGAGCCCTGCTGTTCACTTTCTCCCCGTGAGCCCCTCTCACACATTTTTATAGATCACTATTAAATCGTCAAATTGTTGGGACTTGGAAAAGTTTCATCCAGCAGACTTAATGGGTCTAGCAGGTGTGCATTTAGACGGTACGTATTGCATATTAAGAGACCTCGAAGCACCAATACAGGCAGTTCGGTGGCTGGTAACTGCTTAACTTTAACTTCAAGTGCAACAGAATGTCACAGTATTAATGGACCAATATTATCATTTGAAAAAAATGAGAGACAGTTTCTTTTCAGTCACATCAGAGGTGTTATTCCGGGCAGACAAAATGAAGTCCACTGTTTGCTGAGAAATAAAATGCACAACATCGCTCACAAATAAAGCAACACAGAAAGTGACAATTTATTCACTTGTAGCACATATATGTGTCATCTATCAGCCCCCAAAATGACTTTATCCAAGAACAAATGAGACAGCAATGAAATCAAAACAATTTAAATTGTTGCTTGTTACGCTTCACAGATTTATTTAATAGGACAGCTGTTTATTTAAACAGAATAGAGTGACATTTTATTTACTGCTGTAATGTAACTCAAACAGATGAGATTAGAGATTTTAAAGAGGATTTGTGGATTTACTGCAAGCAAAGTGCTAATACATTTTATTAAAAAATGTATAGTATATTTAACAGGAAACATTTTTATTGCTAAGGCTATAAGCCTGAAAGGGATAGTCCATCCAAAAATTGGAAATTATGTCATAATCTACTCACCCTCATGTAGTTTAAAAATCGTATGACTTTCTTTCATTTGGTGGAACACAAATAATTATTAATTTAATTGTGCTATTCAACACTGGGGACTTGCTATGGAAAGCTATATTTCAATAATTCCTCTCACTAGGTGATGAAAGTACTGAGAAAGATGGTCAAGTTGGTTAAAAACAAAAACACACATTCTTCATCAATTGGTATGGATATGTAAAAAAATATGTAAAAAACTAGAATTGTATTTCTTGATACTTAATTTTCAATAACTTCTATCCATTTTAGAAAGAAACAAAGAAAACATTTGTCACATCAAGTATCCACATAATTCTGTACAAGCATATGCAACGAGACAAGAGAGATTTTGGCTCTTAGAGCACATAAACTTCTCCAAAATGTTGTGCATATTGTGCTAGAAAGAGGACTGGCAAAGTATTAAACCTTTTTATTTTGTTCAAAATCAAACTCTACTATAGGGCCTATCAGTTTTATTTTTTTTTCCAAATTACATTCTTTCCACTCTAAAAAAAAAAAAATTGTTTCAACTTAAAATAATTTAATACCTTGCTGACTGATTTTTTATTTAGTCGAAATCTTAAGTTACTTATTGTTAATTTAAGTGACAACTTGGATATTTTAGTTGACTCAAATAAAATTAAGTCAGGGGGTACAATTTGTATTTTTTTATAGTGCATTTTAATTTTTCTAGATCCCCTTTTTCCATTTAAAATTTTTTAGACTTTGTTCTAATGGTTAAATTACATTTTATTAATCAAAAAGCTCTGTCTACTGAATTGAAATTATGAAACTTACACAATTTAATAGCAATTTATTAAAAGTTTTAAAAAATGACCCAATAAAACATATTTTTGTTTGTTTTTAAATCAAATTCTGTTTTCCATTATTCTTTATTCAATTTTTAAGGTTTCATTAAATGTATTAATTTAAAGCATTTCTAATTAATTGATTTTATTAAAAACAAAAAAATATACATATATTTTTTTCAGAAATACTGTTTTGTGTATTTAAATATTTTGGTAGATAAATTCTTGTAAATAACTTTTCTGATAAATACTTAAAAAATAATGTTTTAATAATAATTTTACTATTACAAGTAGTACTATCATTACATTAAGTAATATAATTCTGTCACAGTTTCTTCAAGTTAAACCAAACTTTTATTTTGACGGGTTGCTGTGAAGACCTTTAAGTTTCTGTTTGTATATGATATGACGATAGCTTCTCACAAAATAAACAGTAAAATACTCATGGAGTGACTCTCAGAGCAGTTCTAGAGACTATGTTTATGTGTTTATTTACTCATATATTGAGGCGGTAGAGGCTGAAAACAACACAAATGTCACACGTTTCAGTGTGTAGTAAACAAAACCGTGCATGAACATGCAGGATTCATATTCAAATAGAATTTTTGTGGCTTAAAATTCAGACACTAGTCCAATATCACGTTTTGATTCGAGTGAACTAATCCAAAAGTTAGCAAATTCTGTGACCTTGATGACTGGATTCTGTGGTTCCGTCTGCATTTTTTGCATTTTTTTTTTCCTTAGAGTAAACTAGTCTCAGCCTCAGACGTCACGCCCACGGAACGTTAGCTAAACGTCTGATGCATATGGTACACTTAACTGGAAACACTTCAGGAATGTCGAAGTCGTCAACTGATAGTTGAATTTGATCGGATTTCCGGGAGACGTGAGTGTTGCGTTTATTTTCGGTCCGCCGGGAAACAAAGCGCAGACTGATTTACTCAGCGTTTTGCTAAAAGGTGCTTATGCATACACCATTGTTGTTATACGCTTTTGCGACGTTCGCAAACACTGACTTACTGCTTGTTCTCCCTCTTCTTATTTAACTTTCAATTCTGGTTATTTCAATGACTGGCTTGTTGCACGCCAGTCTGTTGTTGTGGGGGCATTTCCACGCACCGAAACGTGACGCTGAACGAAACGAATTGTGATTGGTTGTTTGACATGTCGGTCAAACGGCCTTATGGGCGGGCCTTGGCCAATGAAAGCTGCCATGAATTCCAGACTTTCACCCGTCAGTCTGAAGGTCTGGCTGCATGAGACTAAGAGCAAACAGAATTATGTGCTTACCTATGCCAACTGCCCTATCAATTTTCACTGCTAAGGTCCAGATGTCAGTTAATAATAATAATCAAATATTAATTATCCTCTAAACAAATTTACTCTCATGGCATTCAGCATGTAAGCATATGCTTGTAAAAACAGGGTTTTTATTTACTACAAAGAATATAAAACATACTATTTTATACATTCAGGGGAGAATTCAAATCACTAGCATCGATAAATATTTTACAACCCATCGTTACTCGAGGTCTATATTTGCAGAGCAAGTTAAGCAGCGTAACTTACAGTGCCGAAGAAAAAATCTTTAAATAAACAATGACCCTGCGCTTGAGTCCAATGCGATGCCTAATTAACCGACAAGATATAAATGATACCATTTGGAGATGCTCTATTACGAAGAAAACAGGGGAAAGAAAAACTACAGCTGTTTGCGCACAAGATATCCCAATTGTGTGTGCCATATTTGCAAAATTCAATTAGGCTAATGTGAGTTTGAGGTACAAAACTAAAAGGATAATTAATCCATGAGCAGCCAACCAACCAGAAAGTGATAAACACTCACTACAGTCATCAGCATCACGCTGGGTTTGCTGTGCGCCGCTCATGACGTTGATGCTATCTCTTATCGGGCTCTTGGAGTAATTGTTTGATATGCCAGCATCAAAGATACGCCGCAAAACAAGAGGCAAAAGCACATCTAGAATATCGAGAGAGCCAATTAACAGATATCTGGATGCACTTAGACACCACAGCGAGCATCTTCACACCCTCCAGCGAGCCAAGCAAGTGTGCCTGCCATTGATATTCTTCAGCCGCTAATTAATCAGAACAAGTCCGTTTGGGACGCAAGAAGAAAAATGGAAAGCTAATAACCCTATACAGAACGATTCCATAAATTACTGCTTTTTTCCAAAAAAAGTAAAAGTAACACACTTTGTTAGGGTTAGTTTAATTAGCATTTAGAGTGTACTAACAGAATTTACTTTATATTCAAAAAACGTTTTGCAACATTACACTGAAAAAATGATGAAGAGGGAATCTGGTTACACATGACGGGAATGTTGGAAAATTCATCACGTCTACAGACGCTGAATAAATCATGGACAACAATGCAGTGTGGAATGGCAGGGACAGACGGTTCGGAGGCATTTCATAGTGACCTTTTTCCCATAATAATGTTTTTTTTCTGGAGATACACTTCAGGCCTATTATAAATAGTCTTCTGGAAAATGCATCTGTGTATCACAAGGAGTACATTTGAGACTGCTAATTCAGAGACAAAACAACAACCCGGCCAAGAGACATCATTGGTGAGAGAGACTGATCTGGCAGCAAACTGTTATGATGAATAATAAATTTAGCACATTTATGAGCTGAACCATGTGTACAGACATTGTACTGTATGTTGAGCATTATTTTAAGCAACTTTGTGTGCAGAAATGTTTTTCTTTATTTTAGTCTGCATCCTTTTTGGACATTTGACACACACACACACACACACACACACACACACACACACACACACACACACTTGTTCTGAAGTAGATCTTCTATTCTCTTCACAAATTTCACCATATATATGTCCCCTGCAAACCCATCATCCACTCGATCTCCAGCTAAAACCTTTAACTCTGACACAAACGTGGACCTTGCTTGCGATTTATGCCAGTAATAATGGAAAATACGTTTCAGCGATTGTTTTTTTCCCCCCGTTTGTCGAAACAAATGCTCTTCTCCCTCCAAACCTGCTATTAAATCTATGAAGCCAAACTGGCGTCCAGATGTCAAAATGTTATTTGAAAGCTGTACAAGCAAATGACTTTCTCCAGGTTTTATCGTATTGTGCGGGGTGCTGTGGTGATTGTAGCTTTTCACCTTTTTGACAGATCAATAAGAGCTGAGAGTCTGTGTGTTTGGATTTGTGGTTGTAATGTTCCATATAGTGAGCAGGACCATGACAGCAGCTAGTCAGCACATTCACACCGGCTCAAAACAATCAACAAAAGAAACACAAACTCCTGCTACAGTGCATTACAAAAACCTTGTGGAAGAAACTTGCTTTGGGCTACAAAACTGAAATATTCTTAAACCTGCAGGGTGAATAACAAAATATGTACAAAAGTACATTTATGATTTTTGTGCAATAAACATGTTCACTAAAATGGCCTACAGACTTTTTGATATACTATATACTATACATATGTCTACTACAAATTAAAGCTGAAATCTACAGTACAGTATAGTGTCAAATTAAAGTTAAAACGTTTAAAAACATCCAGACGTGGAATCCAGTCATAGATATGGAATTTACTGTGTAACTGAGAATGTCATAGAATTTGCCAAAATTGGGATAAATTAAACAAAATAAGGTCAGTACACTTACATCAAAATGAGTGTCTGTGAAGATTAAGCTGCAAAAATGGTATTTAAATATGAATCCTACATGTTTCTTTTGAGAAAACCTATCATATCATATACAAACAGAAACGTAAAGGTCTCCACAGCCGTTAAATAAAAGTTCAGTTTAACATGAATGTAATGTAATGAAAGTACTAATACAATTATTATTAAAACATTATTCTGTATAATATATATACATATATAAAACATTATTCTATTTTTGTATAAAATAAAGCAATTAAAGATGCTTTTGATTTAATAAAACATAATAAAGCCAGGAAAACTGAATCCAAAAAAGTATTGAAAAACACAGAATTTGTTAAAAAATAAAATTGAATTTGAGAAAATGAAAGGGCCTTAAAATTAAATTTTTCTTAAACTTTTAATAAATTGCTGTTAAATTGTCTATGTTTCATAATTTCAATTTATTAGACATGTTTTTTTTTTCTAATTTAACCAAGGAGTTAATGGTTTAAATTAAAATAGAAAAAATGGAATCCAGAAAAAGTCAAATGGAAAAATGGAATTTGAAGAAAAAAACTAAAACAGGCCCTTTGTTCATCAAGGCCACATTATTTGATCAAAAATACAGTGATACAATACAATTTGAAATAACTCTTCCGTTTAAATATAATTTAAAATGTTAAATATTAAAATGTTATATTTTGAAAAAAAATTGCTGCTTAACATTTCTGTGGAAACAGGATTCTTTGATGAACAGAAAGTAAAAAAAAAACAGGATTTACTTGAAATAGAATATTTATTATAAACGTCTTTACTGTCACTTTTAATAAATGTAAATTTATGTAAATGTAAATAAATGCATTTTTTATTAAATTAAAAAAATTTAACATTTTTAAAACAATTAATTAATTTTAACAAGTATGTACTAAGTTGTAACACTAATAGAATAAAAAAAAAAATAAACAAAATTCACAGACGAGCATTAACATGATCACAAATCAAATTATAAATCAGAGAAATCAAACATTTCACAGCTCTTTTGTTTTTTTAATCCTAAACAAAGGCTTAGAGTACAACTCCTACCATCACTTTTGGAGGATGTTGGTCATAGCAGTTAGTTTCCTAGCATTAACTTTCTACAGACAGCTTATTCTTGCATAACACTAAACGACAAGCCAGTTAATGTTACTGGAACATATTCAGTGAGCAAGAGACCCCTGTGAGCTGACTGACAGCTTGCCTCATGTCGATTGTCATTTCCACCCTTGGTCCAAGCTGCATCAAAAAACAAATCGAGTACAGCACCCATTTTTAATTTAGCAATATGGCCCAACGTGAAGTGATTCAGACAGGGTTAAAAACTGTGCTGCCACTCCACCCCATGCAAGTCCATCACCCTGGTCTAAGACTGTGTGGTAGGCCGGCCCATGTCACATCCGTGGCCTGGCATTTCTCAGACAAATGCTAACATGTCAGTGGGCGGCGGGCAGAAGGGCACGGGTGGCAGCGTGGCGGCTGACATCGCTTCCAAGAGCACCGTGGAGCCGCGGTGCAACGTGGACAAATTAACAATATGCAAACAAGGACCTGCCAGTGTTGTGTTTACTCACAGAGCACAGACATTGTCATGGGGAATTTATTCACAGGCTCACCGCAGAAACACGACTGTAAAGCAGCACTCAGCAATTAAGTTTTTATCACCCCTCAGCCAGCAGCCCCCCTGGCCCCCCTCCCAGCACGCACAGCATGTGTGGGCCGATGATTTCAATCTTATTCTGCTTCGCTCCTGTCGGTGTGCGGATCAGTAAATACCACAAAGACAAAGCAGAGGGGGGAAAAAAGTGATTCATCATTTCGCGTTACATACGGCTGTCAGTCCGTCACGCGCAGGTGATGATGTGATTAGGCTGATGATGTCATTTAAACATCAACGCAAATCGAAACTGTTCTTACAACAAATTCAGATGCGATTTTGTCATTCATTTGCATGTCTGGAATTTGATGTATTTTATGGGAAAGGCACTGATGGAAAAAGTATTTAAGCAGATGCTTGCTGTAATTCAAACATGCATTATATTCCGCTTTAGAAAAATCTGTAAAATATAAGCATTTATGAATCTTTCAGCCTGAGAGGTTCTACTCAGTGCTCCTTTTTGCATTTTTTTTATTCATATTTTTTGCATTTCTAACAAACAATCCTGTCAATAATTCATGTCATATTCACAGGTTTTAATCTATCTTACTCAACAAGTATAAGACTTTATATATAATGACTTAAAAGTAGGGCTGCAAATCGATTGGTCGTGATTAATTGATTCAAAATAAAAGTTTATGTTTACACTATATGTGTGTGTAATGTGTATAAATACACACATATGTATATATTTTTAAAATATTTGTATGTAAAAACTTGTATATCATTTATACAAATATTTTACATATAAACCTAACAATCTTAATGTATAACATGTATGTGTGTATATTTATATATATATATATACATATAAAATAAACAGTACACACACACATATAGTATGCAAACAAACTTTTATTTTGAATTGATTAATCACGACTAATTGTTTTGCAGCCCCACTTAAAAGTATTTAATTTAATACATGATTATTAATATTAATATTATATGTAAATTTAAATGCTAAAAAAAACATCCTCCTCATTAACCACTGTATTTTTATTTATTTAGAACATACAGTTCTGGAAAATCTAAATTAATCAATTACATTTAATATATACCAATACTCCCAGTTTTTGAAAAAAAAAAGTTTGAAAACATAATTAAAGTGAAAATGGTAGTGTCGTGAATGTGCGCCTAAGTATTCTCATATATTCATAAAATTGTGGTTGAACCACTGATGTCACAGACTATTTTAATGATGTCCTTACTATCTTTCTGGGCCTTAAAAGTGGTAGTTGCATTGCTGTCTATGCAGGGTCAGAAAGTTCTCAGATTTCATCCAAAATATCTTAGGTCTAACAGGTTTGGAATGACATGAGGATGAGCAATGAATTACAGAATTTTACTGACTTTTTAAAAAATCTGTGATTGGAGTCAAAAAGGTAAAGAATCACTCAACACTATATATTAATTTGATATTAATGTATCAAAAATAAAAACAATATGTAAAAACTGTCCTTGTTGTGAAACCCTATACATGTATATTGGCCATTCTACATTCTACAGAATTGGTCCAAAGTCAGAGTTGGAAACAGCTTGAAAAAAAATTATATGTATGCAAATTCAATATAAATATGAAATTCAAGGTACACATTTCTAGTAACTGCGCAGTTAATTCTCATATTGTATTTTCAAAAGTTTTGGAATACGTGTCCTCTCCCCAAACTTATCACTACTGAAACACAGTATATAATTTATTAAGAAGGGTTATATTGACATATTAAGATTTTGCTTTCATCTAAAATGTAATTGGTTTTTTGTCTATTTTCAGATTTTTTTTTTTTTTTTAGAGGTAAATCCATAACAATTAAATGTTTAACGATATTTAAAGGGTTATTTATGTAGTTTAGTTCAAATATGTCTCGGCTAATAGACTAAAACAAACACTGTTTTGTTAGTGACATGAAACAGCACACGTTTTTTACATAGTTTCATAATTTACCTTTTTTTTCTTCACTTTTAAAAACAACAAATGGAAAAAAAATTCTTTCAATATTTTCATAAGTTGAAATTTAGGGGTTAGGGTTTTGGAAAGCAACCTCCCAATTGAAAATACCCAATAAATGATATTTTTATATATATTAAGCTTACTGATATGTGTCCCTGGACCACAAAACCAGTCATAAGTGTAAATTTGTCGAAATTTAGATTCTTGTGTCGTCTGAAAGCTGAGTAAATAAGCTTTCCATTGATATATTGTTTGTTAAAATAGGACAATGTTTGTCTGCGATACAACTATTTGAAAACCTGGAATCTGAGGGTGCAAAAAAATCTAAATACTGAGAAAATCGCCTTAAAATTTGTCCAAATGAAGTTCTTAGCAATGCATATTACTAATCAAAAATCAAGTTTTTATATATTTATGGTAGAAAATTTACAAAATATCTTTATGGAACATGATCTTTACTTAATATGCTAATGATTTTTGGCATAAAAGAAAAATCGATAATTTTGACCCATACAATGTATTTTTGGCTATTGCTACAAATATACCCGTGCTACTTAAGACTGGTTTTGTGGTCCAGGGTCACATATTTTAAATAGCATTGTGGGTTTCAATAGATAATAGAATTATATTAATAAACATTGAAGATTTGAATACTTAAATGCTTTTTAAATGTGTTTTTTGTTTGTGGGACAGCAGTTTGCACCAATTCTGAAGAATGGCTCATATAATGGTGTGTTCCAACTAAAACTCTCTCAACTTCGTTATCATCAAACACACATTGTTAACAAACATTTTCAGCATTAATTTAGTTGAAAAGATTAACACTAGTCCTGCAACAAAATCTGATCAATTAAAAGTGATAATTTTGTTTTCACAAGCATTCTTCTCCAAATTCTGGACTGCATAGTTGCGCAAAGTTATCAAATAAGTGTTGACAACAACAGGTACAGTAACTACGCCTCCCTGTGGTTTCTATGGCAAAGTTAGACGTGAAAATCAATACCCCCCTCCGCTTCCCTCGGCCCAATCCATCACCACCCCCGTTACACCCTAGGAACCCTGACAGAAAGATGACAAATGGACCCATCATGTCCTCTACGTCCACCATAGCTGGAGTCCACGAGTCCATGGTGCCGTCACTTAGGCAGTGACATATATATATTATGACACGGGCCCCTACCACTTTGGACAGTATGTTGGTTGAACAAGAGTGTGTATAAGCAGACGTGTGTGTAGTCATGCCAGGGGTCTGGATTAACTCTCCAGGGACTCCTGTCAGCTCGGACCCGGTTAGTCCTGTCACCTGGGATGGGCCGCAGCATTCATCAGCCGAACATGTCCGCCCTCACTCCAGGTGTATGAACACGCAACGGCACATTAGGTTCCACTGCTAACCTCAGCGTTCAGACAGAAACAAAGAACTGGTTTTAAAAACAACACAAAGTTAAAGGGATAGTTCACCCAAAAAAGAAAATGCAGTCATTAATTACTCACCCTCATGCTTTTCCAAACCTATAAGACATTCATTTATCTTCAGAAATCCGAGAGCTTTCTGATCCTGCATAGACAGCAATGCAACTGACATGTTCAAGGCCCACAAAGGTAGTAAGGACATCATTAAAATAGCTAAAAGCTCTCGGATTTCATAAAAAATATCTTAATTTGTGTCCCGAAGTGTCCTGAAACATAAAGGTGAGTAATTAGAGACAGAATTTTCATTTATGGGTGAATTATCCCTTTAAGATTTTGTCTGCAAATCATATATTAATAATAAAAGGACACTAAAATAAAGATAATTTTAGGTGTCTTTATGAGTTTTGGGGTAAGCAGTGTAACCTAATGCACCACTGTGTGTACATACTGCAGTATTCATTATTTATCGAACATAAATTCAGATTATTTCTGATGAGTGAGAAATAAACCTGTAGTGGCATAAATAAATCATACCTTTCATGAAAAACATTAAGGTTCTATACTAAATCAACCAGCTATTGTGGCATGGTAAATTATTGAAGCTTATATTTAATAACTTACATCGATTTAAATAATTACACTATTTCTGTCATTTCTACTTCATAAAATAAAATAGACATATCAGTCAGTTGTAATTTTATCTAATAGATGTCGATTAGAAGCATTTCCAAAAGAAACAAAACTGAAAAATTGTTTCTCTATATACACTACCGTTCAAAAAATTTTAGGTCAGTAAGAGTTTTGGGAATGAAATTACTTTCATTATGCTTCATTATTTCATTATACTTTCATAATACTTCCATTCAGTAAAGACACATTAAATTGTTCAAAAGTGACAGTAAAGACATTCATAATGTTACAGAAGATTTCCAATTCAAATAAATGTTTGAACTTTCTATTCATCAAACGGTCCCGGAAAGAAATATATCACCATTTCCAGAGAAATATTAAACAGCACAACTGTTTCCCAAGAAATCAGCATATTGAACGATTTCTGAAGGATCATGCGACACTGAAGACTCGGGCAACAACAATGAAAAGCTTTAAGCTTTGAAATATATTAAAATAGAAAATTATTTTAAATTGCAAATTAATATTTCACAAAATTACTGCTGTTATTGTATTTTTTGATCAAATAATTGCAGGTTGATGAGCATAAGAGACTTTAAAAAAATAACTTTAAATATATGTGTAAATGAGTAGAGGTGTACTTGCTAAGGACAAAGCATCTCTAAAACAGAATCAATTATTTAAATATACACTCCCATTTAAAAGTTTGGGATCAGTATGTTTTTTAAAAAATAAAAATGTAAACGTACTATTATTAAATATTATTGCAATTTAAAATCACAACTTTCTATTTTAATAGACTTTAAAATAGAACTTATTTCTTAGATGCAAAGCTGAATTGTCATCAGCCATAGCTCCAGTCTTCAGTGTCACATGATCCTTCAGAAATCATTCTAATATGCTGATTTATTATTAATGTTGGAAACAGTTGTGGTGCTTATTATTTTTTGGGAACTTGTGATTCTTTTTAAGATTTTTTGATGTATAAAACGTTAAAAATAACAGCGCGTATTCAAAATAGTAATCTTTTCTAACAATGTAAGTATTTACTTTAACTTTTTATCAATTTAACACATCCTTGCTGAATAAAAGTATTAATTTCTTTCAAACAAAGAAAGAAACTATTTACTGACCCCAAACTTTAAACAGCAGTGTATTGTGTATTGTTACAAAAGAATTATATTTTAAATAAATGCAGTTCTTTTTAATATTTTATTCATCAAAGAATGCTGAAAATAGTGTATTTTAAACTATAATATTATTTCACAATATTACTGTTTTTTTTCTGTAATTTTAATCAAATAAATGCAGCTTTGATGAGCAGAAAAGACTTCTTCAAAAACATTTAAAAAAATCGTACTGATCCCATTCTTTCCCAAACAGCAGTGTTTACAAAAAAACCCAACATGAAATGAAATTGCAAACATGTTAGTATATACAAAATTCAAAAAGTTATGCTGAGCCCTATGACCGATTCTTTGAAAAGATCTCACTGAGAAGAGTGATTCATTCATGAATCAGATATCGCCGGGTTTGATGCTAAACAACAGAAAAGACCTTGCTGAAATACTGTCATGCAAACTGTAGCTTTATAGTGAGTGGCAACACATATCATGCTACCAAAATCAATAAACAAGCATATTTTTCTACTGAGAAAAATAGTGAAATGACTAATAGCTTTACTATTTGTAAAGAGACGCTTCTGTCCAACACTGTGTTTCAGTGAGGCGGCCATAGTACAGCATTAGTACCAAAGCCTTATTGGCTTCCCAAGAATTCATCCTCTGACATTTGACAAACCTCTGTTTTACGCTCCAGAGATGACAAGTCAGCCTTTTACACTCTACTAGATTGTGAACAAATGGTTTCATGAAGGGGTGGGCCCACACGTCTGTCTCCATCCAGACACCTGCAGCCAAAGGTTATCCTGCTTTCTGTGAATGCGTTCACATGTAACACCCCCTTTTCCCTTTTTCCTCTGCGAAAAGTCTTGAGATGTCGTTTCGGCAATGTGTCACACATACGGATGCTCTGTTCGCAGCTTTACGCTGTCCTTTAAATGTCAGCAGTGAATGTGTGAGGTCCAAGCGTTGCCGAGTGCTCACGCTCAAAGCCGTGTCAATGAACATGTCACAGTCGCACGGCCCTAAGGAGACACGTCTGTTATGCTTTTAAAGACTGGAAACAATTTTTGACTTCAGACATGCCTGTGCTGCAGAGATACCGGAAATAACCATGTATTCATGAAAATGTCCAGAATGTCCACATGAAGAACTAGCAATAAACTCAAGTCGCTGTTAGAAACGATTATTTTTTTCCTCCAATGCAATAGCACCACTATTTGGTAAAAAAAATTGCATGTATAAATAAAAAATTGACTCATAAAGAAAAATACAGTAATTACATTTCTGACTTTCTCATGGAAAAAAAATGAAATGTTCCGGAAGGTTTTTCGACTATTTATTCATGGGTTTTTTTAAAATATAGACTACTCCCAATTTCTATACTTTTACAAATGGTCCCTAACCAAGCAATTCTTGGCATTATCTAGTTCCTAACTCCGTGTCTATCCCCAGAGGAAAAGAAATTCCTTGTTTATTGCTGTTCTAGCAGAAACTATGCCGCATAGCTAAAATATCATTTTTGAAGTCTCATTAAAATTTCATTAGTCTTGGTCTATTGACATTTTGAAAAAGCATTGTTTTCATAGACCTCATCTGAACCGGATTCATTCATGATGACAGGCCATCCTATTAAACAGTAACTGACTTCTGTATGGAGCTGGTCAGACGATATCTACATAAATGCGTTACGCTCACTGGGTAGGTGCTTGCTCAGAGGATTTCTTGCATTTCATAGTATTACACACAAATACACACACTCTCTTTGTTTACATGGGTGTTTATGTACGAGAAGTGGAATTTAATTCAAATGTAAAATTAAAACTTATTTAATATGTTAATGCTTTACTCGTATTGTAAAGCACTTTGGATCAACTACGGTTGTGTTAAACTTGTGCTCTATAAATAAAAATTGACTTGACTTAATATCTCATAAATACCGTTTTTATATCATAAAAACATAAATTGCATTTTAAAATTGTATTGCATGTACATGATTTAACCAATTTTACACAAATTATGTCTGACTTTCAATTAGTGCTGTTAAGATTCATCGATTTCAAATCAAGTACTTGATTTTAAATTCTCAATTGCATTTTGCCTGTGTCGAGTAACCAGCAAAATACCGGAAGTGGTGCACTGCATAGACGAGAATCGCCAGAATACATTATTAGAGCGTTTTCCAAGGCTGCATGATAAAATAAACCCATTTAAAATCATAATGTTATTGTGAATTCACAAACGCTACCATTCAATCAAACAAATATATGAAATGCAGGTTTAATATGTGCATTTTAATTATTTGTCTACATCCGTGTAGGTTACATACTGTACGTGCGTGTCAGAGTGGCTTCGTTCATCATAAATGCTGCTCCACACAAACTGTTTTCATTTACATGTGTGAAACGTCTCAAACTCCACCGCTGAATATTGCTGTGAGTTTGTGTTTATTATAACGTTCATCTGGGGAACGCAACGTGCACCATTTCATTAGATTTGAATGTTAACTTATTTATAAATCTATGCAAACACAGGTAAAATACAGGTGCATCAATATCTTTAAGTTTTTCTGTTGTAAAGAAATGGCCAAATATTAAAGATTAAGTGGAAATGTAAATTATATATTGTTTAGTCAATATTAATTGCGCAGTAAAGTGTAAAAACAATCATCAGGCCGTCGGCACCCTCTGAAGTCATTTGTTCTAATGTGTAATGTACATTAGCTCTATTGTTTATAATACATTATGTATTTTATCTGTTTTGATACAACAAACCATGTGTTTACTTGCTTTTGATACTTTATTTAAACAAATTATTGCTCATTGCTATTATAAATGTATTTTAAGTCATTTTAAAGGCTGCTGTTTGCTCAGGTCTATTTTTATTATCACAAAAAAATATTATAATTATCTGATAACTCGATTAATTGTCAGAATAATCGACTGATTACTTGATTACCAAAACTGCTTAACTGTGATATTAGTTATGAATGAATGAATGATGCATTTATATAGCGCTTTCATTGTGTATTGCCGTACACCCAAAGCACTTTACAATCATATAGGGGATCTCTCCTCAACCATCACCAGTGTGCAGCATCCACTTGGATGATGCGTCGGCAGCCACAGTACAACGGCGCCGGTGCGCTCACCACACACCAGCTACAGGTGGAGAGGAGAGAGTTATGGAGCCAATTCAATGAGTGGGGATTATTAGGAGGCCATGATTGACTAGGGCCAGTGGAGGGAATTTGGCCAGGACACCGGGGTTACACCCCTACTCTTTACAAGAAGTGCCATGGGATTTTTAATGACCACAGAGAGTCAAGACCTCGGTTTAACGTCTCATCCGAAGGACGGTGCCTTTTACAGTATAGTGTCCCCGTCACTATACTGGGGCATTAGGACCCACATAGACCACAGGGTGAGCACCCCCTGCTGGCCTCACTAACACCTCTTCCAACAGCAACCTAGTTTTCCCAGGAGGTCTCCCATCCAGGTACTGACCAGGCTCAACCCTGCTTAGCTTCAGTGAGCAACCGGTCTTGGGCTGCAGGGTGATATGGCTGTGGTAGTTATGGTACACTGAAACATTTTTTGTAGGATTTACTTTGAAACCATTTTAAATTCATAAATTGTCCTTAAATTTTACAAAATTACAGTAACACATTTAATTAAACAAGAAATTTTAAATTAGAAAGAATTAACTTGTATTTTCTTTGTATTTTCACTCCAATAACCTTTGTTTTATTTACAATCATTTTTTATAACCTACAACCATCAAAAGTTGGTGTACTTGGTTACTAGGGAGACATCAGTGTCTGTAAAGTGTCTGTTAGAGATGAAATATGAGGCATGATGTGTGAAGGAAAAAAGAAAATCAGGATAAATATCACAGAATATTTTACAGTGTTACTTCAATCAATCATAGTCAAATTATGAAAAAAGTGTGAAAATATTATGTAACTGTGTTTATTTAGGGTACAGAAAAATCTAACAATGATATTAGCCTTGTGAAAGACAAATGTCACCGTGGAACAAAATTTTAAATAGCATGGGTATATTTGTGGGTCAAAATGATTTATTTTTCTTTTATGCCAAAAATCATTAGGATATTAAGTAAAGATCATGTTTCATCAAGATATTTTGTACATTTAATACTGTAAATATATCAAAACTAAATTTTTTGATTAAAAAAATATGCAATGCTAAGAACCTAACTTGGACAACTTTAAAAGTGATTTTCTCAATAGTTCTTTCTTTTTTTTTTTTTTTTTTTGCAACTTCAGAATCCAGATTTTCAAGTAGTTGCATATCGGCCAAATATTGTCAAACCACACATCAATGGAAAGCTTGTTTATTCAGATGTATATTCCAAAAGTGATCATTTAAATAAAAAAGTTGCTGAGATGTGATAGAAATGTTCATAAAGTTTATAGTAATGCATGCATAAACACTGTTTAGAGCAAAGTATGAATATCTGTTAATATCTAGTGAAAATGTGAAAATTGTGTTTCATTAAAATATTTTATTTTCTAAAAGCACAGGGTTAAAAGTGCATGCATATTCTGAGTAAATGCATGCAATTTTCTTTCTCTCCAAACACACACGCAAATAAGCAGAATATACTTAATAAAGGTAGTTCAAGTCTTCCTGACCTACATTTGCACACAGGGAATCATCAGCAGCTAAACTGACAGCGTAATCCCTATTACTGAATGCGCTTACTCATAAACCCTGACCCACCACGCTCCTCTCGCACGCTAGCTCTCCTCTTCGCTCTGAAAGTGAAGGAAGAGGCCCAGTGACACTCATGCCTCAGAGCAAAACGAACGCAAAGTGAAAAGACATGCCCAACAGTCAGCTCGCAAGCTGTGGGTCGTATGTCTTTTATCACCCTGTCTTTTCAGAACCATCATAAGAATTTCTAATTATTTTCACTCTCCAACCTCATAAAACATGTCGTCCAACAGAGAGACCATATTTTCAGTCCCCGCATTAGCCATAGATCTCAACGATCCTGTTTGTAATTATCAATTCATTTGGGAATATGGGATTTTCTTTAAAAATAAAGGATTGTTTTTCTCTCGGACGAAACCACATCACACAGTATCAGACATAGGGCTTTATTGTAGCTTCAAAACCA
This sequence comes from Garra rufa, assembly GCF_049309525.1. Classification (NCBI taxonomy): domain Eukaryota; kingdom Metazoa; phylum Chordata; class Actinopteri; order Cypriniformes; family Cyprinidae; genus Garra; species Garra rufa. The sequence goes on from NC_133377.1 coordinate 26,794,622, forward strand.
AGAGAATGGAAACTGAACAATAAGGCGCCACTGATGAAGTCTGCGAGTCCCCGAGGAAGAAAGTTTGTCGTTTGAAGATAACGGGGTTTTTTTCTCTCGCACTCAAAAGGAAGAGAAGTTTTGTCAGAGCATCTCAAATGACACATGAAGTCTGGGCAAATCATTTATGAAACACATTTCACAGGAAAACATTACATGGTGTGGGAAGAAAAAAAACACATACACCCATAATGGAATTCGGAGAAAAAACACCATACTAATACAATAAGCTGGCTCTCACTTCAGCCTGTATGGCACAGACGGTTTGGGACTTTCTTGACTGCGTCACAACTGGTTTAGAAGGCCATTTATCATGGTTATGTCTGTGTTTCATGGTTTGGACAGTGTGATATCTATGCATGATTTCCAAGTACCCACCAAAGGAACAAAAGCAGCTGAGTGGCAGCCAAAAACCAAAAAAAAAAAAAAAGAGCATGGCATTAAGTTTATGTAAAATGTTCCATTTGATTTCCTAACAGCTTTTCCCAAACTGAGGACAGCGGGTTTGCCAGGTGGTTCCTGAAAATCCCTGAACAAAATTCCAAACAAAAAAGCAAAACCATGGCAGGCGATATGATTCACTAATTTTGCTAAAGAGATTTAACCTTTGAATCAAAGCACTCAGGTCTAAGATGAATCACAACGTTTCATCTTTTGATTCAAGTAAAGTTTAGCGAATATGTTTTGACACAAATAAGTAATAGCATATGAACGTGAGAGTGATATATTGTCATAACACATTCCTCGAAGGAATGATTCAAAGACTCATACAAAGCCTAGCCCTCATTCCATTCCTAAATGAATCAGCTTTTTAATTAATTTTTTTGGTTGAAAAATTCAAAGTCATTTACAAAGAGTAAAAATACAGTATGTGAAAAGTAGTATGTCTGAATTCACAGTACGGAAGGTGAAAGTACCTGGATGACTTGCGCACTTAAGAATAAGCAAGAAGTTGTGATTAGATGTGTTCAACTTCAAGCACCGCTGCACAGACCGATTGGGGTGATTCGATAGCACACAGAGTTGTCTGCACTCTAATTGTTCTTGTGGTACTTTGATGTCATAAACTAATTCTGCCCTCCAAAGGCAAAGCACAGTAACTACACATTTGGTCAAAATTGAGTTAAAGGAGAAGTCCGGTGTGATATTGACCTAAAGTGTGTTGAATCATGATACCGAGTGTGAACTTACCCTTCATAGCTCATCTCGGCTTGTCCACTGCAGTCCGAAATCTGGCGTTAGTTAGCCGATGCTAACAACAGGTTGTCAATGAGGGTGAATAGGGCATCGGACTAGCCATGTAAATAAATCACTGTTTTACACCATTTACGCCACACTTCATTGGTAGACTTCCAAGGGCCCTGACATTTAAAACGAGACATTGAGAACTTTGAAAAAGCACTGGCAGGTGATTTACAAGATGATTTATTCAGACATTCCCCTTAGTAAAATTACCGATCACCGCCATCTTGAATTTAGTCACGATAAGTCGAGTGACGAGCAGGAAGGAACTTATCAGGTTGTAGTTTCCTTCCTGCTCGTCACTCGACTTATCGTGACTAAATTCAAGATGGCGGCGATCGGTGTCTCGTTTTAAATGTCAGGGTCCTTTGAAGTCTACCAATGAAGTGTGGCGCTACTTTGTGCCTCGTGAATGATGTAAAACAGTGATTTATTTACATGGCTAGTCCGATGCGCTGTTGACTCTCATTGACAACCTGTTGTTAGCATCGCCAGATTTCGGACTGCAGTGGACAAGCCGAGATGAGCTACTAAGGATAAGTTCACACTCGGTATCATGATTCAACACACTTTAGGTCAATATCACACCGGACTTCTCCTTTAAGGCTTAAAATGGACTTTGTGACAACGGTTTTGTCTTGTGGCAAAGTCTTGTGGTTCAATTTTGTCCCGTTTCAGAGAAACGAGAGTGTCAACATGTTTGACTAGCTGGCGTAAAAACTTTAAAGGCATTTTTCTCAGTTTCAGTGTTGGCGTAGTTACTGCACTTTGCCTTTGGAGGGCGGATATTGGTCTGTGCAGCGCCACTTAAAGGTGGCGTATAATGCATTGATACAATATTTTAAATTGTCCTCTAATATCTACATAGAAGGTATATGGCATAGGAAAGGGCAAACAATCTCCAGAAACGGTTTTACAGGTCCATTTACAACTCTAGGATTTGTCCCTAGAATGAAATGGTCTGTTATTACCTTATTTGGAAGGTTCATGAATAATAATGATGAGCTCTGCTCTGATTGGCTGTTTCACAGAGCGGCTCATTTCAGTAGCTTTCAGTTGCATGATCATTTTACTTTCACTTTTGTGAACGCATGTGCTCTGTGTAACGTTATACTGCAGCGGCAGTACTTTCCACATAAGTTTAGATGCTTGTTAGTGATGCTCAGGATCTGTAAATCATTCACCATCGTCCGCGCAGTCATCTCTCCAGCTCTCCATTTATGTGATAAGTGAAATCTTATGTACTGCAATATAACAAGCTAACCATGTCCCTTCAGTGGCTCGCCTTATTTTATTAGATTGCCTTATTCGTTTTCCTTGCCTTTCTGAGTAAGTTACAGACACCAACCATCCCTGCACTTAACATCTCCTGCACAACCTGGAAGATAACATTTATTCCCGTGATCTGCCATTTTCGCTATTGTCCTCGCTTCGTTTTTTTTTCACAATAGCCTAGCTGCAGAACTTCTGATGATTGAGCTATTCAAATGTTAGGGGCGTAACTATTAATGATCACGACTCTTACGTAATAGTTGCTGTTATGTTAGGATTAGCCTATTTTTCAGTGGTCAGATTTATATAAGGAGGAGGAAACAATGGTGTTTGAGACGGTATGTCATGTCCATGTACAGAACTGTTGTTATTCAACTATGCCAAGGTAAATACAGTTTTCCATTCTATGGCACCTTTAAAGGTACTCACAGTACTCACATTTTCATCCAAAAATGAAAATTCTGTCATTAATTACTCACCCTCATGTCGTTCCAAACCCGTAAGACACAAATTAAAATATTTTTGATGAAATCCAAGAGCTTTCTGAGCCTGCATATACAGCAATGTACACGTTCAAGGCCTAGCAAGGTAGTAAGAACATCATTAAAATAGTCAATGTGACATAAGTGGTTCAATCGTAATTTTATAAAGCTATGAGAATACTGTGTGTGCAAAGAAATAAAAAAATAATGAGCTTATTCAAGAATTTCTTCTCTTCTGTGTCATTCTCCACCGCACGTACGAGGGTACTGCGACACATGCGTGTGATGTGCATGTGCCTGACACAGTAGCTGGCATTCTAAAAATTTAATAAAGTCATAATTTTTGTTATAATTTTTTAACCTTTGATCGAGGGTTTCATTTGGTTTTGTCTGTGTATGTTTTTTGACTCTCAAAGCCGTGGGACTGCAACGGTTTGTGCTAAAAAACGTAGTTTGTGTTCTACTGAAGAAACAAAGTCACCAACATCTTTGATTCCCCTGGGGGTAAGCAGATAAATGTGTAATGTTTTTAATGAATCGCTGGAGTGAACAATTAAAAAAAACTCACACAGTCACTTGTTTCATTCCTAAATGAATTAGTTTTGAACAAATCGTTTGACTGAATGATTCAATGACTCACTCACATCGGTGTATCGATGTAACCTGCAGAAGGAGTCAATTAAAAGTATTTATTACAAGCATCTCAGAATTAGAAATGAACAAATAAATATTCAGCTGCATGATTGTGACACTAGCTGGCAAACAAACCCTCATCCCCTCTCAAATTTACACCTATATGCTTGTTACTCGAAAGGTAGTGTTACTTGTTACTCTCTTGCGTTTGCAAGAGAGAATTAGATTTTTCAATACTTTGAACTCTAATTAACCTTAACTCTAATTTGGAAAGAGATCAGTGTTTTATATGAACCCAAGATTATGTTAATCTTCGCTTGCAGCATTAATAATTAGCCACGTCTGTTCGTGTTAAGATGAACTCATTACTATAAACAGAGAGGGCACATCATAGCAGACAGCTCTTGCGACTGCTGTGAGTGATTATAGAGCATGGCAATACAGATGACGCTCATTGTCATCCTAATCGCAATCAACACAAGGCGTTCTTTGATGATAATACAACTCAACGATGTGCTTCATTATTGCTCAGAGCAGGTCAGGTCATGGGCCGCTGCTCTTGCACATGCAAATGCCAGATGCTCTTGTGGAGAAAGTCCCTCTAAAAACAGCTTTGAGACACATTTAGCCAGCATGCTGTTCTCCTCTCTTCACCTCTGCTGTCTGATGGATCTGATCTGAAGAGCTCAGTCCATTAAACGCCGCTCCCGCCTCCCACTCCGTTGTAAACCCAGCTAGTAGCTTACAAGAACTCAAAGCTGATGCAGATGAGCCGGCACAAATGAGTATTTTGGAAGAAGAGGTCTTTAATTTTGTTCCGTTTTCTTTTTTTCCCTCATGCTTTTCTTTATGTTTGGCTCCCTTTTTAAAGAGCAAGGCAGATGGATGGAAGCAGAGTGCCCACTCGTATGATAAATGAAATTCACATCACTCGGCTCCAGTGAGCTGAAAAGAGGACACTATGTTGAGATGTTTGGACAAATGAAGGCATAGCCCTGCAAAAAGGAAATGTAACGTTTTCTCCTTTTGTCTTTGCCTTTCTTTTCTTCCCTTTTGTCCATTTCAGACAGTACTGGCAGGTCTTTGCAAGGAGCAACAAAAAGCCTTTGGCAGTGTTGGGAAAGCTACTTTGAAATCGTAGTGTGCCAAGTGACAAGCTACTCATAATTCAACAGAAGTCAAACTACTCTTTTGAAAAAAGCAGGTAGCTATTGAAGCCATTTTGAAGCTTTTTATGAGGCAATATCTACAAATACAAGTTTAAGGAAAGTAAGATGCAAAGATGAATTAGATCAAAAGTGACAGCAAAGATATTCTAGGGCCCTATGATTTCCGCAATGCGGACGGAATCACAGGACTTAGTCATAAAAATGTACTATATAACACAAAATGTGACGGATTTTGCCAAATTTTGCATAATAAATCAAAAGTAGGTCAGTATACTTAAATCAAAACGTGTGTCTGTGAATATTAAGAAGCAAAAATACTGTGAATGAGTAGCACAGATGCACGGTTTTGTTAAATACACATACTGAAGTGCGTATGACTAATAATAGTAATAATAGCACTACTACCAGGGTTGGGGTCAATTCAGGAATGAACTCAACAATTCCAATTCAAAGAAAGAAATGGAATTGGAATTGAACAACAATTACAGGAAACAGAGTTGGAATTGAATTGGAATTACAGGAAGTGGAATTCAATTCAGGGAAATTCCACTGAATTCCGTTTATTGCTGTTTCTGAGCATTTATTTGGGATTGCATTTAGAGACATACATTTGAACTTTATTTATGATGCTTTACAAATAACAAGTAATGTATGAAATAGAGTTGATCAAATGCAAGTAAATAAAATGAGAACTGTACATTATGAATTAATAATTGAATGACAGTGGTGATAAGTTTCTGGATGTACTATACATTCAATATATGATTACCACATAATATATGTCTCAGCTCACAAAAAAATGAGTCATTTCATTCACTTTTTATTGCATCGAATTATCATCATTTCCTGAAATTTGGCATGTGAAATGATCATGCTTAACATACTAAACATACAGTACTTTGTATTTCTTTTATATGTTTGTTGTTTATGTGATTTACAATATTTAATGTACTATAAACTATTAAGCAAATCAAGTCAAATTAGTTTATTTAGCAACTCAAGTGGAATTTATTTGATTTCAATTCTGTTTCCTGACATTCCAATTCAATTCCAATTCCATTTCCTGTCAGCTGCATGCAATTCCAATTCCAATTCCATTCCAGGAAGTGAATTGGAATTTACCATTCATTCTCAGTTCAATTCATGAATGGCCCCAACCCTGACTACTACAACAAGCAAAATTATTATTATAACATTATTTAACTTAAAGGAATATTTATGAGAAAAACTATTTACTAGAATTTATTTACCAAAAAATATAAATACACAACACAGTATTTCTGAAAATCTAATTTTTAAAGATGTTTTTAATTTAATGAAACCATGAAAATTGAATCCAGAAAATTAATGTTAATTAAAATTAAAAACACAGAATTTGGTAAAAAAAAAAAATAAAATAAAAATAAAACTGAATTCGAGAAAAAAATAAAAATGTATTTCATAAGGCCAGAAAATTTAATTGTTGTTAAATTGTGTAGGTTTCATAATTTAAATTAAATAGAATATTTTTTAATTTAACCATTAAAACAGAAAAAAATTAATTTGGAAATAAAACAGATTTCATAGGGCCCTAATATTTATATTGTTACAAAAACTTTCATTTAAAATAAATGCTGTTTTTTTATTAATCAAAGAGTCCTGAAAATCATCACTATTTTAACAGAAATGAAAATGTAAATAGTTTTTGACAAAGTTTTCAACATTGACAATAAAAAGCACCAAAGCAGCATATTAGAATGATCTCTGAAGAATCATGTAATTCAGTTTTGCATCACAGGAATAAATTACATTTTAAAATATATTAAAATAGAAAACTAATGTATTTACTGTATTTTTAATTGACTAAATGCAGCCTTGGTGAGAATAAAATGTTTCATGAAACCGAATTCCCAATGCTACATCCAAGAGAGGACAGCTTAAGTAAGTGTTTTTGATAATTGCCTCTGCATGCTTGGCTGTAAAGCTGCGGGTGCAATGCAATGTGACATAAAAAACTGTGTATTGTCACATTAAACCACTACTCGTTGAAAAGCTTGTTAAAAAATAGCTGGAAAAGCTACACTGTTATGTAACCAACAGACTGAACTGTCACACTACTGAAAAATGCAGTTAAGAAAGGTACAGCAACATCGCTACTTTAGGCTGGTTACTCCTCAATACTAGAATTTCTGTAATGGTACCAGATTTATAATAGCTTGCACTTCCATACGAGCTGCGCTGGTGCTGGCGCTGAAGAGTCGGCCATGTTTACAGGTTCCATAAAGCAGCTGGGTGTTGGTATTGTTAATGTGAAATACAGATTCACAACCAGCATGGCATTAACATGGCTTCTGGGACACGAGTAAAAGAGAATGCAGCACTAGTCTAGCGTACACTCAGCTTGCCGTTTATAAATAAATAAATAGAGGCATGAATTAATAATACACATTATAATAATAATAAATAAAAAGCCAGTGTGCATTCTGGCAAAAGCAAAATAAGCTGCAGAGGTGGTTGACATCTGTTGTGATAATTCAGTCCCCAGGTGCTAGGCCAAGCATGTGTGAAGTTATGTTGCACCCACTGTGAACAAAACAGAGGAAGCAGTGCAGAGGAAAGTCTATGTCATTATATGGGGATTTTGAGACTGTAAGGTATAGTGAGTCTAGGCACCTGTGAATATGAAACGTGCTTCTCAACTGAAAGGCTGGCATGACTATATTCCATCAGTATATCTCAGGAGACTTCCCAGCTCATCTGCAGCTTGGATCCAGTACAGCCATCCAGAATTTTCAGATTTTTTCTGTACACTGCTGGAAGCAGATAACACATTTTTATTGTAAATACCTCACTGTGCCCATTTTAAAGGATTAGTTTAGGCATAAAAGAAAAATTAGCCAGTATGGTGCCGTTTAAAACTTTGGGGTCGGTAAGATTAGTTTTTAAAAGAAGTCACTTAGGTTCAATGAAGGCTGTATTCATAGATTATAGTAAAACATTAAATTGTAATAACATTTCACAATAGTAAAGGAGACATTGTGTGCCCATTTTCAAGTTGGTATGATTCTGTAGGGTCTTCATGAAATGTCTGCAACGTACTTTGGTTAAAATTCCTCAATGGTTGTGTAAAACAACACCCTTTTTACTGGGTGTGTAGGAAAAAAAACGATTTACATATGAACGCGTTTTTCTTGTTAATTGAATAATAATAATACCATGATGTTGTCGGAACAAAACAGCAACAGTAATGTAGGAGGAAAACAAATACATTCTGTCATATTTTCAGTGAGGACCAGTGTTTGGAAAAATATTATAATAATCATTGATCTTTTGTTATTAAGGAAGCATACTGCCCTCCAAAGGCAAAGCGTAGTAACTACACGTTTGGTCAAAACTGAGTTAAGGCTTAAAATGGACTTTGTGACAATTGTGTCCTGTGGCAAAGTCTCCTGGTTCAATTTGGTCCTGTTTCAGAGAAACCAGAGTGTCAACATGTTTGACTAGCTGGTGTAAAAACTTTAAAGGCATTTTTCTCAGTTTCAGTGTTGGCGTAGTTACTGCACTTTGCCTTTGGAGGGCAGCATAGGCGCCAAACACGTGGAAAATCACAAGATATTCTCGCTTAATTTTGACCAATATGAAGTGGATTGTAGCTTGTATGACTTTATTCTCGTTTTCATAGTTTATTTGAGGCAGGTTTTGGCGTTATTTTAATGGCAAATTTCAAGAGTACATTAATACGAGAGGGCAGTGCGAATAAGTGCTTATTGTAAACAGGTATATGTTAAATAATTTTATTTAGTGAAACACAGCCCTCATAGAAAGAATGTGTGTGTGTGTGTGTGTGTGTGTGTGTGTGTAGAAAGATACATTTTGTGTATTGTACTTATCAAATGCATTTATTCTATCCCACTGAGTATACTCTAGAACAAAAATAAATAAATAAAACCCAGTATAATAAATTACAGAGTAATGAAAATTAAATTTTTGAAAATATTAAAGGGGTCCTAATATGCTTTTTCACTTTTTGAACTTTAGGCAGTGTGCGGTGTGTATGTTTGGGCATTAAAAACATCAAAAAAGTTACAAATCTTAAAGTCCACTCCAAAGGGAGATATTTAGTTTAAAAAAAATCCCTTTTCAAGAACTACAACGAACAGCTCCTTTGGACTACAGTGTTTGTTTTCCTGATGCTAATTCAAATCGTTGGCGGGTGGGGGATTCGCCTAACTTTAGCGATGTTTATTGGACAGCCGCTTCTGGGATGCTTCAGCGAGCCACAGGTCGGCTCATATAAACGCGAGCTTTGACTAAAGTGTCCGAGAATTGCTCCAGTATCCATGCTGGAGCCGCGCTGTTGACGTGTGCGGTATAGAGGGTCAAAACACACGCAGAGCCGTGCCATAGACATGCAGTGAGTGGTAAAAAATTTATTCATCATACAGTGTGGATTGCTTCACAAGCCTTATGGTTTCGGGCATGTAAATAATTAAATACATTAGCACATGTATCGGCGATCTCGCAGGCTGACAATAGGACTAACACTACTGTAGCATATTATTTACTTAACCTCCATGCATCCTAGGTGTATATTACTTCCTGCTTTCAGTAAAAGCCCCCTTTAGTGATCCGATGTGTTTTTGTAAGAAAAATATCCATATTTAAAACATAAGAATCACTTTAATCTAGTTTGCTGCTTTGGGAAGAGGTGTGGCAGTACTGAACGCCGTCTAAGTTTGCAATGCATGGGACTGCTAACCAATCACAACACATTTGGTTTTTCGGAAAGTGGAACCCGGAACTAATCAAGCCATTTGTGCCAGACTGGGGAGAAAGCCATTGTAGTAATGTAAAATATGTGAAAAATTATGTATAAAATTATATATCACCAAGCACTAGAGCATGTTCTAGTGCACCCCCAAAACAAAATAAAGAATTTGTAAAAGAGTAAATTTAAAATTTAAATTTGTTGCGCACGTGTATCCCACTTCTGACAGACTTACGTTTGGGGCAGCCGTGGTCTAATGGTTAGAGAGACGGACTTGTAACCCAAAGGTTGCAGGTTCGAGTCTCAGGTCCGTCAGGGATTGTAGGTGGGGGGAGTGAATGTACAGCACCCTCTCCACCCTCAATACCACGACTGAGGTGAGTCCCTTGAGCAAGGCACCGATCCCAACTGCTCCCCGGGTGCCGCAGCAATGGCTGCCCACTGCTCCGGGTGTGTGTTCACGGTGTGTGTGTGTTCACTACTGTGTGTGTGCACTTGGATGGGTTAAATGCAGAGCACAAATTCCTAGTATGGGTCACCATACTTGGCCTCACTTCACCTCCTTACCTCCTGTATGATAACGTATACCAATTATTATTTAGTCGTGGAAACAGTGAAAGTAAAACGCAAAAAACAAGCGTGCATTCAAAACCAGTTTCAATGCCCCGCATATTAATAACAGCTCCGTCATGCCCGCAATTTATTTACAGTATAATTACCCAATGATATAATTGCGAGTTAAAGCACTGAAATATGTATTTTTCCTCCCATCTCGTTTTTAGGGGTTTTATAGTATGTCATTTCCTTTCTGGTGTAAAATATTTTTGATTTAACTATAAGTTAATAGTTGATTTCTTGAGTCAGGACTACCCATACTATAGACTGGTGTATTTTTGTAAGAAAATACTGGTACATTTAATGTCCAGTGTGCACAAAAATGTAATGGTGAGTTGAGTTTTAATCAAATCATGACCCCAAGAATTGATATGAATCGAATCGTGAGGTACCGAATGATTCCTACTTTTTCCCCTTGTCAAAAACAGCTCTGTTAACAGAGAACCATTTCAGTACACATTTCTTTAAATGATAATGAGCTACTGCTCATTCCACCCCTCTCATCTGTTTACATTACCATCAAAAACAAAAGAAATCCACGTGTCATCAGTGACTCTGATGTCGGGAAAAAATGTAAATTCTTATGTTCACTTTCATATCCAACTACAAAACACCTGTATTGCTTACTAGACGTTGGCGAAAGGTGTACAACTGGCTGAGGGCTGTTGTGGGCAGGGCCTGAGCAGTATGACATCATATTGCTCATAAAATCTAAACGGCTTGATAATTGAGACTGTTTAGGTTTTTTGGTTTGAAAAAAAAAAACAAGTGAATGGATTTTTATCATTGTATGGTGATTGTGTCCACTCACTGCTAAGACACATTTATATGCAAACACCATGTAAAAGTGAATTTTGCATCCGATGTTCACTTTAAAATAACTGTTTTATATTTTTTTATATATATTTCAAAATATAATTTACTCTTGTGATGTCAAAGCTGAATTTTTAGCAGCCATTACTTTCAGTCCTGTTAATATGCTGATTTGGTGCTCAAAACCATTATCTTATTATTATCAAAGCCTTCGAATACAATTGTATATTTCTTCATTTCATTCATAACTGACTTCCTTCTGATGAACAAGGACTGATGTTTTTTTTATGTTTTAAGACCCAAAAATGCCATAAAACTATAATAAAAGTGGCTCATGACTCACATGTGAAATTACAAGTCTTCTAAAGCCATATGACAGAAATATTAGCATCTAATTTCTGAAGAAATCATTCAAGATAGATCTTTTCAATGAATCTGTTTGCTTTAGTTGTTAAAATGATTCACTGATTCGGTTGCAGCGGTTGAGGGCTCGCTGAAAGATTACTGGTAAACAACAACTTATAGTTTACTCCCACTCTATGGTTACTGACACAAATCTATTGTATTGCTTCAGACATCCTATAAACTTTTTTATGGTGCTTTTGGATACTTTATGAAGCTTGAAAAATGTCAAACTCTATGTAGACTAAATACATGTAAAAGAGAGACAAGTACAATTCAAAATGTCTCCTATGTTCCAAAGAAATGAAGTACCATTTCTAATGAAATGAGGACAGAATGTTCATTTTGAATTAACTATCCAAGTATAAATGAGGCCACGATAACTCTGAAACAATTACTGCTAAAAAAGCATTATTGTCCGTAATCTAAATTCTCATCGCACTAGCTTTTATTGCCAAAGCTTGATGGTGATAGACTACACTCTTAAACCAATATTTCACCCCAAGGCGATCCCAGTAATAGCAAATCTCATACAAACACGAAGACATCCATTTTATAACATTACGCATTTATAAACATTATGTTAAAATAGTTTACATTCCTCACATTACAAACTTCTCTTTAAGTGGTTGGTTTATAGTATCGCAAAGCCTAGTCATTTTCCAGCATGTTTCTGAAGCTCCCTAAGCCACATAAAAAGACATATGGTTTCTCAAATGTCAAAAAAAAACTCAATTAGTCACTTTATTGCAAGGTCATTTATATGTAAAGCAGATAATTAAAACTACAGCTCCAGAACAACACTGCTACAAAACGGCAATTAATAATGCAAAACAACGGGAAACAATGGAGATCAGTCAGGATCCTCACGCGATTTAGTTCATGTTCGGAGGCAATGCAGCTCTGCGTGAAACACATCAAAGGCACTGAACATTAAACAAAGCTAAATTTACCGCATGCTTGGCCCTGCATTTACTAAACATGGCAATAACATTCAACAGTCAGATGTTGACTGCAAACATATTGCTCCGCTCTTTCATAGAGCACACAAAATATAACAATGATGTAAATATCTTTGAATTGGAGCTCAGAAGATCTTTGACGTTTTATGGAATCTAGTTTGTAAAACTAATATAATCAAAAAATTCCTAAATGATTTAAAACATCAAACATTGTATCAAAAAAGCAGGTTCTTGCAATCATATGGCTTTGATTATGATGATACTGTAAAGGCTTGGAAAACCAGGTCTGGACCACAAGGAAAGTATTCTCAAATTGTGACTTCAATTTGTGGTTTCATTATAGAAAACGGAGACACTTCCTCAAGTGCCCTAATGTGCTTTTCTGTAAGTGCGCTAGAAAATCATTAGTGACCTTAGAATACTCGCCTGGCTCGCAGTTTGTTTTTCAGCCTGTCATAAAACACAGGGAAACAAACATCATACAAGTATTTTTATTTCAGCATATGATATTCAATCTTATAATCATAGGCTGGTCACAACCAGAGAGACCTCTGTACATTGAAAGCAATGATTTCGAGACATTGGGTTCTGGATCATCCATCAAAGACAGCTGATCCAGTGTTATTGCCAAAGCTGATACTTATGAAATGCAGCACATCTTGACCTGACAGATCGACTGGAGCCAAGGAAGGACTGAATTTACATGCTGTATTACAGCATGACTTGTAATAATAATAATAAAATGACATGCTCAATCTTGACTATGAAGAAAATGTGACTGTCAAGTCCTGTTTTAAAATGGTAGCTTATAAAAACTGAAAGCAGACAAAAAAGCTTTTGAATTGCTGTACACAACCAGCTACATTTTTGTCATTTCCGAGAAAAACACTTGGAATTATGAAAAATGTGCATTACATACTAAAACATGAACTAAAAAAAAGTTAATCAAATCCCATTTTAAAGGGATAGTTCACCCTAAAATGGAAATTAGCTAATGCTTTACTCACCCTCAAGGCTTCCTAGGTGTATATGACTTTCTTTTTTCAGACAAATAAAATCAGCGTTTAATAAATGTTCTGACTTTTCCAAGCTTTATAATGGCAGTGAATGGATGTTGAGAGTTTGAAGTCCAATAAAGTGCATCCATCCATAATAAAAAGTGCTCCACACAGCTCCCGGGGTTTAAAAATGGTGTTGAGTAACACGGTCATTCCCACTAGCCACTTTGGCGGGTAAATTTAATAACAGAGCTTGTCCGGGACAAGTGGATTTTTTTTAAGGGGCAAGTAAAAGAGAATTTTATTGCCTGACTGGAAAACTATTCTGATTAAAACATTAATTAAGGTAACACCAAAATTCAAATTTCATAGTTCAAATAGTTGCAGAACACAGCAGAACAGTCACACATCTCTAAGCAACATACAGCTGTGTTTCATTCCTGAATGATTTGGTGTCTCTGAATAAATCATTTGAGTCAATGATTCAGTGGACCATTCATAAAGTTAGACACTTGCTTCGTTCTTGAATGAATCAGCCATCTGAATAAATCGTCTGAAGGCATGATTCAATGAGTCATTCATTAAGACAGTCACTTGCTGCCACCTATTGGCGGTTTACTTTCATATTTAAAAGTAGCTTATCTTATTATTTCCAACATTTTAAATTTTTATATTAAAAAAACTAATTTTAAACACCAAGCACATAACATTATTTATACTGTTGCATTTTTGCTATGTAGATGCATTCATGCTACATTTCAGCTTCATTAAACATGTATAAATGCTAGAGATGCACAGATTTTCGCATGATCGGCCCGGATCCGTGACCGGCCGGTCAATTTCTCCTCTTGCCGATTCCTAGCCGTTCCTTTAATTGCCAGCGGCGCATGCAATTATGTCGCAGCCGCGCACTCACAGTTGCGTGTAAACATGTCTTTGGTGTGAGTGAAGATGACACAAAGATCGTAGTTTGTAACATTTATAAGGCCAAAATACAACGCAAGGGAACAACCACGAACCACGCGCGTGTTTAGCTTGGCTGGACATGTGGTAGATCGCGCCCCCGCTCTGTATATTTTGCATGTCTCTGTTAGTTAACACATGTGATTCAGATAACCCGCTCGTTAGAAGTAAGCTCCGTGAATGAACTGTGTTCTGATTGACATGGTCCCTGCACAGTGTTCATTGCTCCCTACTCCCTGAGCAGGGGATATCCGTTGACGTTTACTACACTTTCATTCATTCACATATTTGCGCTACGCCACCGCATACAGCGTCTTCACATACTAATAGTTCAAAGCGAGCATATATGTTACATTTGAAGGTAATTTAAGCGTGCGCGACGTGAATTTAATTTGTATTTATTTACAGATGCATTTATGTTACACTTCTCTAGTAAATATCATCTGTGTGTGAATTTGCTGTATGCGGGGGGCGTAGCGCAAATATGTGAATGAATGTTCCGAAGTGTAGTACCGCTGGATTAACTGGTGACAAGGCAGAAATGCTTCTCTTTATCAAGGAAAATTTGCCATTAATGCTCAAGTAATAGCATTTAGTACTAGCATTGTTGTTTCTACCTGTTTGAAGACACAGTGCACGTTTTGTTATTAAAGTTATTGTTGTGAGATGATCCTGTAATTAATGTTCTAAAAAAAAAATCCATATAAAATTCATTGAAGGAAAGTAGATTTTTGTATGCCTGCTTTGTTACTTATATTTTATTTCTAATGTTTTCAAGGCTCAGAGCACTTTATTTTGTTAAAGTTATTTTAATATGAGAAGATGCTGTAATGTTTATACATTTCTTTTATTATAAAATAAAAAAAAATACATTGAGGAAAAGATTTTTGTTAGTATAACTATACTATGTTAGTTACAGGAACTAATTTCATACCTTTTTCGATGGCACAAAGCACTTTATTTTGTTGTTAAAGTTATTTTGTTGTAAGAAGATCCTGTAATGTTTAAAAATGTATTTTATTATAAAATAAATTTAATTAAAGAAAATATTTATGTATAGGCCTATGCTTTCATTACAGTTCTTAAAAAAATAAAATCGGAATCGGCAAAAATCGGAATCGGCAGATCACACTTACTGAAAAATCGGAATCGGCCAAGAAAATTGCAATCGGTGCATCTCTAATAAATGCATCTAAATGCCACTTCAGCTGCTTCTGTTTCTTCTGCAGTGGAAATATCGGTTTTGTTAATACCGATTCCATTTGATTGGTAACAGCCCTATGTCATATTAAATTAAGTAAAATTATTAATGAAATATAAGAATTTGAAATGAAAGATGACGTATGCATTTAATATGGTTAGGGGAAATGCCCTTTAAATAGGCAAATATATATCTGGAAATCAATTTAAATACATGTTAGTGTGCAGTAACTTTAATAATATAAAACGTAATTTTCCAACAACAATTTTCAAATTAAGGTTTACTTTTGTGAAACAGAAAGGTTCTTCAGATGTTAAAGGTTCTTTATGGAACCATTTAGACAAAAAAAGTTGTGTAAGTGTAAGAGTAAGAGTGTACTAAGTGTAAGAGTGTAATAAGATTGTACAACAGTTAACAGAAGCTAGAGATTACAGTTTATAAAGTTGTAAATATAGATATTTTTCTAACACAAATGCATCGATTCACTTCAGAAAGCCTTTATTACCCTCCTGGAGCCGTTTGGAGTATTCTTTATGGATGGATGCACTTTATTGGACTTCAACACTCATTCACTGCCATTATAAAGCAAATCATCACCTAAATGCGTATTTAGTAATGTAGTGACTTGTTTTTTAAATCAGTTCAATCACATAAACAAGCCAAATGAACCAAATCACAAAAATGAATCAGTTTCCAATGCTACACATGAACATTCACACTTCCACTGTGAATAAATAATACATTTCCTGGTCTACATACATAAATTAGATTTGACAACAAGCATGTTAGATTAAAACTAGATCTAATCTACAACAGTTGTGCATGTGTCAATACATTTGAAGCAGGCCTACCTTTCTACAACAAAACCCTTGGCTGGAATGAATGACGCCGTGGACTTGACGTCACTAATCATTCAAGCATTGAGCCTGTCTGTCCTGAAGCTAATTTTCAGTGTACACCTATAAAAACACTGCATATTTTTGCAGATGGCTGTTTTTTACAGGAGCCTACTGTGTAAGGGAACACAGCGTTGATTCAGAGTGTCTGCCAGGGGCCCTGAACTGAGTTCAGGGGCAAGTGCTCTGGTAACACAGCCGTCCTGCACCTGCCTCCCAAACACTTTAACAGGCAACTATCCCACCAAGCAGGACCTATCAAACCACCGGCTAACTCCACACAGAGAAGTACAGACTGACAGAGAGAAAGAGAAAGTGAGAGAGGTTTTAAAACTTTACTCAAAATGAAACTAAATAATGGTTTACTCTTTAATTTTTGAGTAATTACGTCTGAATGACACACACTTTTTCCTTAATATTCAGGCTTGTCTGTAGATTCAGACCACTAACATTTTGCATGCTTATACCAACAATTTTTTTTTTTTCAGTTTACTAGTTCATTGCACACTAGTTTTTCTTTATGCATTAACCATTTGACCATCTAAATGGATACACTGCACTGCACTTTACATAAACATGACCTGAGGAGAATAGCTGAACCCATTTTTTTAATTGTTAATCACTTGTTAGCCACAAAACAAATGATGGCTTTCAAGAAGACAACAGGGAGCAACTTTAAACCTATAACAAATCACCATCTAAGAGATCAGGCACTTCCCATGAAAGAAAAGCTGATTAAAATGATTAAAGGTTAAAGGAGGATCTGTCTCATGGAAGTAATTAAGTTAGAGAGAAAAAGACCAACGAGAGTCACTACAGGACAGTTTTTTCTTTCCATTTTCTTCAATGCAAATCAAAAACATATTCATTAGTATCACAAAACCAACATGCAAATCTCCACCACTTGAAACGCTATGACTAAATATGTACAAGAACATGAACAGAGGAGCCATCTGGTCCCACATTTGGAGGATTCTCTTTCCTGGGAGGTTTTTTTTTTATCTGGAAATCATTCTCTGCTGCCTTTCCTTTTACGCCTGGCTGCTTGAAAGCTGTGGAGAGTCAGATTAAGCCACTAGTTAAGGATGACATCCAACGATAAGCCAAGTTCTCAATGCGTTTACATTGTCTTTAGGTTCAAACTGCACTGACACAAAATAACACATCTTGCCATGCAAAAAAAAAGCACTGACATAGGAAATCAGGGTCTGTCTGGAGAAAAGCAAGCTGCTGAACTGAGAACAGAAGACAGAGGGAACGCACATGTAAAAATAAGCAGGTCTTTATCTTTAGAAATACATTTTTTTTTATTAGAGTACAGAGCATCCTATTATGAGCATTTTTTAATTTATTTTCATGGCTAATGGTAACTCTAACCCTAACCTAAATGTCACTCCTAAAAATTAAGGTTCTTCTAAGGTTCCTTCAGATTCAAGACCATTTTGTTTATTTGTTGTTTATTTATTTGGAGACTACAAAAGTTATTTATAAATTCTGTGTTCACTAAAGTTTTCTTGTGCAACTAATTGTATAATAGAGAGAGCAGAAAGAAAAAAAAAGTAGTAGTAAAAACAAGATTAATTTCAGTGTTCGGCTACATTAATCATGAAGAATAAACAGAATGAGGATAATATACTAGACATGTGTAACATTAACCGAATGAACACTAACCAAGAGCGAGAACGAGGGATGTTATATCATGTCCACTATATTATATATTTACAAAAAATGACATTAATTACAAAAACAAGGTGTCCTTCTGTATCAGAAAGTATACACTTATTAGAGAAATACGGATTCACGTACAAGCATAAAAAAGGTTATTCGCCCGTGTATTTGGATAGCTGACATGTAACATGACATAAGACAAAATTTTAACTTCTACACTGCTGTTCAAAAGTTTGGGATCTGTAAGATTTTTTATGTTTTTTAAAAAAGTATTTTCTGCTTATCAAGACTGCATTTATTTGATTAAAAACACAGAAAAACTGTAATATTGTGAAATATTGTTGCAATTTAAAATAGTGGTTTTCTATTTTAATATTCTTTAAATAGAATTTATTCCTGTGATGCAATGCTAAATTTTCAGCATCATTACTCCAGTATTCAGTGTCAACTTTCAGATATCATTCTAAAATGCTGATTTATTATCAATGTTGGAAACAGTTGTGCTGATTAATATTTTCTTTGGAACCTGTAATACTTTATTCAGGATTCTATGATGAATAAAATGTTAAAAAGAACAGCATTTATTTAATACCGTTCAAAGTTTGGGGTCAGTATTTTATTTTTATTTTTTTTTCCTTTTTTCCTTTGTTTGAAAGAAGTTAATATGTTTATTCAGTAAGGATGTGTTAAATTGATAAAAAGTGATAAAAAGTGAAGTACAGACTTATATTGTTAGAAAGGATTTCTATCTTAAATAAATGCTGTTCTTTTTAACTTTTTATTAATCAAAGAAAACCAAAAAAAGTATCACAGTTTCCAAAACTTGGAACTGTTTCTAACATTAATAATAAATCAGCAAATTAGAATGATTTCTGAAGGATCATGTGACACTTAAGACCGGAGTAATGGTTGATGAAAATTCTGTGTCACGGAAATAAATTATACTTTAAAGTACATTAAAATAGGAAAGCAATATTAAAAATTGGAATAATATTTAACAGTGTTACTGTTTTTTTCTGTATTTTTGATTAAATAAATACAGCATTAATGAGCACTCCATTAAAAACATTAAAAATCTCAAGATTTCAAACTTTTGAATGGCAGTGTATATATTTAACACATCCTTGCTGAACAAAAGTATTAATTTCTTTCAAACAAAGAAAAAATTATTACCCCAAACTTTGAAGAGTAGTGTGTATTGTTCCAAAGATTTGTATTTTAAATAAACGCAGTTCTTTTTAGCTCTTTATTCATCAAAGAACCCTAAAAAAAGTATCACAGGTTCCAAAATAATAATAATAATATTTGAGCAGCACAACTGTTTTCAACACTGATAATAAATCAGCATATTACAATGATTTCTGAAGGGTCATGTGACACTGAAGACTGGAGTAATGGCTGATGAAGCACTACGTCACAGAAATAAATTATATTTTAAGCATATTAAAATAGGGAAGTAATATTAGAAATTGCAATAATATTTCACAATATTACTGTTTATACAGCCTTGATGAGCATAAGAGACTCCAATAAAAAAAATTAATTTAAAGATCACAAACTTTTGAACAGCAGTGCATTAAGAGCAAGTGTTTAGTGTTTGAAGGATTAGCACCATTTTTATTCATTAGTTCATTTAAGCAGTTCTGCAGTGTGCCAAATTAATTTTAAAAAATGTAAATAAATGTTTCATGCAAATGCTAAATCAATTAAACTATAGCAAGATCCTAAAAGTACTTTATGCCAACTACCCAGACTTGCTTATATGATAAAGTCCACATGATATGAAACAGTTGTTGATGTCTTTGTGAGAGAAGGATACAATGGCTAAAAAAGAATCACATGGCCATGTGAACATTAACAGAAGACTTTAAATCATATAATGGTGTCTCATCAGATGAGGAGTTTGTGCCCAAATTAGGTGTCGGCCTGTGCACAAGAGAAAGAAGAATGCGTTACATCACAGACGGTGACAACGTGGGCACGGCTGGTGGAGTCTGGCTGCTGTGTGTCTCCAGAGAGAGATTTACCCTGCGTCTGGCACGAGCACATCAGAACTGGATGATCTGCCTTTCCCATAAACGTCTCCTCCCACCCGTTCTCCCTCCCAGTGCCGGACAGCGGGGGTGTCAGGGATGGCACGTATCTCATCAGTCACGCTGAGCTCGGTCTGCCAAGACTGCGCCCGATGGAGACGCAACCTTTTTCTCTTCCTCCACCCTAACACCCTCTTTTTCTCCCTCGTCCAACCAGCGTCGTCTTTTAATGGCGATGTGTTTCCATACTGTCTATTGTCTGCCAGGTCACGTGTAACAGCAAGACGGAGAGCGAAAGAAACAGAGAAGGGAAAAGGATATGTTATACCCAGTATGTTAAAATCATCTTTCTTCATTCTCATTTTGGAGCAGCAGACGGCCAAAACTCGCACTCAGCTACTTTTAACCCTGGCCAACAGGGCTGGGCCTACAGGCATCAGAGGAATCAGACGGAGTGGAAAGCCGTCGCTCAGCCCCTAATTTGTTTACGTGCCGATTTTACTCATACGAGGGCTGAAAATGCGAGGGCACGGACTACATGGCCAAACGGCTTTCATCTCGCTCACCCCAGCTGACTTTACCACAGACGGCCTGTAGTTTTCAACAGCCGCGGTTACTTGCGCCATAAACCCACACACACACGAATATCTATGTACTTATAACATCAGAGACAGAGATAGACAAATCACTGGGCACTGTCTGCCAGAAACACACAGTCAGAGAGCTCGAGAGATTTCAAAAACAGTATTATGTGACACATATAGACAGGGGTCTCAAAATAGTCTTTGGACAGAGTGTAGAAATGTAGAAACAACACTGCTTTTGATATCAATGCAAAAAACGCAGTTATTGTTTAACAAGTGATGGGTGATTTTGGTGGATGTAAGCCAGTTTTCCTTAAGCAGAGTAACAACAGGTGTACTTTATCATTAGTTTTCACATTAACATTTCACAAGTAAAAGTTCTATAAAACCTTTTGTTTTCATGTGGAAAGTCATCTATTCACTGTAAAAAAACTATTTGTTGAATCAACTTAAATTAATTTGTTACCTGGCTGCCTTATAATTTTAAGTTCAGTCAACTCAAAACAAGTTTAGTCAACTTAAAATGTTAAGTTGTACTAAGTGACACCTGCTATTTGAATTGATTCAACTTAAATTTTTAAGGCAGCAGGGTAACAAATTATTTTACGTTTACTTGACAAATTGTGTTTTTTTGTTTTTTACAGTGTTGCTTTACACGTCAAAAACATATTTTTGCTTGGTAAAGTGTATAAAAGCTTTTTATGTTGCTGCAATTAAACTTAAAGTCAAACTTAAAAAAAAAATACTTAAATATATTTTAAGTAAATGTAGTTCTTTTCATCAAAGAATCCTGCAACAACATTAATAATAATAGGAAATGTATCTTGACCACCAAA
This sequence comes from Garra rufa, assembly GCF_049309525.1. Taxonomy (NCBI): domain Eukaryota; kingdom Metazoa; phylum Chordata; class Actinopteri; order Cypriniformes; family Cyprinidae; genus Garra; species Garra rufa. Next base: position 26,816,177 of record NC_133377.1, read on the forward strand.
TCAGCATATTGAAACAATTGCTGAAAGATCAGGTGACACTGAAAATTCAGCTTTGCCATCACAGGAATAAATTACATTTTAAAATATGAAATAGAAATCAGTTATTTTATTGTAATAATATTTCACAGTATTACTGTTTTTTTTGTTTTTGTTTTTTTTTGCCAAATAAATGCAGCCTTGATAAGTATAAGAGACTTCTTTAAAAAACATTTTTGAACAGTAGTAGAATTTGACAATACTTTGTATCGAACGGAATGAAATCAATAAATTGAAGTATGGAACCTAAAAATAATAAATAAATAAATAAATAAACAAACAAACAAACAAATGCAAAAGTTTAAAGAGCTAAATAAATCGTAAACACATACAGTCAAACCAAAATTAATTCAGACACCTTCAACGTTCCTCACTTTATCACAGTTTATTCCCTACAGTTTAGAAAATGGTAATAAAATATGACAAGAACTCAGAGTTAGTGTATCAGAACAAATTCATCTTGATAATGTCAGATAACTTTTTTAGAAAGGTACGTAATGGATTACAATCAACCAAAAATTCAAACAACTGTTAGTAAGACAATTTACATAACTATCAATACCAATTACCGAGCAATGCTTAATTTAGTTCAGTCTGTGGTGTAAAAAGGACTTAAATGGACTATAGTGTCCTGCAACCACTAGTAAAAAAGTATCAAAAATGATATCTGGTGTCTGAATAATTTTTGGTTTAACTGTATAAAGAGTGATTACTTGGACATCTGACATCTTAATTGAGTTATACAGTAAAGTAGCAATTAAAATAATGAATTACCTTTTACTTTTTTGTTTACAGACTATTCAATCCAAATTTGTTTGTGCCACCGTATTTTGGGAGAAACGGAAAGAATCACGTATCATAAACACACCCGCAGCATCACATCATGCATGAGGTAATGACTTCTTGTCTTTCCTAACTCATGACACATCTGAGCTAACAAACATAGTAACTTACTCTGTCTTTTCAACCGTCTTCCCTGCATTTCTATGCACCCATGGGGAGTGTTATGGGTGAGTGTGCTTTTCGTAATGTCTTAGACTTAGACTAAAACAGTTCCAAAAGGCTGGCCGTGCATCACAGTGCCCATGGGCAACACTCTAAACTGCTTCCAGCTATTGAATGCACCCTAAGAGCTAATAGTGATAAAATGAAACGGCACACGTGGAAATAGTCCCTCAAGGACTGTCGGCTAAGCCAGAACAAATGCTATTCTCCAGTCAAGGACGCTAATGTGATGTATGTAAAGGTTGAAGTTAATCTGAGAGCATAAGGAACATTTCAACAATGGTACAGCCTTGTGCGGCGGTATTTTAACAGAAAGGTTTGTGCGTATGAAATACTGTTTGACGACATGATAGATGGAAGATCGAACAAAAGCTTTTCTTCAGATTTCTTTAGATTAAAGTTAGACAAGTATAGCTAGCTCAAGTTTTTGTACTGGTATTAGCAAGACTTAAATTGATGTTGAAAAAGTTGCAAATAAATTAAAATGATTGTTTTTTAGATTACACTACTAAATATACACTACCAGTCAAAAGTTTTTGAACAGTAAGATTTTTTATGTTTTTTAAAGAAGTCTTTTCTGCTCACTAGCCCTGCATTTATTTGATCCAAAGTAGAGCAAAAACAGTACAATTTTGAAATATTTTTACTATTTAAAACAACTGCTTTCTTTTTAAATATATATTATAAAATGTGACTTCAAAGCTGAATTTTTAGCATCATTACTCCAGTCACATGATCCTTCAGAAATCATTCTAATGTTCTGATTTGCTGCTCAAAAAACATTTGTTATTATTATTTTTATATTGAAAACAGCCGAGTAGAATTTTGTCAGGTTTCTTTGATTCAGTTCAGAAGAACAGCATTTATCCGTAATAGAAATCTTTTGTAACATTATAAATGTCTTTATCATCACTTCTAATCGGTATTTAGCATCATTGCTAAATAAAAGTATTCATTTCTATATTTTTTTTTTACCAAAAATAAAAAAAATAAAAATTATACTGACTCAAATTTTTTGTAAGGCATATTGCATAACGTTACAAAAGGTTTTTATTTCAGATAAATGCTTATCTTTGGACCTTTTTACTAATCAAAGAATCAATGTACTCAACTGTTTTAAATATTGATAATGATAAAAACAAAAGTTTCCAGAACAGCAAATCAGCATATTAGAATAATTTCTGAAGTATCATGTGACACTGAAGTCTGGAGTAATGATGCTGGAGTAATCACAGGAATAAACTACAAAACATATTCAAATAGAAAACAGTTATTTTAAATAGTACAAATATTTCAAAATTGTTCTGTTTTTGCTCCACTTTAGATCAAATAAATACAGGCTTGTTGAGCAGAAGACACTTCTTCAAAAACACTAAAATCTTACTGTTCAAAAACGTTTGACTGGTAGTATATGTAAATCAAACAATATTATGCCGCAAGAATCACAACTGTTTTTAACATGCAAGCACAAAACAAAAAAGAATTACTATATAATTACAATTTTTTTACACAGCTATTCTTGACTGTAAAAAGCCAAAGTGCAAAATTGAATTACACAAACCTTGTTTCCTATAGCTATATGTGTTGTTTATGCTGTGATGCAACATTCCTGTGAGGTAAAATACTTTGCTTTGTCTAGTTCACTCTTTAAAACAGCAGTCTACTATTTTCGCAAATCCGTTACAGCAAACAATAATTCTGCCTTTCTAAACATCCTAAATCCTTGTTTCTACGACAGCATGATTTAATTTTGTAAGCACATTACTCCATAATTTCATTTTTTTCCGAGCGATCCACTCAACTCCACACGTTTCTTCAATTTGACTATTTCAAACAATAAATAATAAGCACAGGAAGACCAAAAATGGCAAGCCCACATGGCAAATGATGAAGCAATTATGTTTGTTTGCAGATATCCTCACGATACGTGCCTCTCCTCTGCAAATATGGCTCAGTCACACCAAAGGCAAAATGACCGGATAAAGACATCCCAAGAAGATGGATATAGCTACAGTACAGACAAAACTTATCTTCAGAACTTTAAAATAGATAGTTCACCCAAAAATGAAAAGAGCTTCATTCATCTTCCGAACACAAATGAAGATATTTTTGATTAAATCTAATAGCTTTCTGACCCTGCATAGGCAGCAATGCAACTCACACATTGAAGGTCTAGAAAGGTAGTAAGGACATTGATAAAATAGTCAAAGTGACTAAAAACGTCTTCATTCAACCGTTTCTCCTTTCCGTGTCAGTCAAGAGAAGAAACAGTTGCATAAAGTTGTTATTTTTATTCTGTTTGGTTTCCGTGGATAAACAAAGGTCTTATGGGTTTGGGACGACATGAGGGTGAGTAATTAATGACAGAATTAACATTTTTAGGTGAAGTATTTTTTATTTATTTTTTTAATTCAGTTTAATTTAAAAATAACAAAATAAAAACATATAACAAAATAACATAAAATGAAATGTATAAAAATATGCATTTAACATTTTTTCCCTTGCTCTCCACAACCGTTGTGGGATTTTTGGGCTGCGATCCAACCACTATACTAAATCTCTAAAGCAATGACATCACCCCTCTTCCTGTGCAAATGACCAGCACTTCCTTTAATGGGCCAGATCTCTCATATCGAAACGCATGAGAGTTGTTATGATCCGATGGGTGAGCTGAGCCACTGTAATAGCTCGTCTCCCCATGTGATCCCACATGACAGTGAGGATGGGAAAATTCCCTCAGGGCTCCCCTCTCTCATGTGGATGTTGGGTGTAATCTCTTCATCTGGATGTGTCAGTGACGTACAGTAAGACTAGTCGTGAAAGCCCTGAACACTGCATACTCGGAAAAAATAAAAAAGCTACATTTCAAAAAAGCTTTGTGTGGATAAATCCGGAGATGATGGGCTCTAGCCGCCGATTGAAAGGTATTTTCCTGGTTGATACCATTTCTCTCATGTGCACACACACTCGGAGATGAAACGGCAAGTAAAGCTCTGAATGAAATAGTCTTGTCTGTATCTTTGACATGGTAAGTTATTTAGTGACACATCTTACGGTACCCAGCGCGAACACAGAAAAACGTGCTTATAAATCTCTCCGCTTGACATCTAGAGAGAGAGAGAGACAGACTCTGCCTGAGGAAACTTGGGATGGAGAACTGAAGGAAAATTCTATTTTGGTTCTTCCAAAAAGGGGAGTTTGCAAAACACAGACAGTGAGATTCTCTGTGCAATAAAAACCCAGAGGAATTTTGGTCGAACACAGTTCCATTCTGTTTAATTGTCCACAAAATGACAATGCCACTGGCTAATTCAGTTTCATTTGCTACAAAATCTGATTAATTCTATATTCCAGCGAATTACACGCTCCTTAGAGGCATGGTTCTCTCTAAAAAAAGTCCCTTTCCAACATTCATCTCCCATATGTGGTCTTCAACAGACAGTTAACATTCAGTTTAGACCAATTCAGCTTTAACCAAATATTATAAGAACAGCTGACAGCCAAAAGAAACATACCTAACCAGCCAATAATCATTTTTGCTCCACATCAAATAGCCTCCAACCGGGTTAGCAGCACTTCCAAATTCTGTACAGTTGAACAAATAGTCTACTAGTTGGTCTGGGCCTGCTGTGCTTCTGTCTGCTCAGATTACCAGCTCAAGAGTCAGTAAGGCATGACCCATCTGTTCAGTTATACTGACCCCAGAACTGTAGTTAACGGAGACGTTGTCTGTCTGACTGCGTTTCTCACACTGCACAGGCTGTCAAAAATTTTATGGAGTATTTATAGCACCCCCATGTGGACAAATTAATGCTCTGCTATTCTTATTAAACAACGTCTACATGTGACCCAGGACCACAAATCCAGTCATAAGGGTCAGTTTTTGAAGCTGAGATTTATACATCACCTTAAAGCTGAATAAATAAGCTTTCCACTGATGTATGCTTTGTTAGGATGCAATATCTGGCTGAGATACAATTATTTTAATATCTGGAATCTGGTGCAAAAAAAATCCAAATACTGAGAAAATTGCCTTTAAAGTTGTCCAAATGAAGTTCTTAGCAATGCATATTACTAATCAAAAATTATGTTTTGATATATCTACGGTTGTAAATTTACCAAATATCTTCATGGAACATGATCTTAATATCCAAATGATTTTTGGCATAAAAGAAAAAATAATAATTTTGACCCATGCAATGTATTTTTTATAAAATACTGAGAAAATCGCCTTTAAAGTTGTCCAAATGAAGTTCTTAGTAATGCATATTAATAATCAAAAATTAAGTTTTGATATATTTACAGTAGTAAATTTACTAGATATCTTAATGAAACATGATGTTTACTTAATTTCCAAATGATTTTTGGCATGAAAGAAAAATCTATAATTTTTGACCCATACAATGTATTCTTGGCTGTTGTTACAAATTAAGACTAAGACTTAAGGTTTTGTTGTCCAGGGTCACATATATTGCTTTATCACTTCAGTTCTTTACAGAACGACATTCACACCAGATCAAATGCGATGATTATAGTGCATCATAAGCATTATGCTCCTGAAACAAACCAGAGTAGAGTAATAACAAAAGCAGTTGCCCACAGTGAATGACAAATTCTTTATAATGACAGCTAGAGGAATATAAAAGAACAAACACAGTTATCGTCATCTGATCTACTCAAAATAAATAATCACATCCATTGTATTAAGTAGAAATCGTTTTAAAATATATCACACAGTAGCTTCAGGGGTCTCCTGAGGGAAGTGTATAGCTGCAGGGAAATTATGCTAATTCTTCATTATATTTTTCATACCGTCAAAGCTTTCCTACTGTTTTGTTGAATTATGAACATGTGATGCTACTGTAAAAAAAACAGAAGCTATTTTCCGCCTCAAAACGTTTTACAAAACACATACTTGTATTTCTATCATAACAGAGAACTTCCATTCAGTTCTATATGTTTTCATACTTATTCCCCCGGTTTCACAGACAAGGCTTAAGCCTAGTCCTAGACTAAAATGGAAGTCTGAGCTGTTTCAACTGAAATAAAATTGCACTGATTGATCTTAAAATACATCAGTGCCTTTGTTTTGTCTCAAGATGCACACCAGTAATGTTTTATTCTAAGCATGTGTATAAAAATTACTTAAATGTCCTAATTGAACTATGGCCTAATCCTGGCTTAGTCTAAGCCCTGTCTGTGAAACCGGGCCATTGTGTTTAATTATAATATTAGATGAGATGTTATGTTATTGATACAGATTATTTAGAATATTTCCATGCCCAATCCCCAAGCCTAACCTTCAACAAACACTTATAATCATTAATCTTTATATTTATAATCACACATAGTGTGAAGATTGCATTTATTAAGCGGTTTTGCTCATGGGAACCACGATGTATGTGTTTTCAGCCGTCCTTGTGGGGACATTTAGTCCCTATAATGTAAGCAAACACACACAAGTCTTTGAGGGAATACTTTAAAGCATGGAAAATCAAACTAGAAGTGCCAGTGCCAAACAGTTGATGTTACGACTAGTGTTATTTGTGGATCAATGGCAGTCCTTCATGAAGTACAGTAGAAAAGTCTGTGTGTGTCAGTTACATAAAGGAAGAAAAATGACATAGGTGACAATTTGGTGGCTCTGTTTATTTACTTTCCAGGATTAATTTATTAGGTAATTTATTCATGAATCACAGCTTTGAATCAGAACATCCACTGACTTCTCTCTCAAGCAGTGAGTTATAATACAAAACGATTATTGTGCACTATAACTAATAATATATGCTAAACATACAGCGTGGAGGCTCTAAAACTGAGACTGAGATGAGTTGGAACTGGAATGATACAAATAAAGCAATCAACTGAAACGTATACGACAGCATCTGATTGCAATCAGCCCCCGAATTGTGATTGTAATAAATTGTTGATTCATTCATGTGTATTTGATTCATCTTGCTTGCACTTTTTCTAGCTTTATTTTTTCTCATCAGAAAAGCAATTCACAGAGACCCAAGATGAGTAATGATGGTACATTATGTTTTTTAACCAGTCCTTTGCATGAACGATGGATTTTTTTTGGACATATGAGAATATATCACCTCTTAAAATGGTGGCTAAGTGGAACACCTTAGAAAGCGTGATTAATTATCAGACTAAAAAAATGTGAATACATACTACAAAACTGACAGTGCACACTGCACAATAAAGACAATATGGCAAAACAAAATGGACATGTTATGAATTTAGATACTGTGTGGAGCTCTGGCGGTGGAGGAAAGCCCAAATCATTAAAATGGAACAGTGGCTATAACACACCGTAACCAACACAGCACTACATTTTTTCCCTTGTCAGAGACGCTGAGCTGGAGCGTATCATATAATGTACAAGGTGTGCTTTTATACCCTGGCACAGATGCAAAAATAACAATCACTCAGGTTGGTCTGAGCCTAATCACATTGCTCATTGGCATGTTCCTATGTTTCCTCATAGGAGAGCAGCTGAAATAAATGAGCGACATTCAGGTCTATGTTTAGGAAGGAAAGAAAAGCCGTTCTGAACGAACTAAACGCAGTATCTCTAAAAGGCAGGAGAGTCAGGTCCATAATGCACTTACAGTCAGAGGTTCATCGCTCAATCTGTGATGAAGGGACGCAGGAGTGTGTCCAAAACCATGTGCTGGATCCATTACCTGCGAGGAGGCCCACACCACACAAGGGATGAGTAATATATTCCTATACATCGCTGTATATATTATGTATTTCCTGGCAATGGCACTCCATTGCCAGTATAATAAACATATTATTCTACCCAGCGTAGACAACTGTACTGCTATTCAGTTCACTTTTTTAACAGTCGCAGCAGCTGCTGGTTTTGATTTGATGATGGACTCTACATATATGTAACATATGGGCAACAGGTTTGCAGCGTTCCAGTTTGGATGCATTAATAAAATCATCGCAGTAGTTTTTTTATCATATTAATAGGCAGAAGACAATGGCGTGACAGGCGGGTTAAGAGGCGATGTGTAACGGCATTTGCAAACAGATGCTGAAGAGCTTTCAGTACCTTTGTGCGGAATCAATTTTCAATAGATTCGGTGTCTATATAAAGCAGGGCTGCTCAACCCTGGAGCTCCTGGAGATCTACCTACCTGCAGATTTTTGTTCCAGCCCTGCTCCAACACAGCTGTCTGTAATTATCAAGTGCTACTTAAGAGATTAATTAGCTGGTTCAGGTGTATTTGTTCAGGGTTGGAGCTGAACTTTGTAGGATAGTAGATCTCCAGGAACAGGATTGGGCACCCCTGATATAAAGTATTGAGACACTTAAGCACTGAAAATGTATAAATTTCATTGCATCAGATAAGAAAATATCAAGTTAGCTGTAAAAAAAAAAAAGTTCAGTTTTTCTGAACTATACGGTTATTTTAAAATCAAGTGGTATCAAGTTGATTTTTAGTGATTTATGAAGTCATTAGCGAAGTTCATACAGTTGTCCTATCAGAGTTACTACAGGTGTAATTCATCTCATTAACTACATTACACTAACATTTGAAAACTAAAACATGTCTAAATACTTATATTTAATATACGTGACCATTCAAAAGTGGTATTTTTTGGTAAATTAATACTTACAAAAAGGATACTGATAACAAGAATACATTAAATTGATCAAAAGTGATAGTGAAGACATTTACAAATGTTACAAAAGATTTTTATTTTAAATAAAATACTCCATTTTACAATATTAATCATGTTGAAATGCTTCTTGAACACCAAATTAGCTTAATACACTACCAGTCAAAAGTTTTCAAACAATAAGATTTTTAATGTTTTTTTTTAAAGTCTCTTCTCCTCATCATTTATTTGATTCAAAACACAGCAAAAGCAGTAATATTGTGAAATATTTTTACTATTTAAAATAACTGCTTTTTGGTTTAATACATGTAATGTAATTTATAATGTAATTTTTCAGCATCATTACTCCAGTCTTCAGTGTCACATGACCCTTCAGAAATTATTCTAATATGCCGATTTGCTGTTCAAGAAATATTTTTTATTATCATTATCAGTATTTAAAACAAATAAGTTAAGTAAATTTTTTTCAAGGTTTTTTTCAGCATTTATCTGAAATAAAAAGCTTTTGTAACATTATACACTATACCATTCAAAGATAAAGATATAGACAAGATCAGAATATTAGAATGATTTCAAAAGAATCATGTGACTAGAGTAATAATGCTAAAAACTGTTATTTTAAATAGTAAAAATATTTCAAAGTGTTACCGTTTTTTTTCTTCTGTATTTTGAATAAAATTAATGCAGGCTTGGTGAGCAGAAGAGACATCTTTAAAAAAACTATAAAAATCTTACTGTTCAAAAACTTTTGACTAGTAGTGTAAAATTATTTCTGAAGGATCATGTGACTCTGAAAACTGAAGTAATGGCTGCTGAAAATTCATCCATCACAAGAATAAATTAAATTAAAATTAAAAACAGAAAACTGTTGTTGTTTTTTTATTATTAAATTTCACAATATATTTTTAACTATATTTGATCAAATAAGACCAGTCTTGCTGAGCATAAGACACTTATTTAAAAAACATTTTAAAAAATCTTACCAAGCTATATTTTTATTTTATTATTATTATTATTATTATCAGTTTTTGTTGATCATAAAATATACGTATTTTTTTTTACTCAAATAAGTATGCTTATACTAGATTTCTTAAAAAAAAACTGTATCTAATTACAATCTTTTGTAAATATGACTATAAATATGACTTTAAAAATGGTGTTTCTAGTCAAATTAACATATTTTCAATTATATAACTTCAAACCTGCGCACATTTTTATTTTTAGTTATATTGAAAAAGTTTCAATTCAGTCGATCTTTTTTTACCCCCTTTTACCATGGATTTCTATGGAGACCGGAACACGAAAGCACCCAAATAAAAGTTAGAATCCATCATGGCGCCGCTCACCCGTTGCTTTTTAGATGTGTACCACTGAAGTACCACAGTATTCTTGGAAGTATTCTTGAGTTAGTTTTAGTGCCATTGTATATTTTAAAGTACCATACCTGCTAATCATTTAGTTTTACCATCTAATACCGTCACTGCACTGCTTTTAGCTTTTATGCAATATAAATATTTCCTCCTAAAAAAAAACAATACTACAAACAAAAATAGCCTACTACAATCCCATAAGCACTATCTATCGTTTTGTGTGCGTCCCTCTGGTGCGTCTGTGTTCAATATCCATTGTGCTCAGGTTTTAGAGCCTGCTTCTGTGTTTCAAATTGGTCGCAGCACGGAGGTGTTAGGCAATGTTTGTTGTCTTTCTCTGGGTCGCTCTTCATTGGGCAGTGTCAGGGCAGCCCTGTCTTATCAGCAGGGCCCTGTAGCAGCAGCAGGCTAACCCTCTCACACAGGGAGCAGCAGGGTGCCGCAGGGTCACCACCGGCCCGCTACCTCTGAGAGAACAATCCAGCGGAGCCAAATATACACTCACCGCTTAAGTAAATAAATATGTCTCCCAGCCCCAGAGCCATCCCAGTGCTGCTGCCTGACTGCCCCTTTCTTTCAAAATACACTTATACTCACCATTGTTTATCATCAGCGGAGGACACGTCTTGGTTCGTGTCAGGATGACTGACAAAAAGCATAAATCTCACTTATTTTTCTGTCTCTCACACACACACACACACACACACACACAACCTGATGAAATACTAACATCCCTGAATTCCCTGCTGTTTTCATTATTGAAACTGGTAATGAAATTTGTTACACATTCGCATTTCGGAAGAGACTAGCAAGATTCAACGAGTTATTCCTAAGATCTATGCTTTCAATATGTGACTATTGATTAGCCATAGAGCTAAAGAAAATATAAACTTAACAGACAGCCATAAAGCGTAAAGAAAAAAAAAAACACAAAGGGCTGTTGTAACCCGCTGGGGCATTGGGTAATAAATACACAACAAGCCTAACCATCTTCAGCTAGTTTAAATGCATATTTATAGCCATGACTGTCTAGGTGAAAACAACACCTCTGTTAACCCTGCATGTTATTATGAGGTTTATTGGGCTTGTCTTTGCCTGTGGAAATTGCAAATCTGTATACTTCATCACAAGCACCAGGGCCACAGAAAAGCAACATGCTATTTACCCCTGTCACTTTATTTTATGGGCTCTGCAACCTTATTCACTCCTGTTTATTTGTCAAGCACTCAATTATTTTCCAATGCAACTTTTTTTTTCTTTCACTGTTTTTTTGGAAATGGGATTTTGTGTAAGGACAGTTTAAATTTCAATGCAAAGGCAAGAGAATAAATACAAGTTGAGGGGTTTCCATTTATCGAGGCCAACTTGTTATTTAGCACTGACAGGAAAGGGGGGAAATGAAAGCCCAGCTCTTGTCCAAGTTGTTCATCTGTGTGGGCAGATGGAAGGACTAAAAGCATTGTATAAACGTAGAATGTCTATAAAAGCTTAGTGTCTCGGGCCTGGTGGCCTAGGAAAGCTCTCTGGACACAGGTAAGTACTGTAAGTGCTGTTTTCATTCAATGGATTGTCAGGTACTGTAAGAGATGTTACCTTTTCGAACTTCCGCCAGACTTTAAACACGCCCTCTCTTTCTACAACCACGACCCTTTCGGCGTAAGCACAGTGTCCAAGCAGTATATTTACCTGTCGAACTGAAGTAACGCAACTTCGGCGTCTATTTTCAAGCATTTGCAGCTTTTTTCTTGTCAGCCACGGAAGGCTTTGTTTGTGTTCTCTTGCCTCCGACGATTTCTCTGGTCCTAAAATAAGACATTTCTCGATCATTCCAGACTCAGCCAAACGCTTCAAGTTCAGTTATCGGCGCGCGCTCTCAGTTTCCGGATTACCATATATGGACTGTCGTCAGTGAGTGCGTTAAATGATTGACAGCATGCTGATTCGTCAATCTGACGCGCGGCGAGCACTTTACTTATTTACGTTTTTATTTAGCCCTATTATTTAGCCCTATTACAAAGATAATAAGGCTGTCATAAAGACCGAAACTTATCTAAAGACAGTTATTTCAGTGATATCTTTCAGGGAGTATGATCATTTACTGAATGCCATTCCATAAAACACTTACAGAAACTTTGCAGTTATATTTAGTCATTTAGGTTCCTTGAAGATCTGAGAGACACATCCACCTTACTTTTCCCATAAGAGTGGTAAATATTATGAACCTGGCTTCCGGTCTCATCACATCCAGCTATTTTTAGCTGTACAAATAGCTTGCTTTACTGCTTGATATTGCAAATTGGTGTGTCTCACCATATCATTTTAATGTATTATCTTAATTACGAACACACTGGTTTGTGAAAACAGTTTTACCATCTACTGCACGTTGTAATTTTTCTCGTTATTTCCAACAGAGTGTTTTTATGACACATCATCAATCTGCCATATTGGCAGCACTGAACATAAACAATGCCACTAAACAGGATGAAACTCACATATTTTGCTGATTATTGCTGCTGAAAATGGTCAATTATTGTCTTATTTTGGGCTGAACTAATCGGTCGGACCAAGAAAAACATTTGGAGTAATATAGACTGCCAAAAGTTATGACAAATCAAGGAGAAGAGTGCAAAAAACTGAGAAACAAAAGACGTTTGTGCAAGAATCTTGACAGCATTTGTGTTTGTTCTCTTTCCGATCAGGTAGGTGAAATATAAAGCTAATATTTTAATTAATACTGCTCGTACTTATCTTTACCACCTATTAAAGAGTTACTAAATCCCAAAATGAAAATTTTGTCATTAATCACTTACCCCCATCTCGTTCCAAACATGTAAAAGTTTTGTCCGTCTTCGGAACACATTTTAAGATATTTCAGATGAAAACCGGGAGCTTTGAAGCTGTCCCATTGACTGCCAAGTAAATAACACTGTCAAGGCCCAGAAAAGTATTAAAGACGTTGTCAAAATAGTCCATCTGCCATCAGTGGTTCAACCATAATTTTACAAAGCTACGAGAATACTTTTTGCACCCAAAGAAAACTAAAATAATGACTTTATTCAACAATTTGTCTCCTCCGTGTCACCATAGTGGCATTTTGGAGAGCATCCACTGGACACAAACAGCGAATTGTTAAATAAAGTTGTTATTTTTGTTTTCTTTGTGTACAAAAAGTATTCGGGTAACTGACCAAATTGTGACATAGCCTAAGTACAAACTACTGGAAATCTATTACCATAGGTTTACTTCCACGTTAAAGAATAAGGTGAATAGACCTATTATTTTATATGCCTGGTAAACTTTGCAAACAGTTGAAATGTTTCCTGAAAAGCCTTTTCCTAAGGCATAAATTCTTATTTAGTTAGTACAAATATATTGTAAATGTTTTTAGGAATAATCAATGTAATATCCTGTATAGCTAAAATATTTTTCTTGGAGATTGGGGGCAAGTTGTTAGACTTGAAATAAACAAAAGTGGGTGCTTTAAGACACTTTAAAAGTAATTAAAAAAAAATGGCAGATGGCTCTTCAAACAAGTACTCAGAGAAAGTTATCTTATTTGCTTTTTTATGCATTTATGCAAGCATTTTGTAGAATTATTTTAATATTTAAGACTCGTCAAAAATATTTGAGCAATTAAATAAAATGGTGTAAAAATAAAACAGGCTGTTTTGCATCCGCCACAAAAGCCATACATCTCAGCGCAGAGTAATTCAATTCTCTTAAAAAGCAATGCTGGACCTCCTTTAGCTCTATGCAGTGCATTTATCTCGATTAACAGTTCCCTCCTCTTTTCTCCTCCATTTGTCGTGGTTGCACTGTCAGAACTGTTTAGACGAACAAAAAGCCTGCTTGTTTTGACATATGGTTTCTCGGTTTTGTTTTTGTTGATAATGAGAAACATGTTTCTTGGCTTGCAGCACCAAAGCCTGAGGGTTTGCAGTTGTGGAGCGCCTGAAAGAAACTGCGAGGAAATTACCTGAGGCACATGCCTCTTTTGTTTCAGTGCTAGCGTGGCTAGCTTTGGCCTAAATCCTCACAGAACTGAAATGTTGAGATGCAGGATGCTGATTGGACCACTAATGTCACCTCATTATATTGCAGGTATCATACTAGATTTTGTAAATATAGGCTAATGGCTAGGATTGTCGTGAACGGTTATCTTCTCATCATGGACTTTCACAAGCTCCTGTGTGGTTAAGCATTCTTCATGTTGTCAGCAAGCTTAAAAATGTGATGCTGCCATGGTTGACAGTGGATATACTGTCGAGTAATTTTACACACTAAATGGGCCTTTAAAATTGTGTGCACAATTTCCAGTACATACATCAGGATTTATAAAAAATCTACCCAGGCAGTCTTTTGACGCTGACATTAAGTGACACCAGTAGAAACCCAGTTAATTGAACTAAATGCTATAAAGATGCAGTTTGCGTCACCGAATTCAACAGTCACAATCCAAAAAGCAATTTGCAGGGAGCTCGGGTTTTACAAACGTTATTGTGCAATCAACTACACCCGTGTTGTAAGGCGCCGGCAGAGATTGAATTCACTTTCATCAACACAAGTCACATTGGTTTCATCAGTGTGCAATAAACCTGTGATGAGTAAATGGCTCTGGCCAGCATGCATTCCTTCATTTTATCAAATAGTGGATTGTTGATAAGTTGCTTGCCTCATGGTGAGCTGCTTACATGTGATACCATTTCATCTGTATTCTACATGGCTGACCTTGTATAATTTTTTATTCATTCTCCACTCAGGCAGGAATGGGAACCCTCTCAAAGCCCCGATTGACCTCAGGGTCAATCAGGTGATAATCACCCTGTTCACAAGGCCATAGATCTGATGGGAACTGAACAGAGAGAAATAGAGGAGTGGAGAAAAGAAGGAGAAGAGTCGAATGTAATGAGGAAAGTCAGGTGAGAATCTGTTCATTATCTGAATTCTATATAAAATGTAAATATAAGAACATAATCTTTAAACAGAGAATATCAATTTTATCAAAATGTTGCCACAGGCACATATTTTTTCATCAGCCTGGGTTGCAAAAATATATGCACCCATATATGTATTTACCTAATGCTTTCTGATAGTGTGTTCAATAGAAGACAGAACTGTGTGTGTCATTTGTTTAAAAAAAAATAGTTAACCCAAAGATTTACTCACCCTGAGGCCATTCAAGATGTAGAGTTTGTTTTTTATCTAAACATATTATATATATATTAGCATAACATCACTTGCTCACCACTTCTCATCCAGTGAATGGGTGCTGTTAGAATAAATTCAAACAGCTAATAAAAAACATTATAAAATCCAAAAAATAATGTAAGTAATCCACAAGCTGTGTGTTAAACAAAGGCATCATTAAGACATATTCAGATAAAATACAAGTCCTCTATTCATAATATTGCTATCTCCAGTGAAAAAGTTGTCTGAATCAGGAGAGAAATATGCATAGATCAAGCACCATTTAGTGAAAACTATGACCGTTTCGGTCACTGAACAAAAAATAAAAGAGGTTATTGCACATACATTTTATCTCCCAATTCTGACAAATTGTGAGATATGCAAGATATAAACTCACAATCCTGACTTTTTTCTCAGAATTGCTTGATATAAACTCACAATTTAGAGTTATAAATTCAGAATTGCAAGATATAAACTCACAATCCTGACTTTTTTTTCAGAATTGCTTGATATAAACTCAGAATTTAGAGTTATACAGTCTGAATTGCAAGATATAAACTCGCAATTCTGACTTTTCTTAGAATTGCATGATATAAACTCAAAATTGAGAAAATGACAAGATATAAACTCAGAATTTTGACTTTTCTCTCAGAATTGCAAGATATAAACTCGCAATTCAGATTTTTCTTCTTAGAATTGTGTGATATAAACTCAAAATTGAGAGAATTGCAAGATATAAACTCACAATTCTGACTTTTTTCTCAGAATCGCTTGATATAAACTCACAATTGTGAGTTATATAGTCAAAATTGCAAGATATAAACTCAAAATTCTGACTTCTCAAAATTGCATGTTATAAATATATAAAGTCGCAATTCTGAGAAGTTTATGCAGAAACAGGCTCCTATGGAAACCAGTCCAAAAAGGTCCTAAACTAATATGTTGGTGGATTGTGGTGTTTTTGTTTTTCCTGGAGGAGCCATTATGATGGATTATGGATTGGCTAGAAGTGATAATAGTTTTTTTTTACAAACATGCAGCTTTTCACTTCACTTCAACTGATTGATGAGTTTACTTGTGTGGATTACTTGTCGATTATTGAAATGTTTTTATTAGCTGTTTGGACTCTCATTCTGACAGCACCTATTCACAGCAGAGGATCCATTGGTGAGCAAGATGTAATGCTAAATTCTCCAAATCTGCTGCAATGAAGAAATGATTCTCAATTATATGATAGTACGATCAAATTTTCTTACCAGTTTATGCAGAGATTCAGGTAAATCCAAGTTATTTCCTATCAGTTATGTGCATTGAAACTATTTTCAATCAAGTGCTCATTATGCAGTGGAAAACTGTCTTGTATGCCCTGTGATGAATAAAGACATCAGACTAAATAAATACACTGTCCAAATGAACCATGAAATTTCCAAACATACTCTTTAATGCCCCCATGCTAAACCTTCAGGGGTTTTCACATTTAAAAACATTGCATTGCCTGAATTTTCCCCCTTGTAGCAATAAAGATCTCTTTTCTTATTATGCCTCTCGTGGTTACTTTCATGAAGTAAATTTAGAGTTTTTGGGCTGTGAACTCGAGTATATGTTTACATTTTGCTAGCTGGTTAAGAAGCCGATAAATTATCCACCAACACAAGGCCAGGCGGAATAAGAGAGTGAGAGAAATAGGGCAATTTTCTATGAATAAAGCTGCGAGAAGAGCTTACATCAGCAGTCTCTGGGCTGGAAATCACAACAGTCTAATGTTGTGTTCTAGTCTCGACACCTAGCCTGAAACACCCTCATAACATCCAAATCTCACTCGTGTTAACTGCAACAAGCATTGGTTTCTAATAAATGGATTTTTGAATGTTGTCTTAGCTACAGTATCAGCACAGTTTAAATTAATACAGGAAGACCAGAATAGCTTTCTTACATTTTACTCAAGGTGGGTTTATTTTCGAAATTTCTGGAATTTTTGGAAACCTTTTTAGTTAAAAAACCAAAACACAAAATAATTAAGGAAACAGTAAAACCAAAAATAACAAACTAACTGATCCTTTCCCATATATATTTCTATGCCATTCCACATTCTATGTTTTGTTTTCTATGTATATCTCTGTTAGGGCTGGGATAATTCAAAAATATTGCAGTATAAACATATAGGACGATCCGAGCACGAAAACCATTCTGCACTTAAAAACACGCTTCACATGCCAACAGGCATCCTGGAAATCAGCAGAGTAAATTATGAAAAGCTCCATAGAAATCCACATCAGATAAGACCAAAGAGAGCAGATGCCAGCATAGAGGACCAATCATCTTGCGCTGTCCCACATTATGGATTTGCCATTCAGACACAAATCATTATGGCTACAGAGCCTCAGTTAAGTGGCTGCATGAGCGACTCTCTGCAGGCATGCCAAAAACGGCATGATTATAAACAAAGACTTGATATTAAAGCTCTCCATTCATGTATGCATAAAGTAAACATGAACGGAGGAAAAGGTCTATTTTGAAAAAAAAACTATACTGCCCATTGCGGAGGAGGCAGAGGGTTGGGAACATTTTTCCATCTCAGTACCGAATTGGTGTCTCATTATCGCATCATAATGAGAAGTTAAAATAACTTTGTTCATTCCTGGCCAAGGACCAATAAGAAGACGCAAGTCTCTCCATAACCGACTTCTGGATTGTTCTTGTTGTCCACTGTTTTGCCTCTACTTTGCCAGGCAAGCTGCATATTTTTAAACCAGCTTGTGTACAGTAACTATATAATCTTGTTGGAGTATTCAGCGATCAAAACTGCAAAACAGCTCACAACTCCTGGACTGTTTGTTGTAGAGTGTTATATTATTGAAATCCTTGGCTCAAGACTAAAAAAAATGGCTACAAATAATCTACAATTAAAAATTTTCAGCCATTTTGGATTTTTTTTATTTTTATATATATACTAACTACTAACTGTCCGATTCACTTGAAACTTGACATGCATCATCTAGAGACCCTCATGGGAAAAATTTTGATTGGTGATTCACGTTTGCGACAGGATGCCGAAATGTTTGAAATAGGCGGAGCCGCTTTTACTAAAACGGCTATAACTCTTAAATGGAATAAGATATTTTCATCAAACTCAGAATACATGTGAATGAACTTAATTTTTGGTCAAATAAAAAACTGAAAGAAAAGTTTGATTACTTGGTGGTGCTAAAACAGAGGTAAAACATGAAATTGGCCAAAACTATGCAACTGCTATTCCAATTAACGTGAAATTTGGCACACAGCGTCTTTATCCGAAGTGCTACCCATAACTTTGAGGGCATTGGTGTATTTTTCACACATACACACAGTATTCATATCATATGTTAGATTTCCTTATTCTAAACAACTTTGCCTTTAGAAACACTGCTGTCAGTCAGACTGCTCACTTAATATTTGACATTATGTAAAAAAGCTACTTTTTTACTTACAGTTTGACCGGTTTTCACCAAAATTGTCAAAGTGAATTTGATGAAGTGCTCATCACATGAGGCTATATCTTCTCAACGCTTTATCCTAGTCAGACCAAACCTGGAGTTTGTTATGACAACCATGTTCTGAGGTTACCGGCACAATTTTGGCACAGTGCCACCTAGTGGTCAGGAGATGTGGAAAAAAAATGCCAAAAATGAATCTAAGGCCATTTTTCTGCAATTCTTTGGCTTATTGCCACTAAGCCATGTATGTTTCATTGTCACCCCTAGTTAACCACACCACATCAACTTGGGAGCAGCACCACCTATTGGTCAAAAGTAATAAATCATTAAATAATATTTCTAGTTATTTTATTTTGGATTTTTCTGCCTTTTTGAGTAAAATGGTCATAAAATGTCTATAATTGCTCAAGGGACTTGAGCTTGAAACCTGTTTATTGCTGCTTGCAGCTATATTTCTACTTTAAAAATGTGGTTTCCATGGTTTGTGTAATTCTGCCCACTTACAGTTGACCCAATAATATTTCGACAGCCCAAGTTGCCAGTTTGCAGAAAACACAGTATACTGCAGCCATGGAAGTGAGCAAACAAACTGGGTCAAAGACTACAGATTCTACCCAACCTAAAATGCCTCAGCATCCGTCTAACAATCTCTCTAACCACAGGAGTTTTAAAAATGCATAAATTAACTTGTCAGTTTACAATGCAAGATTTGTCGCTGTCCATTGTCAGTTGCACTTGTTGCTCTCATGCTGAGGAGCAGGTGGCGGGAAAAACTATATTTTGAATTTAGACCACAGTAACTATTTCAACAACTAGCTGTCATTATTACCTACTGCACCTTTTAAACAAACAACATGTATTAATAAGTTATGACTGATGCAATTAATCGTGATCAAATATTTGAACTTATTGACAGCCCTTGTGCCAGCACATGAAAGTGTTCTGAAATTGCAAGTTCCTATATAATCCTTTTCAAAGGTTTGCTGGGCTGGTTATGTTATATTGTCTGAAAGCAGATAAAAGAGCAAAGAATGCTATAAAGTTAAAAGGTATTATCTGAAGACAAATATGACCTGCCACTGATGGATTTCAACACTTTCAATCAGACATATGAAGGTCACTTGAAGAGCACATATACACATTCCCACAATCTCTCTCTCTCACACACACACGCTGTTAACATGGCAGAGCATGAAGTGAAGGACAGCTTAAGTTGGCCCGATACTAGAGGTGGAAATGGAGAATTCATCCCTTTCCATTCTGTCGTTAAAATTCTACGGAGTGGAATACAATTTCCTTTGTGCTAGCCTTGAGTTGATGAAGGAGTTACGAGCCAGATCTCCACACTACAGGCTATATCTATGTCCTATTTGAACATTTACACAAATAACATGGATCATTCTCCAAACAGAGCTCAAATTGTATTGCTCTATTTACATTTTTTTAATTATCAAGCTGTAATTATACACTCAAAGAAGAGCAAATGGTTTAATCCCTTTGCGTGTTGTGGAAGCATTATCTACCATGTTTCTATCTTTTAAAACATATCACAAACATTTATTTACTTATGAACAACTTACAATTGTAAGTTGGTGAAGGTTACAGATTCACTGACTACTGTAAATGAATACATAAATGACATAAACATAAATTGCTGTCAACCTAACTGCTAATGTTCAAAGTGATTTCAAGATTTAGTACGTCATGTGTTTGAAAATCATTTTCAATATGTCAACATCAAATGCGAAGGAGTAATTGCAATCGTTTACTTTATGGGACTTCATGCTAGGTGGCACCTCATCATTTCAGCTGCATTTTCTTCACAAGTAACAGCCATGAAGTGACACATTTTACAGTCCTCTAAAGGAGCCTGTTGTGTACAGGCTCTGCAGGCATCATGGAAACCATAAAAAGTGGGAATAATGTTGACAGATTCCAGAAACACCCCATCTGTACGGGTATTTCAAAAGAAGCGGTGCTTCTCTGATTCCAAAGAAACCAGGCCTTCCACCCTGACACTCACTGGACGCACACCACCCCACATCAGCCCTAAAAAAAGCACAAAGAGGCAGCCATTGATCATTTTGCTGATAAAATACCTTCCACAAGGACCTGGCAAGAGTTGGGCCCATTTGGCAAGCCCTCCCAGTATGGAACAAATGTGTATGTACACTGAATGCATATGGCTCTCAGAGATAAAGACCAGATACAGCAGCAAAACACAAGCTGAGTTTAGAGTGGCCAGGATGGATGTGGATCACCAAGCAAGTTTAAGGGTCCTGTTCAGTGCTGCTTTGAGGCTCTTTCTGACAGCCATCAGTCCTCTCAACCAGCAGTGTTTCAGCCGTGAAATTTCACAGATTCCATATGTCTATATAGAATCTGGGTATTTCTGGAAATTTACTGTTCTAAATTGTCTCAGGATTGTTCCACATTCATCCAACAAACCTAAAGTTACATGGCAGTTTACCATGGCCAGATATTACCAGATTTTAATGCAGTGTCAACACCACTCCTGCCTCATAATCAGGGACGCCGCTCGCAATTTTGGGCCCTATGACAAAATATGAGGTTGGGCCCCCCCCTACCACACAAAAGCAGATCTCTGGGGGCCACTAAAAGGCGTGGGCCCTTAGAATTGTCCTAACTTAGCGGCGCCCTTGCTCATAATCAATTAGATGTTTACAGCCAGTCAACTTCAATAAGTTGAATTCAAATAAGTGAATTGTTTAAGTTTGTAATTTTCAATTTCTATATTTATTATAGTATTCATCAAATCCTTGCTCCAACCTGATCTCATGAAGAAAATGTACCTGTGGGAAAGACGTGAAATACGTACCAATAAGTACAATTCACTGCAGTTTCCAACAGAACTAAACACTAGAGGGGGTAAAACAGTGAGCACTTGTAATCGTTTTCGTACATAGTTATGATTACAGCTCCATATGTTTCGCTTTCCAGACATAACAAGCTTCCAAAACACGAGTTTTTTTCAGGACCAATTGATTGTTTTTATCAATGATAATTGGCGCTTAAAGTAAAATTGGAGGCATAAGCATCAAGGATTATTCAGCAAACTGTTAATGCCTGCGTTCAGTGATCTTCACAGACTTTGAAAGGAGTCGCGTAATGCCGAACACCCACTGCCTCGTGCTCCGGTCGCCCACTTTGCCAACCGTCTGTCCCTCCCACCCTCCTCCATCACATCACACCGCACATCTCCTCACCCAGCCTTTCATGGGGGTACGATCCAATTAGTCCAGATTCATGAGGAAGCAATGTCAAGCGGCATTGCAACAAGAAGTCTACAAAGCCGAAGAAGGGGGAAGGGTGGGCAACAGCGGAAAACAGATAATGAAAAGAATGCACATGTAGGTGGCGGGTGACTCAGACGTGTCCTTAAAGCCTCAAACTTGGATGGAAGTCGTCCTCTATACGCTCAGATCTGAAAGCCATTCTTTATGTTGCTATGGCCACTGCTGTGCCGCTGTTTAGGCTTTGAATGCTGGTATCCAAACAGTTGATGATAGCCATTTTTTTTCCATACTATGGAAGTCAGTTGCTACCACTTTTTCACAAGACGAGAAATACGCACCAATAAGTACATATCACTGCAGTTTCAAAAAGAAATGAACACTAGAGGTGATAAAACAGTGAGTAATTGTAATCATTTTAGTACTCAGTTATGATTAGCTGTTATGATTTAATGGACATTTCAACTTTGAACTTCGGCGACACATGCCATTCTGCATCTACGTTCATCTTTTCCGGGGAAAAGACAGAGTTTGTACAAAGTGCTTAAAGTGCTTGAAGTACTTGAATTAGATTTTTTTTTAAATTTAAGGCCTGGAAAATAGCAATATTCCTGAAGAAGTACTTGAAATGTGCTTGAATTATTGAAAGACAATCTATGTATCTTAAATACATGTTTGATTTAGTCAAGAAGCACATATCTTCATGCAAAAATCACGAAATTCAAAAAACAGCATACCCTTTTCGTTTATTCCAGTTAATGTCAAAAAACAATTAAGCTAAGCAAGTATTACGGACAGTGGTGTGTAAACATGGCTAAAGACAGGAAAAGAGTAACAGGTGAACTGAATCAAGTTATTTACGCTGGAACTGCTCCGATTGATTCAAACTTGTGACTTCAATCATTAATTTCAAGCAATTCACTAGCAAAAACCAGATCAAAGCCATTCATTTTTTTAATTTTGTCTTCGCTTGTAACGATTTTAAAAAGCATGAACTTTTCGAAACTGAATCAGTTAAACCATTCATATTGTGAATCATTTGTTTCAGATCGGGACGTCACGTATCGTGAATCATTTGATTCAGATCGGAACTTCACGTATCGCGAATCATTTGATTTAGAATGGAACTTCACATATTGCAAATATTTTGCTTTATATCGGAACTTCGGAGCGGATCACGAATCATTTGATTGAGATCGGGACTTCAGTGCAGGTTTGTGGATCTGAGTGATTTTGTGAATCTTTTTTATGATTTTTTTTTTTACTTAAAACAGTAGAAAACATCTACTTTTACTCTTTACTATACACTGTAAAATGTTTTCACCTCAAGTTTAGCAGCTGCCTTAAAATTTTAAGTTAAATCAACTTAAGTCACTTAAAATCACAAGTTAAATCCACTCATTTTTATTGTAATAAGTTAAAATTACTTCTAGTTTTAAGCTGATTTAACTTAAAAACTTAAGGCAGCTGCTGAACTTAGGTTTTTAAGTTGAATCTGGTGAAAACTTTTTACAGTGTAGTAGTAATACTTTGCATGTGCTTTATTTTTGCCATTTTTATTACTATATTTTTATCTATTTCTCTTTTTTAGAATTTTTAAATAGAAGACATTGTTCGATAAGTAAGAGCTCTGATTAAAATCCTTGAAAATAAAAATAAAAATCAAGTAGAGCTTGAAAAGTCCTTGAAAGTCCTGGAATTTCATTTTACAGTAACTGTATGAACCCTAAAAAATAAAAAAAACTAACACTCTTTTAGCCCCACCCAGTGGACATTTCACATCAAAAATGTCACAAAATGCACATGGCACTACGTAGTTCGCGTCTTACCTTTTTTTGCCATGAGATCAGATTGTATTTGGAACAACTTGAGGGTGAGTAAATGAAGAAGAAAATTTCATTTTTGTGTGATGAAAAGTTCAAGAGTGAATCATCGGAGCAAAATTTAACATGCAAGTCACTTTGCTGCAACTCTAATACATGTGTATCTAAAAGAGGCATTCATGGTCTCAAATTGATCCATATTGCATGGACTAGAGCTGCAAATTACACTCCCAACTCCCTAACTGAATATATAATACAAAGAGGACCTCCTGGCGTCAGTGCGAATTTACAATTTCCTCTGCTGTGATGTTCTGACCTGAGAAAAACTCTCATATTGTGCAGATATTCAGGCTGTATCTCTCCCCTGTGGCCGTATCTCTAACCTTGACTACAAAGATTTCGTTTAAACATGCGTAACCATGGTTTCCTTTGCCCATTAGATCACGGGGCCTCTCTCGCGCCTAGCAATCAATAGTTTGCCGGTTTTAGGATATTTAGATGTGAGGGGGCTGCTTTCACATCACTCACACCGAACAACCCCCAGAACCTCTGAGCTCAGAGTTTTGCAGTTTCCATGGCAATGTGCATGTGACTGAAAAAAGAAAACAGATAGTAATGGAAGGAAGAGAGACGTTCTATATGCGTATACATGTGAGAGAAAGCAGCAGAAGAGATGAAAGCAAGAAAAAAAGAAAGTCTCCATGTGCTAAGGGGAAGGCAAGGTGAGGCCTGGATCATTCACTTGTCCTCACTATCGATGAAACACTGCTTCCTTCCATCAAACCTGTGGCAGACTGACACAGCATACTGATGGACTACAGATGACCCGTGGTCTTGAGAGAGTCTTCCAAAGTGGCTGAGAATGAATAATGTCTGCTGGGAATGTGGAGTGTGTACGACTGGAGTGAATGAATGTCATAGCAGTGGATAAAATATCCAAACCAAGTGGATTTATGTTATTTTTCATGCAACATTTCACAAAAAAAAGTTTGTTTTGGGATCCTTTAAATGATTAAAATATACAACTTATCCTCAAAAATGCAATGGCTACAAAAAAAAGGTCATAATGCATCTACCAGGACTGAAGAATTTGTGGATTTTTACTGACACTTTTTGCAGGTTTACATTGTCACACCAATAGATTATTTAAAAAAAATATCATTATGAGTGAGTCATGAATCATCACTTTACCAATTCCTTCAAAAATACTGATTCATTCAGTATGAAAAGAGCGACAGTACAAACAGATGCAAAACTGTCCCAGGTCTGAAAAAATGGCAAATCTCAGTGCCCTTAATGCATATACAGGTCCTTTTCAAAAAATTAGCATATTGTGATAAAGTTCATTATTTTCTGTAATGTACTGATAAACATTAGACTTTCATATATTTTAGATTCATTACACACAACTGAAGTAGTTCAAGCCTTTTATTGTTTTAATATTGATGATTTTGGCATACAGCTCATGAAAACCCCAAATTCCTGTCTCAAAAAATTAGCATATTTCATCCGACCAATAAAAGAAAAGTGTTTTTAATACAAAAAAAGTCAACCTTCAAATAATTATGCTCAGTTATGCACTCAATACTTGGTCGGGAATCCTTTTGCAGAAATGACTTCTTCAATGCGGCGTGGCATGGAGGCAATCAGCCTGTGGCACTGCTGAGGTGTTATGGAGGCCCAGGATGCTTCGATAGCGGCCTTAAGCTCATCCAGAGAGTTGGGTCTTGCGTCTCTCAACTTTCTCTTCATAATATCCCACAGATTCTCTATGGGGTTCAGGTCAGGAGAGTTGGCAGGCCAATTGAGCACAGTAATACCATGGTCAGTAAACCATTTACCAGTGGTTTTGGCACTGTGAGCAGGTGCCAGGTCGTGCTGAAAAATGAAATCTTCATCTCCATAAAGCTTTTCAGCAGATTTAAGCATGAAGTGCTCCAAACTCTCCTGATAGCTAGCTGCATTGACCCTGCCCTTGATAAAACACAGTGGACCAACACCAGCAGCTGACATGGCACCCCAGACCATCACTGACTGTGGGTACTTGACACTGGACTTCAGGCATTTTGGCATTTCCGGGGGTCTTCCTCCAGACTCTGGCACCTTGATTTCCGCATGACATGCAAAATTTGCTTTCATCCGAAAAAAGTACTTTGGACCACTGAGCAACAGTCCAGTGCTGCTTCTCTGTAGCCCAGGTCAGGCGCTTCTGCCGCTGTTTCTGGTTCAAAAATGGCTTGACCTGGCGCCTGTACACGGTGGCTCTGGATGTTTCTACTCCAGACTCAGTCCACTGCTTCCGCAGGTCCCCCAAGGTCTGGAATCGGTCCTTCTCCACAATCTTCCTCAGGGTCCGGTCACCTCTTCTCGTTGTGCAGCGTTTTCTGCCACACTTTTTCCTTCCCACAGACTTCCCACTGAGGTGCCTTGATACAGCACTCTGGGAACAGCCTATTCGTTCAGAAATTTCTTTCTGTGTCTTACCCTCTTGCTTGAGGGTGTCAATGATGGCCTTCTGGACAGCAGTCAGGTCGGCAGTCTTACCCATGATTGCGGTTTGAGTAATGAACCAGGCTGGGAGTTTTTAAAAGCCTCAGGAATCTTTTGCAGGTGTTTAGAGTTAATTAGTTGATTCAGATGATTAGGTTAATAGCTCGTTTAGAGAACCTTTTCATGATATGCTAATTTTTTGAGGTTTTCATGAGCTGTATGCCAAAATCATCAATATTAAAACAATAAAAGGCTTGAACTTCTTCAGTTGTGTGTAATGAATCTAAAATATATGAAAGTCTAATGTTTATCAGTACATTACAGAAAATAATTAACTTTATCACAATATGCTAATTTTTTGAAAAGGACCTGTACCTCCACACTGTTTCTAATACTGCATTGGGCTGGATTTGAGGCAAAGCATATCTCAACATTTATCATTATTTATTTATGTTCAGGAACTCACATGCCCCACAACTATAAACTAGCTAATTAGATATAATCTAATTAGATGTTACATAGAATTTTTGTCAAATGTAAAGTGTTGCACAATTTAAAGGAGTAAAGATGAGTATGTCTAGGTTGCTACCTGATCTCATGATGAAAACGTACCTGTGGGAACTTTTTCACAAGACGCGAAATACGTACCAATAAGTACATATCACTGCAGTTTCTAACAGAAATGAACACTAGATGTGGTAAAACAGCGAGCACTTAATCGTTTTCGTACACAGTTATGAGTACAGCTCCATATGTTTCACTTTCTGGTGTTGTGAATACTTACCCCTGCCAGATTTCTACCCCCCTAGTATTGGTAGGTTTAGGGTTAGGTGCGGGGTTGGGATTAGGCAATCATGTAACGATTTCAATGAGAGGAAGAAATAATTTGGCAGGGAGTCAAAAATGGCCACAACACTGTTTGTCGATGTGCAGCTCAAGAAGCTATCTGTGCTGCACGTCGGTTTTTGAAGTTAATGTGGAGGGGAAGGTCGGTTCATAACAATAAAATAAAAGTCTATCTACCGGCACCTTTTCCATTTTTTCTTGTTGTTCTTGTTGTTGTTATGGAAATAATAGCTAGCTACTCATTTGTTATTGGTCAGCTGTCAAAAAGGAGCTTGACGCGTCCTACGTGTTTTCTTCAGAAAAGTTAAACTTTTTTTCAACTTGAAAAGACGCTCTGAGCTGCAGAAAAAGACGTTGATGGTAACGTTTAAAAAAACAATCAGGTCTTTTTTGAAAACACGGTTTACTCTATAGGATTATAATGTAAAACAGACCATAGCAGTGTTAAAAAAGATGCCAAGTGTGAACATAGCTTAAGAGTTACAGCGTCACTCAACAGACATTTTAAGTTAGAACTGCGGTGACACGTACAAAACCAACGTCACATAAACATACCATTTGTATGTTCATCTGTTCCAGGGGGGCGGGGGGGGGGGGGGGGGGGAAGTCAGTGGACATTTCACATGAATTATGTCACAAAGCGTACATTACGCTACGTATTTCAGGTATTTCAGGTTCAGATCAGGTTGGTATTTTGTAAAATGTTTACAACACAATGTCGGTGTCGTACATAAAGACTACTAAATAGAAATTTAGAAGTTAAAGTATTAGTTCACTTCCAGAATAAAAATTCCATGGTAATTCCCTCACCCCCATGTCATCCAAAATGTTTCTTTCTTTCTACAGTCAAAAAAAAAATTAAGGTTTTTGAGGAAAACATTCCATGATTTTTCTCCATATAGTGGATTTCAATGGGAGCCAAAGGGTCTTATCTAGCAAAACGCAATTTGCCATTTAAAAAAAAAAATGTATATACTTTTTGTTCTGCCCTACCTTTTTGAAACAGAGTACACAGACAAAGAACTAACCTTGCGTGCCCTTTCCAACATTATTACATAATGTGTGAAGTTGTAGACGCACATTGTAGAGCTAGTGCAAGACGAGCATTTGTGGTTAA
The DNA here is from genome assembly GCF_049309525.1 of Garra rufa. NCBI lineage: Eukaryota > Metazoa > Chordata > Actinopteri > Cypriniformes > Cyprinidae > Garra > Garra rufa. The sequence continues at coordinate 26,844,419 of NC_133377.1, forward strand.
AAAGTATATACATTTTACTTTTTTTTAAAAGAAAATGGCCAATCATTTCGCTAGATAAGACCCTTATTCCTTGGCTGGGATTGTGTAGAGCCCTTTGAAGCTGCATTAAAACCGTAGTTTGGACATTCAACCCACTGGTCCCAGTCCTCCATATGGAGAAAAATTGTGGAATGTTTTCCTTGAAAACCTTAATTTCTTTTCGACTGAAGAAAGAAAGACATGAACTTCTAAGATGACATGAGGGTAAACTGTGGAATTGTACTGATCTATTAATTTTAAAGTGCAGTTTTTAAAGTATTACATATACAAAGTGTGAAAATAAAGCTCTGTGAAAGTTTACTTAAATTTTTACAGCACTACGTTACTACATGTAAGAAGATAACTAGTCAAGTGCAACCATAAGTGTGGGTATTGGGACAAGCCCTGTCTTTCATAAACATTCATTCAAGAACGCCTCTAGTGTTGTTCATTCTGCTGTGGCTTTGTTTGAAACTATTTGAGTAACAGTCTTAATATGAATGATTTGATTAATTAATCATTCAACCGATTTATTCAAAAACTGATTAATTTAGCAACACTGTGTTGTTCACAGACACTTGGTTCATTTTGTTGTTGGAACAATTTTCATTCCTGAAGCAAAAACAGACAAAGTGACTGCAACATTGTTTCTAAAATGTGAGAAAATACTAGAATCACATATCTGCTAGAATTGCATTCATTGAATCTGCTATTGTAATTTTTGACCCACAAAACCAGTCTTAAGTAGCACAGGTATATTTGTAGCAATAGCCAAAAATACATTGTATGGGTAAAAATTACCTAACTTTCTTTTATGCCAAAAATCAGACATCAGACATTAAGTAAAGATATTTTGTACATTTCCTACCATAAATATATCAAAACTTAATTTTTGGTTTGGTTTTTTTGGCACCCTAAAATTTCTGATTTTCAAATAGTTGTATCTCAGCCAAATATTGTCCTATGCTAACAAGCCATACATCAATGGAAAGCTTATTTATTCAGGGTCACATTTTCAGATAATCAATTCTAAATAGGCTACTTTTTGAGACCACTGTATGTACAGTATGCTACAAGAGAAAGCGTCTAGCTTAGATCACCAGCTTTTTGCACTTTGCTACTGTAGTGTGAGAATTACTGCCTTTCATGTAGGACATTTTAAAGAGTGCTTTAATATAGTTTTAAATGAACTACAGCATGTCACACCATAGGAGACTGCTGACACGGCTTGAAATTTCATGTCGACCACCCGCATGCATTGATAAAGACTTTTTCTCTTTAAAGAAGCTCAGAAGCGCATCCACGTACACACAGGAGACTTGGCTCGTTAATTCCATCCTCCCCTGTATCATCCTCTTAAAACAAATTGCTCGGGCTTATTTCAATATCGACAGCACTTTGCCTGCAGAGGACTTAGAGAGAGAGTGTGTGAGTCTGTATAAGCAGCGTGTTGTGCATGAGAGGTCAGAGGCGTTTCCGCTGCCTCTGCTCACAATTTACGGTCTGCCAGCTAATTCTGAACCAAGGTTATCAGGCGCTCGGTCTTAGGCGGCATTGATTTGAAGTAATGCTTTCCTCTCCTCCACACATAAGTCTTCATTAGCTGATCCTTCTGACCTGCACTAAACCCTATGTCATTACCCGCTAGCCATCATCAATATCCTCCCCCGTCCTAAAGGCAGGGCCCTGCTCTTCCACCTTCTGCCCAGCTTTAATCTCAGCCCTGTCAGGTGGCATTAACATTGGCCAAGCTCAATGCCATTCACAACACAGAATCCTCCCTTTCCCTCATGACGGCTCCACTTCCATTAGAGATGAAGTGTCCTTACTCGAAAGCAAGGGAATGGAGGGACATTTTGCTGCCGCCATTGTCATTTCACAATTACCAAGGTGACCAAGTGAAAAGAGATAAGAAAACAAAAGTAGGTAATATTAAAAAAACTAAAGAAACCATGAGTGGAATTTAAATAAATAGAAAAGTTCACATTTTTGCACAACCCAACCATTTATTCTTTTACTCAGCAACCTTGTTACTTTGAACTTTCTACTGAACTTTAAAAGAAAAACAGATCACAGAAAAATATGATATAGCACAACTGTTTTCAGCATGGATAATAAATGTTTGTTGAGCAACAAATTAGCATATTACAATGATTTCTGAAGGATACTCAAGACTGGAGTAACAATGATGGAAATTCAGCTTTGCCAACACAGGAATAAATTACATTTAAATACATACATAAGTTATTTTTCATTGTGCCTGCAATGCTAGGAGAGTATTAGGAAACTTCATGCGGCAGGTTTTAGGTTTAAAATAAATCACTGTTCTGATGTGCATCTCTAAAATAAAATAATTGTGCAATTTCATATTGATCTGCAATTGACACATCCAACCCCAATTTTCCTCAATCAAGAGCATCAAATTTATATAAGACACAGTGCAGTGCCTATGTTTTTTTTTTTAAGTTCTCCTCTTTTGAGCATTTACTAAAGAAATAGGCAATAGAGTTCATTTCCAGTTCAGTTAGAAAGTATAGGTAATTGCTGCAATTGCAAATGGATTCAACTTCAAATCATGTAGCTGAACTAAACTGGTTCAATGCAGAGCATTGGCTTTATGTTTGAATGTTCTGCTCAATACATATATTATTTTCAGGTCCAATTTTCAAAACCTGTTACAGTATAAGAAAATTACAGCTGTAATAGTTTTCCAACATAGGTGATACAAGACCCCATTCAGTCACCCTAAAACTCGCAATTATTTTGAGTTTTATGTTTGAAACTTCAAGAATGATCTTACCCTTCACAGGTCAACCAAAACAAATGGCTGCTGGAGCCTGAAATCTTAAAATCACCCATTCTCCAACATAATGTTATATGCAAATTATTCCAACTAAAGTGTCACACATGGTTTGAACTTGTAGACAAAAAGGCATAGCAGCCTTATGCCAATGGATAAACCAATGTTTGCGAATCATTCCTAAAGTCACCTTCTAAAGCATTAAAATATACATATACAGTGCAGAAACAAACTATGAATAAGAATTCAGCTTATTTTGTATATGGTTCCATGAAGAACCTTTAAAGGAGACCAATTATCCCCCTTTTACAATATGTAAGTCTCAGATATTCACAGAAAGTGTCTGTGAAGTCTTAGCTCAAAATACCCCACAGATAATTATGTCATTTTGAAAATGCCTATTTTGAGTGGAAACAGAAGCATGCTGTTTACATGCATGCCTCTTTAAATGCAAATGAGCTACAGCTCCCCGCCCCCTTTTTCAGAACAGGGCTGTGCCCTTGCAGCTCCTACCTCAGATACTAAAAACACCTGTTTGTTTTGATTATCATGTCTATCGCACTGAAATCATGTGTTTTAAAACATATCAGTTTGAACGTCTAATATTGGGTTTTCTGGGAGCACACATCCAAAGCACGCACACAGAAAGTGGCTGTCACACGCAGCAGCACACGTCAAATACACACAAGTTTATGGTAAAAACACACAAGTTACAAAAAAGACTATTTGTTGCAATTCTGATTTAGTTTCTTAGAGTTGTGACTTTATTTTTGAGAATTGCATTTATCAGAATTGTCAGTTTATTTCTCGCAATTCTAGCTATTTCTCAGAATAGCAACTTTATTTCACAGAATTGCGAGTTTATTTCTCAGAATTGTGGGTTTATTTCGTGTAATTCTAGCCATTTCTCAGAATTGCGACTTTATTTCTCATAATTGCAAGTTTATTTCTCACAATTCTGACTTTTCACGGAATCCTGACTTTGTTTCTCAAAATTGAGAGATATAAACTTGCAATTTTGAGGGAAAAAAAATCTGAATTATGAGTTTATATTTTGCAGTTCTGACTTTTTCTCAGAATGTGCTACAATTTCTCAGAATTGCGAGTTTATTTCTCTCAATTATGATTTAATTTCTCAGAATTGTAAGTTTATTTCTCAGAATTGCGAGTTTATTTCTCACAATTCTGACTTTTCATGGAATCCTGACTTTGTTTCTCAAAATTGAGATATAAACTTGCAATTTGGAGGGGGAAAAAAAATCTGAATTGTGAGTTTACATTTTGCAATTCTGACTTTGTAGCGAAATGGAAGAGGTCCATTTCAGCTTTTCATTTTTTCTAATGGGCGGAACCAAACCAATGAGGAAATTGAATATAAAAGAGCGCTAGAAACGGAAGTGAGAGGAGCGAGTAAAAACAAAACACGTGTAGGTTGTTATTGGAGTGGGACACACGCTACCTGAAGCTGAAGGTCGTAGGCTACTATTCTTTGCTGGAATCTCTGTGCATGCGCTGACTGGGTGCGATCGCCAAAGTGACGGAGAAATTGCTCTACTGCGTCTGCATGGTTCGTTCGCCTGCCTGGTGCAACATAATCCAGCCTGGTTTGCTCGCCTGCCTCAGGCACTAGTGATGATGTCCATCATCTTTTAACCTCACGTTAAGTCTCCAAACTCTTTCTCCGGCCCGGGATTTGCGGCCGCTACACAGACTGCTTCACGCAGCCCCCACCACACACACACATACACGCTCATTGCACACGCACACACCCATACACAAACACTCGTTTGGATTATTTATTTTTCTTTGTGGTTGTTTTTTACATGTTTCTTTTTGTTGAAAACTGAACACTAAAAACTGAGTTTGAAAAAAAAAAGAAGAAAAGAACGAACTTTAAGACATTACAGTGAATCAAGGACTCTCGTGATTTTGTTGTTGATTGTGTGTGAAATCTTGAACTGAAATTGAACGGCAATCTACTTGCTGTCTGTTTACTTTAGTTTTTTTATTTTTCATGTGAAGAAAAGGAAAAAAGAAATACAAACTCTGTGAAAATTTAACTTTGTAAAATTCTTTTTTGTGTGTGTTTGAAAAATGATTTCTATTCTATACTGTTCTATATTAATGTGGGTATTTGAAGGAATTTATTTTCATTTTTTTTGTGTAACCGTGGTTTGAGTTATCTTCGGGGAAATTGAACTTCATTATATGTAATTTTTTTTACTTGGCAATTTTTACTTGTCTGGCGCCCGAACAATTAAAAATTAAATTTATTCAGTCAAATTTGATTTGGGGGCAGCCACCGTTACAACTTTTTCTCATAATTGTGACAATTTCTCAGAATTGCAAGTTTATTTCTCTCAATTCTGATTTAATTTCTCAGAATTGTGAGTTTAATTCTCAGAATTGTGTTTATTTCTCACAATTCTGTCTTTTCACAGAATCCTGACTTTGTTTCTCAAAATTGAGAGATATAAACTTGCAATTTTGAGGGAAAAAAAAATCAGAATTGAGTTTATATTTTGCAATTCTGACTTTTTCTCATAATTGTAACAATTTCTCAGAATTGCAAGTTTATTTCTCTCAATTATGATTTAGTTCCTCAGAATTGTGAGTTTATTTCTCAGAATTCTGACTTTTCACAGAATCCTGACTTGTTCCTGTTTCTCAAGATTGAGAGATATAAACTTGCAATTCTGAGAAAAAAAATATATTTTTCTCAGAATTGCAAGATAGTTTCTCTCAATTATGATTTAATTTCTCAATTATGATTTAATTTCTCAGAATTGCAAGTTTATTTCTCAGAATTGTGTTTATTTTTCACAATTCTGACTTATATTAATAATATAAGACATTCCCTTCCTACATCACAGGGCGAGCAAAATCTGAGCAGCTCGTTTTTCACATGTTTGCAGAGACTGCTTACCAAAATTACTGGGTTGTTCTTTTTCATGTTTTCTGGATTGGTATATGCACAAGGGATGTGATTATAGCACTTAGACATGGGAAAAGTCAGATTTTAATGAAATGAAACCTTATCAATGCATAAAACTTTCTTAAGATTATAAAATGTTCCTCACACTAACAACAAAAAAAAAAAAAAACTCTTTTAGAACTTTTTTTTTTTTTAAGAGGGTGCTGCAGACATTCGTGACCCTGGACCACAAAACCAGCCAAAAGCAGCACAGGTATATTTGCAGCAATAGCCAACAATACACTGTATGGGACAAATTTATCAAATTTTCTTTTATGCCAAAGATCATTAGGATATATTCCATGAAGACATTTTGTAAATTTCCTACTGTAAATATATTAAAACTTAATTTTTGATTAGTAACATGCATTTCTAAGAACTTCATTTGGACAACTTTAAAGGCGATTTTTTCTCAATATTTTTATTTTTTTGCACCCGCAGATTACAGATTTTCAAATAGTTGTATCTCAGCTGAATATTGTCCTATCCTAACAAACCCAATAGGGTCTGGCTGCAGACATGCACCTCCACTGTCAGACCTGCACTCTCAGTCACCAAAACTTCCTCTGCAGGTGACGTCACTTGCAATCGACACCTGCACACTACGGTACCTGCGCTATTTGCAATCTGTGTGTAGTGGGACGTGTTGGATTGAGATTAACTTCTGAATTCTTTCAAGAATCATTGCTGTAAGTACATATGTGTATCTGTGTGTGTTTATTATACGTTTTATTAGATTGTATTCTGATATACAAAATTATGTTTGCCAACGTGTTCGCTGCTCACTGGTTGTGTTTAAAAAGTTGCATTAGCTAGGACTGTGCAATTAATCGAAATTAGATTTCGATTTCTGCTTCAAACGATCATGAAAATGCAGTAATCGAGATGAAACGATTATTGTTCCCCACTCCACCCCCTTTCCAGTGGTGCGCTTTCGCTCTTCCATAAAAGCCTAATTTCACATGCAAAACAGCAAAATCATGTAACGTGACTTTCATAAAACGGGACTTGCTTGATTTATTCATGTTTCTTTGATGTTATGTTTTTAATAGCGCGTAGGAAAAGTTGCGGTGTTTTTTGAATGCGCTCAAAGACGGAGCCGAACATGGACTTGTAAAGTTATATTTTAACTCAGGAGCGCGCCTAAACCGTCAAATACACGCAAAAATATTTGAAAATGAGGCGCTTGTTGATTATTCATGTAAACGCTTGTCAGTTATGTCTTAAATGACCATAAACAGTTGAGAATAAAAATACGTGTGTAACAGTAGCCTATATTGTGTCCTTGTGGTTAAGCGCAACACATAAGATTCCTTCTGCTGTCTGTGTTTAATATGAATAAAACTTAAAAATACAAAAAGAAAAATCAGTCACTGCTTTTGAATGAAGGACGTTTGTAGTTTTAATAAGAAACAAAGCTTTTTTAACTATTACAGTGAAGATGCTGTTTTATTTTATACTCAAATAATTACATTTAATTTCTGTAGTATTGTTAGACTACTTTAGACTTGCATAAAAGTATTCAGTATTTTTTTAAGCACTGTTATTCTTATTTTATTTTTTTGTATCTTTTTCGCTGTATTTAAATTAATTACTATAGAAAGTTTTGGACCCTGTCATAATCGTTTAAATAATCGTGATTACAATATTGACCAAAATAATCGTGATTATGATTTTTGCTGAAATCGTGCAGCCCTAAGCTGTATAGCCTAATTAGTCAACCACTCAGTCACTGACTTAAATACAGCTAAAGTAAGCTAAACTACTCAACAGAATGGTATATGCTTTCGTAAGTTAATTATATAGCTTACACGTAAACTACTGTATAGTTTAGTGGAAGTGATTGTTGTGTTACTGATATTATAAGTAGAATGAGACAATTAAATGTGGTGTTTATTTATTAGCAAAACAGGTAGTGTGAAACATTGTAAAGCACCACATTTGATGTTTTGTTCTGCTCCTACTCTTCTCAATTCAGATTACTTCATTTGAGTGACATTTTATATATTATAAATATATGTATGTGTGTGTATAACTGGTTTCTTCTATCCTGCTCTAAGGCAGATGAAGCAAGTATAGGTGTACTGATGGAATCATCACAAGAGGTACATTATTTTGTTACAGGACTGGTCACAAGTAATTGTTTCTTTTTTGCACAATACTGAATTAATGTTTTTGGTATCTTACCTTTGTATCTCTCTTGTTCTTTGTGTTATTTTATAGAATCAACTGATGGGAGATTTAAATAAAGCCAGCAAGTGGTGTTTGGAGCCGTTGATGTATGCCTCATTAGCGACTGTTTCTATGGGCCTTTATACATAAGCCGTCCGCCATTTTGCTGCGGTCCACTTGACGTCATTCACCCATAGATCTAGGTAAATCACCATAGTAATCACTGAATATTCGAAATATAAAAGTCCTTCACAGCCGTTGGTCTGCGAACCTACAGTATGGTGAATGACGTCAAGTGGACCGCTGTAATATGGCGGACGCATCTACGTGCTTGGAGCGGGCCAATGGGGTATCTATGTATATATGTTTGGAACAGCCAAGTGTGCTGCTTGGTTCTGTTCACCTGCCCAAAGTACTCTGCATGGAGGATGAAGATGTTGATGAGGCTAGGGACAAATTACAGAAGACTGAATTTTCAGAGGACAGACTTGTTGCTCTGGAACCTTTCAGCTTTATCTTTACTGCGATGAAGGACATGGACTTTTTCCTTGAACATGTAGTTGATGTTATGAATCTGAAAGTATTCTGTCAAACTGAAAAGGAAGGAAATGCATAATGTGCTTCTTTGCAGAAATAAAAGAAAAGACATAATTTGCCTCTTTGCATTCTTTCTGTTCTGTTTTTGTTTGTTATGGAAGTGTTTTAAGCTTTTACTTATTTTTATATTACTATTTAATAAAACTATTGCTAGTTTTCCAAATAATAGTAAATAGTCTGTCTCTTTGTAACTAGCTTACAATAAAAAAAAACTAAAATTAAAAATAGCATCTGCTTAATTTTTGTTAATGTTATAGTTTGGTAATGTAATATAGTTGTAGCCTACTTGAATGATAAAGTACAACATTATACTCCTATGATAAACAAGCAGCAAAAAATGGGGGCAAAGTTTCTGTCTGGTTATACTACTAAAGTACTTTAAACCATTTAACAGCAGCTTCTTTACTGGCAACGGGTACTTTAAACTATATAACCGCTTCAATACAGCGTCTTTGGCAACGCGAACGAACGACTGGAAACTTATTTCCGTTTTTTTTGTGTCGATTGCAAGTGACGTAGCAGGTACCGTAGTGTGCAGGTGTCGATTGCAGGTGACGTCACCTGCAGAGGAAGTTTGGGTGACTGAGAGTGCAGGTCTGAGAGTGTAGGTCTGACAGTGGAGGTGCATGTCTGCAGCCAGACCCTTCTCAACAAACCATACATCAGTGGAAAGCTATTTATGGCGCTTTTCCACTACACAGTACCAGCTCGCCTCGGCTCGACTCGGCTCTGTTTGGTTTTCCACTGTGTAAAAGTTGTACCTGTACCTCCACAATAGTACCTGGTTGTCATAGCGACGCTGCAAGAAACTGCCGTGACGTAATCTTCTACGCGACACACACCCGCTGTCTGCACCTCCTCGTTTGACCACGGCGTATTCTTCCGAGTTGCCATAATATGTAATGGATTGGATATGTCACGCAATCTCTGGCCAAACTTTTTAAAAATGGCGGGGTTATTCTGGATACTATTGCTGGCGCGTGCAATGATGACGCAGTGAATAGTGACGATTCTCTCTGACCAATCAGCAGTCTGCTGTGTTTTCACGTCACATTTTAGTATCGCCTCAGCTCGCTTGGAACCTCGCCGGAGGTGGTACGAAAAAAAGTACCTGGAAGCCGGTACAGGTACAACTTTTACACAGTGGAAAACCAAACAGAGCTGAGCCGAGTCGAGCCGAGGCGAGCTGGTACTGTGTAGTGGAAAAGCGCCATTATTCAGCTTTCAGATGATGTATAAGTCTCAATTTGAAAAAAATGACCTTTATGACTGGTCCAGGGTCACATTTAACACTTAATAAATCAAAATAAACAATTTATCATGCAGTCCTACCTAAACTGAACCAACTAACTTGAGCTAAATAATGACACTTGTCTTTTAGAGTCGCTTTACAGCACAATCTGAAATGTCTTCATAGTTGAGTTTCCATAATTTATTCTGCTATTTTCCTCTTTATCATTGTTAATCTGTTATGCCACAATCTGTATTCTATAAAGCACTATAAAAATAAAAGTGACTTGACATCTGCATGCATCATACAACCCGACAGTTGTGTGTTTTCACTGTAATTCACAGTGGTGTATTTACATTACAGCTACTATGACCTCATAACTGCCTCCCAGTAACTAGTGTGTGGCTTTACCGGCAAACACATCACTTCTTATTACCATGAAGCCAACCAGTAGCACAGGATTCTCCAAAAACTACTGTTTTTATCAAATTTACAGTAATAGGCCCCATTTTTAAACACATAAATGTGACTGAGAAATTTATTTTTTCTTTCAAATTTAGATAAATCCATGGAGTTGAAAACATTTGCCTAATTCACCACATGCCTTTATTACCTCTATTTTATTTAATCTCATGCAATGTCTGAATTCCATTGGAAATTTAATTTAAAAAAAACACACACACACACACACACACACACACACACACAAGCAGAAAGAGAAATTCATGAAAATTAAGACAGACAACTTAACTATAAAGTCAATTCGGCTTGTAGAAAGTTCCATATAAAACTTCACTATCCAAAGATGAAAAAAAAAAAAAAAAACACAACTGACTAATTTCGTAATTTTCTCATTATAAATGATCTGATCAACTGCAGGTGTTAACAGTTGTGATTGCAACTTTACTTCACATTAGAACACATTAATTTCCATGTGAAGCACATGGAGGAGCCACAGGCACAGGGGACAAATACAAACACGCATTGACAGACAGAATCTGTCACTGACCTGTCAATAAAAGGCCAGCAGCAGCAATGCAGAGGATGAGCTTTAATGAATTAACAGTAGAAAGATTTGCAGGGATGACTGGAAGCCATTTAGCGTAGCTGTATCAATTTATAGTGAGTGCACTATTAGTAAGTTTAAATGGGTTTCAGGTTAATAGCATTTGCAATTATTTACCATAGACCATAAATTCTGACCTCGCTTAGTCTGTATTCAGCCCGCTACTATTTCAAGGCTATTGAGAGCTTTTTTTCCTTCACATTTCATTTTAAATAATAAGGTCTTTTAATAGTGGGTTATTAAATACAGGTGTTCCCCGATAACAAGCACTCAATTAAAGGGAAATGACATTTACGAGCACACGTAATTTGTTAAATTCACGTAACAAGTTTAAAATTACCTTAATGAGAAACACCTGACAAAAAGAATATTTTCCAAACAACGTGAAGCATTGGCTAACACAAGTATGGAACTGTCACATCAGAATTTAATTAGCTAATAATTTCCTGGAATTAATTTTTGTCCTGAGACATGTAGGCTATACTGAATAAATGAAAGAATTTTATATATACTACCAGTCAAGTTTTTGTACAGTAAGATTTTATGTTTTTTTAAGAAGTCTCTTATTTGATCCAAAGTACAGGAAAAACTGCAAAATTCTGAAATATTTTTACTATTCAAAATAAATGTCTTCTATTTAAATATATATTAAAATGTAATTTATTCCTGTGATTTCAAAGCTGGATTTCTGCCTCCATATAATCTGATAAATTATTAAATGTGAACTCTTGTCTGACTGAACTGCACATGTTGGTGTCAAAGTTCATATTTTGTTGTCTAAGAAAGCAGGTGCTAATGTTTAAACCTGATTTCAGCTGTTTCATCGCAGATGCTTTTCACCATCTGCCTTTGCGAGACCCTCTGGAGGCTGCCAGTAACTCGGTTCAAGTGTTCTCCCCATCTTGCCAAACAAAATAAAGAGAAGCTTTTGACAAAAAATGCTGGAGGAAAAAATCATGGAAAAGTGTGAGTTATCAAGACTGAGTATATAAGTATAGACAGGTACTTATTACAGAACCTATATTAGAGTGGAAAAGTAGGAATTTCCTGTTTATAGAAGATTGTGGTAACCATTGTACCGGAGCAACGGATAGCTACTCTCAAAAAAACAAAAAAAGTTTCAAGGGCTCAGTTTGCATTTGAGCTTTTAGTTCGAACACTGGCAGCCCTGCATTTATGTGGGCTCTGTGTGTCATCAAAAGGAAGCTGAGTGACCATTGTGGTTTCTAAGAACATCTTGACATTGCTTCCTCCAAAAAATATTTTTTGATGACGTCCTGTCTAAAATGCACCACTCTTCTGACTTCGTGGGAATCAAGGACTGAGCATTAACAGGTTAAAAGCTTAAAATTGTCTGAAAACTATTTAATTGATAGTTCCATCCTCCAAGAAGCACAATTCAGGATAAATTGATTCGGTAAGTTAACGTTACCCCCAGATGCGCGGCCTACTGGCGATTTTCGGATGTAAACAACAGCATGGATTACACATAAGTTTTGAGAATGACACAAATATTAGTTTTCACAAAGTTTGCTGCTAAACTGCTTTTAGATCTTTGTTTCAGTTGTCTCTGTGATGTACGGAAGTATAATTACAAGCACTTCATACGTTTCAAAGGCTTTTATCGACAACTACATGACATTTATGCAAAGAGTCAGTATTTGCAGTGTTGGCCCTTCTTTTTCAGGACCTCTGCAATTCGACTGGGCATGCTCTCAATCAACTTCTGGGCCAAATCCTGACTGATAGCAACCCATTCTTTCATAATCACTTCTTGGAGTTTGTCGGAATTAGTGGGTTTTTGTTTGTCCACCCGCCTCTTGAGAATTGACCACAAGGTCTCAATGGGATTAAGATCTGGGGAGTTTCCAGGCCATGGACCCAAAATTTCAACGTTTTGATCCCCGAGCCACTTAGTTATCACTTTTGCCTTATGGCACGGTGCTCCATCGTGCTGGAAAATGCATTGTTCTTCACCAAACTGTTGTTGGATTGTTGGAAGAAGTTGCTGTTGGAGGGTGTTTTGGTACCATTCTTTATTCATGGCTGTGTTTTTAGGCAAAATTGTGAGTGAGCCCACTCCCTTGGATGAGAAGCAACCCCACACATGAATGGTCTCAGGATGCTTTACTGTTGGCATGACACAGGACTGATGGTAGCGCTCACCTTTTCTTCTCCGGACAAGCTTTTTCCAGATGCCCCAAACAATCGGAAAGAGGCTTCATCGGAGAATATGACTTTGCCCCAGTCCTCAGCAGTCCATTCGCCATACTTTTTGCAGAAGATCAATCTGTCCCTGATGTTTTTTTGGAGAGAAGTGGCTTCTTTGCTGCCCTTCTTGACACCAGGCCATCTTCCAAAAGTCTTGGCCTCACTGTGCGTGCAGATGCGCTCACACCTGCCTGCTGCCATTCCTGAGCAAGCTCTGCACTGGTGGCACTCCGATCCCGCAGCTGAATCCTCTTTAGGAGACGATCCTGGCGCTCACTGGACTTTCTTAGACCCCCTGAAGCCTTCTTAACAATGCAGTGGAAAGTTTTTTTCGGGATTAAGTAAATTTTCATGGCAAAGAAGGACTATGCAATTCATCTGATCACTCTTCATAACATTCTGGAGTATATGCAAATTGCTATTATAAAAACTTAAGCAGCAACTTTTCCAATTTCCAATATTTATGTAATTCTCAAAACTTTTGGCCACGACTGTATATATATATATATATATATATATATATATATATATATATATATATGGGATTACATAGTTAATGTACTACTGAATACTTGTTCTGCTAATTTATGCTGTATAAACCATTGAAAAAACGTGTGGAAGTTGCTAAATCATATAGTGAACGACTTAGTAAGCAGGAATGGACGCAATATTTTGACAAGCTAAAGATAATAAGGCGTAAAGATACTTACTAGCAGTACTAATTAAGATATTAGCCAAATATTTCACCTACCTGACCGGAAATAAGAAGAACAAACACAAATGTTGCCAAGATTCTTGCCCTGGAAATCCTGGTTCAGTTTGGGCACCCACAAACGAAACTATGTTCCTCAGACAGTTTTTGAACTCTTCTCCTCAATTTGTTATACATTTCGGCAGTCTATAATACTCCAAATGTTTTTTCCCGGTCCGATTGATTAGTAGAGCCTAAAACATGACAATAATTCATAATATATAATCGCAATAATCAGCAAAATATGCGAGTTTCGTTCTGTTCAATAGCATTTACTTTCATGCCGCCAAAATAGCCCATTGACGCGTTGTGATAACCCTATAGCGCTAAATAAACTGAATAATTACATTTTCTGCGTTATTCGCATTGATCTGTTCATAAACAGCAGAAAGGATTATTGAAAATTTACATTCTTTCTCTGGATTTCTCTTCTCATCGAAGCATTTCTGAAAACAGTCGGCTCTCTTCAGAAATTCATTCATGAAAAACACTCGCACCTTGTTTTGACTTTAAAATATGCAGCGCTAATATTTGATCAATGAAATCAGCCTTTTAAAGTTCAATCGTCACAATAATCCGTATTCTTGTCTTTCCGTCCCCAAATTTGAAATATAATTAATACTTTTCTTATACCATTGAAGGTATTTAAGACTTCTCGTGGCCTTAAATTTGATACAGCTACATTGAAGACTGTTTAAAGACCCACGGGAACTTCGCATTAAAGATAGCACGTCGGTCGGGGAGGGTAGTGATACATTTTGGTAGCCCTACTAGTCTGGAAGACACAATAAACCCGGAGTGCTTATAAAAATTACATTTCATATTGTTTCCTACTGCTTATGCTACATAATAATTAATCTTACCAATTCTTAGTTTTTACAGCAAAAACGTAAAAAAGTAGTGGTAGTGGTATAGTGTAGGCTATTCATAAAAAGTGACAGGAACTGTTAAACTGAAGCGCAGACTTCTTACAGTATTACCTTTAAAAATAGGTGCAACTAACACAAACATCAAACAGCTTCTTCTGCTGGCTTGTGGAGCAACGTCCTCGAAAAGTGTGGAAACAAGTGGGACTTCATCAATAATAGAACAAAAGCTGTAGCACCTCCGGCTTACCAACCTAAAACAAACACAATGAAAGTGTTCAAAGAAAGCTCCTAATGAGCCAACCCCGCTACTACTGCTTCTCAAATCAATGTCTTCTAAGCCTCCCACTCTCTCACACACACACATACCCAGATCAATGAGGCTTTAGGGAGAAATTCATCCCTCCATTATTGCAGATTTAAACACAGCTCATCACCTGTGAGGAGTCAAGTTAGCGAAACTCTAGATTAACCGGCAGGGAAATAAACTGGCCTTTAAATGAACTGAAATCATGGAGTAGGTTAAATCTGGGCAGTTGTCAATTCCATGAAATGAGGAAACTTTGTTGTGATATAATGAGAAAACTTCTCATTAATTCTGAATTGCACATTTTTGGAAGAAAAACATGGAATTTATGTCTATAGACACACAGGAAAGAGTCTTAGAAAATGTTTTTTCTGCAGTCAATAAAAGTTGCTATTAAAACTCCGACCGTTTAACCATTTGTATTACTCTGCTTAGGGTATTTCTCACAGCGAGTCATAGCCACTAAAATTATAAAAATAGTACTGTTTTTGTGTCACGGAATGTAGCTTTAAGAGTTTTTTTTTTTTTTTTTTTTTGAGCAAAAATGTAGTTGTTTTGACTTCAAATACGCAATTTGTTAATATAGATAACGTCTAAGCTCATGAATACACCGAGAGCAGCCTTACCTTGCTCAGATCTTCGGGAATTTGCTGCTGACTCTGATGTCTCTATAGTGGATAAACATGAGATATAATTTGTTTTGGATAAATCTAATGGACAGACTTTAGTCTCATTACCTATTATTTGTTCCACAGCAAACAGTTTTGGCTGAGGGCAAATTTCATTAAACACTCAAACTTATGTTTATTGTGAATATGAGATTGAGCTGAATAATAAATGCTGTATCAGATGCAGGTAATTGCTCTTGCTCAGTCTATCTCTCTCTCATAATACTCATAATACAGTGAGCTTTTAATACAGTAATACAATGTTTTCAATGAAGCAACTCAACTTTCTTTCATTAGTTTTAAAGTGAAATTTTAGAATTAGTAACAGAGGCTTGGGCTCAGCTGTTAAACTGTCAAAATAAGATTTGGATTTGTGGCGGAAGGAAGAA
Organism: Garra rufa; assembly: GCF_049309525.1. Classification (NCBI taxonomy): domain Eukaryota; kingdom Metazoa; phylum Chordata; class Actinopteri; order Cypriniformes; family Cyprinidae; genus Garra; species Garra rufa. The sequence continues at coordinate 26,860,469 of NC_133377.1, forward strand.
GTTCTCACAAAAGAGGGTTTTTAATGACACTCCGTTGTTGTCTGATGCATTAACACGCTCGTGCCGTCTAACTGTTATGCAATATCACATGAGTAGCTGTGCGATATGGCTGTATATCGGCACGCTGTAATTACCTACGACCGAATCACAGCCATGCCGATATACAGCCATATCACACTGCAATTATAGGAGCAATATCACATGAGTAGCAATGTCCCTGAAATAGGTCAGACTTTAAAAATATATCTATAATTTAGGTGCCTGAAACGACATAAGTCATGAGACCTCTGACTTACCTTTTTCTTTTAAAGATGAACATGAATTTATGTCATTAACCGTCTTTTACTTCAACAAGCAAAATCCTTCCCGATTCTATAAAATGGAATAATTTCCATCATCACAGGATACAGTATTTAATTACAAGGGCATAAAGTCTGTACTGCAATTACTATAATTCACCTGCAAAAGGTGACATGGAATGTATCTGGAGGTAGAAAAGGACATTAAAAACTAGAACTTTTTGCATTTTTAGTTTTCTTTTCATGCAGCTGGATTTTATTGGCACATTCCTCTTTGAAAGGCTGGGCACGTCGTGTTGTGTCAAAAGCTCATCGCTGCAATTACGACTCAAACTCTTTGCAATCATCCATCAGGGCGGCTGAAGTTCAAGAGTTTTATTGTCACGGTTTATCTGCTTTAATCACCTGAAGTGAAGTGGAAATAAATTTAAAAATACATTCTGTGAAGGCTAATGACTAGAGCGGGTAGCTTGTGGGTGGACGGCGGAGAGGTGGTGGGCGGCAAACGTCACGCAAACCCCAGTGTCACTCTACTATAGGGAACAGTGGGCTGAAATTAATGTCCAGCAGCAGACTCCCGGTGTAAACTGACAGGAAAGGGGGCAGCGTTACAACACGGTGCTCTAATTATAAATGTTACCATCCATATTTGACTAAAAGAACACAATGGACTGTACAAATTGACTGTTTTGATCCCTAAATTGCTCCTTTCCAATTTAACATGATTAGAGTGAGATTTTTGACTAAATTTTAAGAAAAAGAAAAATCTCAAGACTCCCCTGCTGATACAACTCCTGTTCCTGTTCATAAAATAAAACAGAGATATTGAGATGAGTAAGATACAGATAAAAATATAGCTGCAAGCAATGATTACCATGGTTTAGGCACTTTATGGCATTTAGGCACATAAAAAAGCACATGTAATGACCTAAATCAATGATTTAAAAAAAGCATTTTTAGCTAATCCAGGTCATTCATCATAGAAATATGATGTTTTTAACATGTATGACTGTTACAGCACCAGCTGTGTTCCCATCTCACTAAAACTTTGCATAGTTATTTAGAATCACCTGTTGCATGTGCTCACCAGGTTTTGTGAAGTTTTGAGTTTTCATTTAGGCTTTATAGGCTTTTGGCGATATATGGAAAGGCCCCTTTTCTATGGCCTTTTATAACGACCTTGTTATATCTTTTCAAATGGTAAATTTAAACTTTTATTTTCAATTATTGACTTAGAGAGTCCAGAGAATTTTACTGCAGTGTTTTTTCCAGATTGAGCCAAAAACTTAGGGCTAGTTCGCGAAAGTAGTTTTTTTTTTTTTTACATTTTCTCAATTATTTAACAAACTTCGAAAGAAGTTGAGAAGTTATAGCCATTTTATTAAAGTCCTGCCCTTTCGAACATTTTGAAGTCCCTTTTCAATGGAGAGTCGAAAGTTCAACTTTTTTTGAATAATTATTGATATTCACTGTCCAGAGAATAATTCTGCACTGGTTTGCTTCCGATCAGGTGAAAAACCTAGCACTATTTCTCAAAAAAATTTCAAAAAATGCGAAATACCAGAAAATTACGTTGCATTTGGACAAATCTGATTTTGATCCGGCGTGAGCCAAGGATTCCAACAACATAAGACACTTGAACCTGCGGCAAATGTTTTAGAAGTTTTGAGCGATTTCGTACTTTTGATCACTGTAGCGCCCCCAACAAGCTGATTGGGGCAAGCCTTGGTGACGTTGTAGATGGTGCGAGTACTACCATCCCTCCGAGTTTCAAGTCTATACAACTTACGGTTTGGTCTGCCCGATCAGTTTTACGTGGAAATTGCTGATTCTTGGCCATTCTAGCAATTACAATTGGGTTTCAGCTCCACTTACTACCCTACAAAAGTGTTTTTGAGGCTTTATAATTTCTTCTTGTCCTTCAGTTATGTCATACGCATTTATGCTGGAAATAGGATGGCACATCTCTCTCTGGAATGAGCATCTGAAAACCATAAAGCGGACACGATCCAATTTATTATCAAATTTTCGACATCCCTTTTCACACATTATTGACAGGTACATTGGGTTCCTCTCAGAAAATCACTGTTTGGTACGTGCTGATACACATAATATGCTTTTATACTGTACATGCTTAAATAAAATGACCTCTTTAATGGGAATTGAAACACCTATAAGATTTTGGTCTAGAAATGGGAAAAGATAACTCTAAAACCAATTGAATGGTACATTATAAATATTAAAATGAGCCACAGAAAATGTCATAAAAAGGAAAAAGATGACTCTTGACCATAGGATTATAGTTGGCTCAAGTTTAACTGCTTGTTCCTTGAAGAGCTTCAGCCATGAAAAGCTTGCCCAGGTTTTGAGACGTGAGCTCCTTGATGGTTTGGCAGTAGGTGTTGATTTGACCTAAAGTAGATGGAGAAAAAAAAATGTAAATATTGAAGAAGGTACAGAATACAAAGGTTGCGAAAGAAACAAAGAGCAACAGAGGCAGGGTGGGCTGCCCACTGAAGTGGCTCAGTTAATGTTCTCCATTATGTACTGAAGGCTGGCAGTCGAGCTCTCAGGTGATTGTCTTTCCGCTTGGCAGCGTTGCTGCTCATGCCACCAAGAAGTTTGGAATTTAAAAGACGTTAAGAGATGGTGAGAAATGAGGTGCTCCCCTCCACAGCACCTAAATGCATTTAATTCAGCCATAGACCTACCCATTACTCCACAGCACTACAAAGAGCTGCTCATGGAAACAAATAGTCTTACTTGATGCCATTTTGTCTGCATCTCTTCTGATCTTGATGTTAAATGTTACAGCTGGCTCCTATTAAGCTGGGATTGTTTTAGATCTGAGTTTGACTGTCTTGACCTACAGCAGAGTCATATATAATGCAAATATTAGATAGATAAATTAGATCCAACTTCTGATTGTCAGTGATTTATAGGGAAAAATGCCATTTTGTTTGATTGCAGAAATGTCCTCTAATATAATCAATTTCGAAGTGTGAACGATCAAAATTGGAAACCGCGTGTTGCTGAGTAAACAGCACGACTGTAAAGTTGCATAAGATAGAGTCCAGCAGTCTGAGGTACAAGATGACATGACAGACGTATCACCCTCCTCCAGCTATTTTCTCTCAGACAGCGGCTGATCTATAATATACTACCTCCATAACAAGTTAGAAACAATTGCTTTAAATCAATCTCTGGCAAGGCCTCTGTAATGTTCCTCATAAATTACCTCTCCTCCCTTCCTTCCTCCCTGCCATCTCAACTCCGCAGGACAGAAAACGGGACAAGTCCAAATCTTTTCAGATCCAAATGAGATGAAATGAGGAGGAGACGGTTAGCGCTGTGTTGGGAGACCTCACATCGCTCAAGAGCAGAGATTTGGCTTCCATTACTGAGCAGACACTAATCATCCACTTAAAGCTTGTAAACACAACTTGTAATGTGTAAACATTATATATTTCTACTTATAGTGTTAAAGCCTGACAAAGTGTTATGAAATAAGTTGAAAAATCTTTTTTTTTTCTCTCATATTTGTATGGAAGCCTGTTTCTGAATAAAAAAGGTAACTGCGACTTTATCTCACAACTTTTGACTTTTTTCATTGTAAGTTTAAATCTCACAATTCTGGCTTTTTTTTCTCAGAATTGTGCGATACAAATTCAGTTCTGACAAATAAAGTCAGAATTGCATTATACAAACTTGCAATTTGCTTTTTTTCTCAGAATTGCGTCATATAAACTCACAATTGCAAGTTATAAAGTCAGAATTGCGAGACAAAGTAGATATAAACTCATAATTCTGACTTTTTTCTAAGAATTGCAAATGTGTATCTTGCATTTCTGCCTTATAACACGCAATTGTGATTAAAGTTGGAATTGAGATAAAAACGAATAATTCTGATAATTTTTTTCCTCAAAATTGGACTTTATAACTTGCAATTGCGAGAAAAAGTCTGAAGTTTATATCATGCAATTTTGTGAAAAAAACTCGGAATTGTGACTATCGCAATTCTGACTTTATAACTCGCAATTTCCAGTTCTAAGTCAGAATTGTCAGTTCTGACTTTTTTTAAATCACACAAATTTGACTTACAAATGCAAGTTTATATCTCGCAATTCTGACTTTATTTCTCACAAATATGAGTTTAGATCTCACAATTCTGACTTTATTTCTCGCAATTGTGAGTTTATATCAGGCATTTCTAATTAAAAAATCTGAATTGTGAATATATCACAATTCTGACTTTATAACTCGCAAATGCAAGTTTATATCTTGCAATTCCGACTATTTCTCGCAATTGTGAGTTTTTATTTTGCAATTCTGACTTTATAACTCGCAAATGTGAGTTTATATTTAGCAATTCTGACTTTATTTCTTACAAATATGAGTTTAGGTCTCACAATTCTGACTTTATTTCTCGCAATTGTGAGTTTATATCAGGCATTTCTAATTAAAAAATCTGAATTGTGAATATATCACAATTCTGACTTTATAACTCGCAAATGCAAGTTTATATCTCGCAATTCCGACTATTTCTCGCAATTGTGAGTTTTTATTTTGCAATTCTGACTTTATAACTCGCAAATGTGAGTTTATATTTAGCAATTCTGACTTTATTTCTTACAAATATGAGTTTAGGTCTCACAATTCTGACTTTATTTCTCGCAATTGTGAGTTTATATCAGGCATTTCTGATTAAAAAATCTGAATTGTGAATATATCACAATTCTGACTTTATAACTCGCAAATGCAAGTTTATATCTCACAATTCTGACTATTTCTCGCAGTTGTGAGCTTATATCACACAATTCTGAGAAAAAGTCAGAATTGTGACTATATCGTAACTCTGACTTTAAAACTCGCAAATGTGAGTTTATATCTCGCAATTCTGACTTTATTTCTTACAATTGTGAGTTTACATCAGGTAATTCTGAGAAAAAAAGTCAGAATTGAGGCTATATTGTAATTCTGACTTTATTTCTTGCAAATGCAAGTTTATATCTCGCAATTCTGACTATTTCTCACAATTGTAAGTTTATATCACACAATTCTGAGAAAAAATGTCAGAATTGGGACTATATCGCAATTCTGACTCTGTAACTCACAAATATGAGTTTATATCTTGCAATTCTGAATTTATTTCTCACAATTGTGAGTTTATATCAGGCAATTCTGAGAAAAAAGTCAGAATTGTGACTATATCGTAACTCTGACTTTATTTCTCGCAACTATGAGTTTATATCACGCAATACTGAGGAAAAAAGTCAGAATTGTGACTTCATAACTCGAGTTTATATCTCGCATTAGTGAGCTTATAATCACACAATTTATATTTAGCAATTCTGACTATTTCTCGCAAATGTAAGTTTATATCACGCAATTCTACGAAAAAAAAGTCAGAACTGAGATTATATTGCAAATGCGAGTTTATATCTTGCAATTCTGACTTTTATTTCTCACAACTGTGAGTTTATCTGGCATTTTTCGCAGAATTGTGAGTTTGTATCACGCAATTATTTAAAATATAAATCAAAGTGCTTGCAGAAAAGATTACATACTAGCAATGAGCAGCGTGTCCATTCGTGGAGGCGGCTGAGGGGGCTTGAACATCTTGCTGAGGTCTTCCTCAGCAAGCGGAGGCTCCCCTCGGCTCTGTCTCTGCGCGTTCTCCTGCTGCCGTCTCTGAACGTACTGTAGAAGGATAGAGAACAAACGGTTAGTCTGAACTTGATGTCCCTATCTTTTGTTATTAACCTGCAGGGTGCCTGAATTAAAGCAAATCTTCTGAGAGCCATGACAGGCCAGGAGAGGTGGCAGAAAGGGAAGACTGAAGGTGTATTTAAAAAAAGGTGAAGATGACAGCTGGAACAATAGACACTGATGACTGTGTGGTGGAGAAGCTGTTTAAGATGGATGAAAAATGAAAAAGAAACCTAAACTGAATACTTCCCATACCATCAGAGTAAACATTCAACTAATCACTGATAATGCAAGTGCATTGTGTCCTTTGTGCTTTCTGGTAATCAATCACATTTTCTGCATCAGGTATTAGATGTAAAGAAATGAGTAAACTATGTCATTACGGTATCAGAGGAATTTGGGAGGTCACATGTACTTCAATCAATCACAAAGTTCAGGGCATCAGAGTCCAGCACCGAGGAAGGCCATTACCACCTCGACTCTCCTGTCTCATACAGACCTTGATACACAGCCATGCAATAAATCTCTTTTAACTTCACTGACTTTATAGAGTCGGTCGGGCTGATTCTGAACGATGCTAGTGATTGCCTTGGTTGGCTGCGTGGCACAAAAACCCTAGACACACTCACATGAATAGGAAGATTTGCAGCCTTATATTCGAAAATGAACAAAAACTCTTGAACTTGGATGAACCTCATGAAGAAACATCAAGGTCAGACTAAAACCTGGCACAGAGACTATAAAAACTATTTGTAGGACCATAAAGATTTCTTAGTAAAAATCAGCTTAATTTCAGTGCATGATGTATCCTTGCATGTGTACCAGCTTCTGAATAATACCATTCATATTTGGGGGTTTTTAAGAAAAAATATAAAATAATAATAATAATAAATACATTTGATATAAATATACATTTAAAATAATACATTTATAAAATTGTAATTTATAAAAACACATTGTTATATGATTAATCAAATTGTTACACTTACAGTATGCTCAGCAAGGCTCCATTTATATAAAAATACATTCAAATCTTTAATAGTGAAAACTTTTTGAAAATAAATTTAGATTTTTAAATGCAATTTATTTATTTATATTAATAATGGCAAAGTTGAATTTTTAGCAGCCATTATTCCAGTCTTCAATGTCACATGACCGAGACATCAGTCTAATATGCTGATTTGGTGCTCAGAAAACATTTATTATAAATGTATTAATTATTTATTATTATAATTTTTAGAAAGCAGGTCAATTATACACTACCAGTCAAAAGTTTTTAATGTTTCTTAAAGTCTCTTTTGCTCACTAAGCCTGCATTTATTTGATCCAAAGTACAGCAAAAACATTTAGAATTTTTTTACTATTTAAAATAATGTTTTTCTATATAAATGTATTTATTTATTTATCCTTTGATTTCAAAGCTGAATTGATCCTTCAAAAATCAATCTAATATTCTGACTATTGTGACAGGTTTCTTTAATGAATAGAAAGTTCAGAAGAACAGCGTTGATCTGAAATAGAAATGTTTTGTAACATTATAAATGTCTTTATCATCACTTTTGATCAATTTAAAGTGTCCTTGCTTAATCAAAGTACTAGTTTCTATCATTTCTTTCTGAAAAAAGAAAACTGACTCCAAGCTTTTGAATGGTATAGCGTATAATGTTACAAAAGCTTTTTATTTCAGATAAATGCTTTTCTTTGGATCTTTCTATTCATCGAAGAATCCTGAAAAAAATTACTCAACTGTTTGAAATATTGATAATAATAAATAATTCTTGAACAGCAAATCAGCATATTAGAATGATTCCTGAAGGATCATGTGACACTCAAGACTGAAGCAATGATGAAAATGTAGCTTTGATCACAGGAATAAATTACATTTTAAAATATATTCAAATAGAAAACAGTTATTTTAAATAGTAAAAATAGTTTACAATATTACTGCTTTTGCTGTATTTGGATCAAGTAAATGCAGGCTTGGTGAGAAACATTAAAAATCTTACTGTTCAAAAACTTTTGACTGGTAGTGTACATATACATTTTTTAATGTTTTAATGTTTAATTATTTTCCTTTCAGTTACATAAATTGTCTGTTTTTGCTTTTTGGAGTGAAATGTGATCTAAACATTTCTTGACAGTTCATGCTCATGAGAATCACACTTTCCTTTGTCTATACTGTGCATTAACAAATAAACACTGATTTAAGAGTAAGATCTTTAATTGCTAAAAACTGTACTAACCCTCCCAAGTGCACCCTGTGTTTTCGAAACAAAGCTTTGATTACAGCCTCAGAGCTAATTCCTGGGTTTCGAGTTGCACAGTTTCATCAATTACAACTGTATTATAATTATATCTTACAGAGCATAACATCAAGAGTGAAACATCAAGCCTCGTCAGACGCTCATTCAGCGCAAGCCCCTTATTGTGATCTTTGTGGTGACAACCTGTTTTCCCATGAGCACACATCACGCTAGCAAAGCTACCATTAACCGTAACTAGCATTTACATGCTCATGATAGCTCTCATCCCACCAGCACATCAAAGCATGTAAAAGTGTGCGTTCCCCCTATATCAGCGTCACAATCGTCCACAGCCCACTCCCACGTCCCTGAAATATTCTGCTCCCAAGATATCACTCTGTTCCTTTCTTAACTCCTTTCCACCGTCTGCTAAGTGAAAATCTGATCACTTGAAAGTAATAGCACACCTTTTCTGAACAAGCTGGATGATTTGAGGTATCATTCACGTCAGTGTAGGAGAGAGTGTGGGAAAATCTCGATATGAAAAGACAGGTGTAGCCGTTTGATGGATTACCTGATGTTTTTGTTGCTGTTGCTTGCTGAGACTGCGGCAGTAGTTGTTGTACTTGACAATGTCCTGACTCATGTCGTCCACACGGTCCATCAGCATTTGCAGGCTCTTCTCCAGATGAGAACTGCAGAGGAACGACAAGGTGAAGACATTTGAATACTGGAAATAATAAATGTGCATTTGATTGCTTGTTAATTAGTGAACGCTTCTTCTCCATAGTGTCTTACGGTACACTGAGTCTGAAATACATTTATTTTATGAACAACATGCTATGGAGAAATTCAGGTTAAACCAAAAGAGTATCTGGCTAACTCTTGTGTCCACAGTTCATCCATTTATGAAGTCGTCCCAAATTATTTAGCAAGGTCACAAGCATCCTAAATGTTTAATGTGGAGGGGCATTACAACAAAGAAAGAAAGAAAAGCAAACCTATGCTGAAAATCTTTTTTTTTTTTAAATATACATTAAGAAAATAACAACAGGCTTTTCTTAATCACAAATATACTACAATTTTAAATTTGAATGCTCACTATGTATTTATTTGATTAAAATATCTTAATGAAATATAGTTTAATTTTAATATATTTTTAAAAATTATTCTTGCGATGACAAAACTAAGGAAATATACTGAACCAAAATGTTAATTTCCCCCCTTGTTTTGAGCACAACCCTCACTTGGTGTGGAAAAATGAGCTAGAAAAAAGGAACTCACAATTGCAAGATATAAACTCGCAATTCTGAGGGAAAAAAAAATCACAATTGACTTTAGAACTGTGTTTATTTCTGATGTAATTCTGAGAAATAAGTCAGAGCTGCAAGCTTATATCTTGTAATTCTGACTTTATAACTCACAATTGCCAGTTTACATCTCAGTTCTGAGAAATTCCAACTGTATTTCTCAGAACTGTGACTTTATTTCTCAGAATTGTGACTTCTGGAATTCTTTGAAAAAAAGTCTGATTTATCTTGCAGAGTTTATATCTTGCAATTCTTACTTTATAACTTAGTTAATATCTAATTTATTTCTAACTTTATTTCTTAGAATTTCAACCTTTTCTCAGAATTGCAACTTTATATCTTGCAGTTCTGACTTTATATCTCTCAATTCTGAGAAAAAAAGTTTTTCTTACTTTCTTTCTTTATTTTTTAGAATTGCGACTAGTCAGGTTTGCAAATTCATTTCTTGCAATTCTGACTTTACAACTCAAAATTGCAAGTTTATATCTTACAATTCTAAGAAAAAAAGTTTACTACTTACATTATTTCTTAGAATTGTGAGTCTCAGAATTGCAACTTTTTCTCAGAATTAAGACTATTTCTTAGAATTAAGACTTCATATTATGCAATTCTTAGAAAAGTCATATTTACGAGTTTATATCTTGTAATTCTTACTTTATAACTCACAATTGCGAGTTTATATCTCAAAATTTAGAGAAAAAAGTTAATTGCTTTGTTTTTTATTTCTCAGAATTAAGACTTTTTCTCAGAATTAAGACTTTATATTATGCAGCTCTAAAAAAGTCAGATTTGCGAGTTTGTCTTGCAATTCTGACCTTATAACTCGCAATTGTGAGTTTATATCAAGCAATTCTGTGAAAAATATTTTTTTTCTTTATTTCTCAGAATTGCAACTAGTCAAAATTTGCGAGTTCATATGTTGCAATTCTGAATTTACAACTCAAAAAGTTTATATCTCAAAATTCAGAGAAAAAAGTTCATTTCTTTATTTTTTTTATTTCTCAGAATTAAGACTTTCTTAGAATTGCAACTTTATATCATGCAAATTCTAAAAAAGTCTGATTTGCGAGTTTGTCTTGCAATTCTGACTTTATAACTCACAATTGAGTTTATATCTCACAATTCTGAGGAAAAAAGATTATTTTAATACTTTGTCTTTATTTCTAAGAATTGCGATTTATATCTTGCAGTTCTGATTTTATCTCACAATTCTGAGAAAAAAAGTTTATTTTTTTATTTCTCAGAATTGCGACTATTTCTCAGAATTGCAACTAGTCAAGATTTGCGAGTTGATATCTTGCAATTCTGACTTTACAACTCACAATTGCGAGTTTATATCTCACAATTCTGAGAAAAGTTTATTTCATGCTTTATTTCTTTCTTGATTTCTCAGAATTGTGACTATTTCTCAAAATTAAGACTTTATTTATCAGAATTGCGACTTTATATCATGCAATTCTTAGAAAAAAGTTCAGACTTTATAGCTCACAATCGCCAGTTTAAATCTCACAAATCTGAGGAAAAAAGTCAGAATTGCAAGATATAAACTTGTAATTGTGAGATTTAAAAAAAAAAAAAATCATTATTGCCATATAATTTCTATGGCAATAATAATGATGTTTATTAAATGCTAAGGAATAGAAGGATTTTTGCTCACACCACATTTGTATTGAAATTTCAGTATGCTTGAATCTGAAATGTAAAACTCTTCCAGTATCTTAGATCAAAATCTTCTGGGAAAGTCAAATGATCAAAGCACCTCTTAACCATCAACAGAGTAACACAGAATTTGAAAAAAAGCAGATAACATAGATTCCTCATTAATAATTCATCATTCCGCATACATCAAGATCATTTGCATGTACCACACGATATGCAAAACAGGTCCCACTGTAACTGTAGTAGAATGATATCCATATTTTATAACAGGACAGCAGCCCATAGGAGCAAGGATTGGGAAAATGTCTTCAAAAGCAGTTTATCTGTTCTTGGTAAACCCCATTAACAACAAATTAGCCTCGCCAGCACGTTCCATTAATCTTGAAGAAAAATGTTGGACGTATGTGGGGAAGTGAGATCCCGGGGGTGCGGACAAACCAGGAGCAGCTCTCTATCATGCAAGAACATGTATACCCTGGTGAACATCCACACACAGATTTATGTTAACACCAAGTCATCTTGTAAGGTCTATGTGCACTATAAAGAAATCTCTCATTATCCCTCTAAAAATCCAGATAAAACCAGATTAGTCTTTTGGAACAAGATAGCTGGTTTACAACTTCTTCTCCAAGTTCACCAAGTCCAAGCTAGTAGATCTTGGACCAGAAACAAACCAGCTTTATGACCTGGTCAACAAGCCTGGAACAGCTAATGAACTCTTAAATAAAGTCGTTATTTTTGTTTTCTTTGCCCACAAAAAGTATTCTCATAGCTTAATAAATGTAAGGTTGAACCACTGATGTCATATGGACTATTTTAACAACTTAATGTAGGTAAAGGAAAAAAAATGTATGAGGAAGTATATTTAATATCCAATACCAACCAATACTAATAAATTAAAAACATTCCTACTACCAATGTGGACCATGCGGCTTTAGTATACACAGATCAGTTCAACAAATTCATGCCAAAATGGGTCTGTTAACAGGTGACGTGACAGGCAAACTTACTGCATCCTAAAATAAAATGTTTTACAAAGGCAAGCCTCTACTCCTGTTGATTTACAGTTGATATACGATGTTGTGACACTTCAGAAGTACAGCGGCAAACCGTAGACGCACCCTCAACTACATTTCCAAAACACAGAGAACAAGACCCAGAAGACTGTGGATTGCAGAGGAACACAAATTCAGATTAGAACTGATGACCATAAAAACGCCAGAGAACAAAAAAGACGACACAACTTCAGGGAATCTGCTCACTGTATATTTAAAGGGAAGAATGTACTGTAAACCACAGCTTAACTGACCTCCAAAGCAAAAAAAAAAATAAATAAAAAACACATACACAGATTTTTTTGTTTCTTTTAACTGCCCCTACAGGGCAAGTTATAGAGTTTGCTGGCTCTGCAAGTTTGGCAACAAAGCAAGCTTGTGGAGAGAAAAGAGAAAGAGGGAATGTGTGTGTGTGTGGCCCTGGAAGCAGTTTTTAATGTTTCTGAAGAGTCTTTCTGTGGAGGCGCGCCAGCTCTGATGAATGAGGGCAAGCATCCCTGTATGACCTCCATCTTTTACCATGCACCTCATTATTCAGAGTCCAATGAGCTCTATGGATCTTCCCCTCTCCCGCTATCTGAATCTTACACACACACACACACACACACACACACACACACACACACACACACACACACACACACACACACACACACACACACACTCTCTCTCTCTCTCTCTCTCTCACTGTATATGCCCACATACAACACACACCTGCAGTATGCATTTAAAAAGACACAACAATATACAGTAGGATCACTTACACACGCGCCTACAAGCCAAATTTGCTGTGCATAGTTATTTCTGCATTTTGAATTATTTGTATTACAAATATATTTTTGTTCCATTGACAATGGAATTACTTCTTCAGTTTTTTAATGCAAAGAGCAGACAATAATAGTTAACTTCATTACTATTAAAGCTAATTATAGTTTCAACAAACGAACCATGACCAATAATGTTCAGTAACTTAAAGGACTAATTCACTCCAGACTAGACTTCTAAATTTCTAGAATTAAAATTTACTCACTCCCACGTCATCCAAGATGTTCATGTCTTTCTTTCCTCAGTCGAATAGAAACTAGGGTTTTTGAGGAAAACATTCACAATTTTTCTCAATATAGTGGACTTCAATGGGGATCATGGGTCCAAATTGCAGTTTCAATGCAACTTTAAACTTTAAAATATGGTTCTTATCTCGTGAAATGATTAGTCATTTTTTACTAAATAAATAAAAATACAAATTTAGGGTGTGTTCACACTTGTCATGTTTGGTGTGGTTGTCATGCTGTTAGTGTGGTTTGAGTAAGTGTGAACGCTGCCATCAGAACCCTGGTGTGCACCAAACAAGCAGACTGAGACCGCTAAAAAGATGAGTCTCGGTCAGCTTCCAAACAAACTCTGGTGCGGTTCGAATGAAATGTGAATGCAACATGGACCAAATACTTAAAAACAAACCAAAAACAGGAAGTAATTAAAAGATTCGATGCTATGCAACATGATTTCACGAAGGGAACATGAAACGTGAAGCAATGAGGAGGTAAAGTGCCTTTAATGAGCTCTTTGTAAATTCGCAGATGGCATTAGGTGTATTCGACTTAAAGCGGCGTTTTAAGTTGAATGAACTGTTCCCTTTTGTTTGGAGTGTTTTGGTAAGTTCTGCCACAAAATATACGTCATTCACCCCAACCAGAACCAAATGTATTGTTTTCCTTTTTGGTCCAGGCCAAATGAACCAAACAAACCAAACTATAAGTGTGAACACAACCTTAGATACTTTTCAACCACAAATGCTTATGTTGCACTAGCTCGACTTACGTAAACACGCCGGAAAAGTCATGTGCGACGTAGAAATGGAAAAACTTTATCTCATTGGATACTCCAACAAAATTGTCTGAAATCATTGTTTTACCTTTTTTTGTAAAGGGCGTTTGACTTTCTTTGCACATTTGCTTTGAAAACACTGGGTCGGCACTTTTGTCTACTACTGTAATTTGTAAAGTCATGGACACAGAGCTAGTGCAAGATGAGCATTTGTGGTTAAAATGTAACTACATTAAAAAAGATTTTTAGAAAATGACTGATCATTTTGCTAGATAAGACCCTTATTCCTCATCTGGGTTTGTGTAGAGCCCTTTAAAACTGCATTGAAACTGCAATTTGGACATTTAACCCTTTGATCTCCATTGCATACAGTGGGGAAAATAATTATTTGATCCAATGACAAAGAAATCAGTCTATAATTTTAATGGTAGGTTTATTTGAACAGTGAGAGACAGAATAACAACAAAAGTATCCATAAAAATGCAATTCAAAAAAGTTAAAAATTTATTTGCATTTTACTGAGTGAACTAAGTATAAGTAGGAGCACTCTCTTAAAGGGAGACCTGTCCACCGAACAATCAATCAATCAGATTTCAAACTCTCCACCATGGCCAAGACCAAAGAGCTGTCCAAGGATGTAAGGGACAAGATTGTAGACCTACACAAGGCTGGAATGGGCTACAAGACCATCATCAAGCAGCTTGGTGAGAAAGTGACAACAGCTGGTGCGATTATTCGCAAATGGAAGAAACACAAAATAACTGTCTGGGGCTCACCTCGTAAAGTTTCAATGATCGTGAGAACGGTGAGGAATCAGCCCACAACTACACGGGAGGATCTTGTCAATGGTCTCAAGGCAGCTGGGACCATAGTCACCAAGAAAACAATTGGTAACACTCTACGCCATGAAGGACTGAAATCCTGCAGCACCTGCAAGGTCCCTCTGCTCAAGAAAGCACATGTACAGGCCCAATGAACATCTGAATGATTCAGAGGAGAACTGGGTGAAAGTGCTGTGGTCAGATGAGACCAAAATCAAGCTCTTTGGCATCAACTCAACTCACTGTGTTTGGAGGAGGAGAAATGCTGCCTATGACCCAAAGAACACCATCCCCACCGTCAAACAAGGAGATGGAAACATTATGCTTTAGGGGTGTTTTTCTGCTAAGGTGATAGGACAACCGCACCACATCAAACGGACGATGAATGAGGCCATGTACCATCAAATCTTGGGTAAGAACCTCCTTCCCTCAATAAAAATGGGTCATGGATGGGTATTCCAGCATGGCAATGATCCAAAACACATGAAAAAGGCAACAAAGGAGTGGCTCAAGAAGAAGCACATTAAGGTCCTGGAGTGGCCTAGCCAGTCTTCAGACCTTAATCCCATAGAAAATTTGTGAAGGGAGCTAAAGTTTCGAGTTGCCAAACGTCAGCCTCGAAACCTTAATGACTTAGAGAGGATCTGCAAAGAGGAGTGGGGCAAAATCCTGCCTGAGATGTGTGCAAACCTGGTGACCAACTACAAGAAACGTCTGACCTCTGCGATTGCCAAATTGCCACCAAGTACTAAGTCATGTTTTGTGAAGGGGTCGAATACTTATTGCGTTTAACTTTTTAACTTTTTTTTTTTATTTATTCTGTCTCTCACTGTTCAAATAAACCTACCATTAAAATTATAGAATGATAATTTCTAAAATCAGCAAGGGATCAAATAATTATTTTCCCAACTGTAGATAAAAATCCTGGAATGTTTGGAATTTCCTCAAAAACCTTAATTTTTTATTGTTGCCCTTAAATTACAGCTAAGTAAAGCCACAAACACAGCAAAAGCTCAGTAACACAGAGACACTTACATCCCTATCTGCATCTCCTGGCTTTCATTAGCATATTTAATAACATTTCACCATTTCAGTTTCTCGCTCTGTCTGAAACACACACAAACAAATCAAAACAAAACTCTGCCGATCTAAAATGGGCTTCATGAATAAACCGGCAGTGACTGTAGTCTCAAATGACTCAGTGGATATTAACATCCCCTAAAAAAGACGGTTGGAAGTTGTTTATCTATTATTTGATTAGGAAAGAAAACACCATCCATGACAGTAAGTGGAACCTGTCAGTGACGGAGTCGCATGAGGTGAGCGTCAGACTGGTGAACGTGGTGTCCCAGTAAAAGCTGAACCGCAGGAGAAAGGTGACTCATTAAAATCACACCGTCCTATTTCAGAGCACTATTGACGGAAGGTTTAGGTCATCTGGAGTCATCGCAAACCGCGACAGCATAACGCAGCACACGCTGGCCAAAACACACATTGAACCAGTGCAAGTCAGTCTAAACCACTTATCTTAACACATGACAGTAATGTGTCACAGACAATGAGAGATACTGATCAACCGTGAAAACTTGTACTTTGGGAAAACAATTACAACAAAGCAACGGATTTCAAAAAGAGAGTTGACACAATATCCAGACGCGACATGACAAGTAATTTGTCTGTCCGCAATGAAACAGACAATTTATCCTAACAAGACAAGACGAGCGTCACATAATTTGTCTGTCTATACTAAAAGAAACAATATATTAAGGCATGGTTTATCCCAACAAAATAAAACTCATATTTACTCAACCTAACATTGTTCCAGACCTGTATGACTAAATTTCTTTTATAGAACCCAGAGCATTTTTAAATAATATATTGGTTACTTCTCTACAATATAAAAAAAGCTACTAAATAAAAAAAATAAAAAGGGTAATCGCAACTTTTTATTCTCAGAATTGCATGATATAAACTCACAATTGTGAGTTATAAAGTCAGAATTGCAAGTTATAAGTCAGAATTGTGACTGAAATTGCAATTATGAGAACATATCAGTTTTTTCCCCCTCAGAATTGGACTTTATAACTCGCAATTGCAAGTTTTTCAAAAAAGGTTAGAATTGCGAGAAAAAAAGATTCGCTGACACTCAATTCATTGTAGTTGCATGAAAAAAAAAAATCAACCAGTATCTTTTTCAGAATTTTTCACTTTTTTAAAATTAAATATCAGATGAATAAAATAAAAAAAATAATAATCAAAATAAATATTTTATGGCATTTGGTGTCTATTTTGAAGTATATTAATCATAACTAAATAATAGGTGAATAAAGAAAATAAAATTTAAAGCTTGTTAAGCTTGAACCACTCTTGTGTGATCCACTGTAATTGCATTTAAAAGGAACCAGTATATTATTAAGAACATCAGGTAAATAAAATAAAATAAAATAAAAAATAAAAATAAATAATAAAAGAAAAGAAAAGAAAAGAAAAGATAAAATTTAAAATAAAATAAAATGTGGTGTCCTTTTTGAAGCATGAACCATTTCTGCGTGATTCGCTGTAATTGCATAGGAAAAAGATATATAAGATATACATTATTCAGAACTAAATATTAGGTGAATAAAATAAAATACAATAATAAAAAATTAAATAACTGAAAAAATTAAACTAAATAATAAAAATAAAATAACTGAAAAAATAATACTAAATAATAAAATTAAATAAAAGATAAAATTAAAAATTAAAAATAAAATTCAATTTGATGTCCTTTTTGAAGCATGAACCATTTCTGTGTGATTAAAATAAAATAAAATATTAATCAAAATAAATATTTCATGGCATTTGGTGTCTATTTTGAAGATTATTATTTAGAACTTAATATTAGGTGAATAAATAAAATTTAAAAAATTTAATAAAATTTGGTGTCCTTTTTGAAGCTTGAACCATTCTAGTGTGATCCACTGTAATTGCATGGAAAAAACACAACCAGCATATTATTTAGAATTCTCAGTGTGTGATTCACAAACTAAACTAAACTAAACAAAAAAACAAAAAAAAAATAAATAAATACAAATAAAATGAAATGAAAATTCAAATCAAATTTGGTGTCCTTTTTAAAGTTTGAACCATTCCTGTGTGATTCACTGTAATTGAAAAAAATATATATTAATCAGAACTAAATATTAGGTGAATAAAATTAAATTAAATAAAATAACTGAAAAAATAATAGTAATAAATAATAATAAAAAAAAAATACTGTTCTTTTTGAAGCTTAAACCATTCCTGTGTGATTTACTGTAATTGCATGAAAAAAAGCAGTATATTATACTATTCAGAATTTGTCATTGTGTGATTCACAAAAGAAAATAAATCATACGGGTGACTAACAAAACAGGCTGAATAAGACAGCACCACAGATAAAAACTAAACAGATACCTTTTATCACTCACTGCGTTATGGCGTCATGTCTGGTTAGGGTAAGTACAAAAAAAACCCTGGGCTCACAGACACCCCTCTTATTCTACAAAAGCAACATCGATCTTGCATTACTGGAATCTACCAGAGTGACGACTGGTTGAATTTATGTGGAGGAAATGATCAGAGGCGCCCGCTCTCATTCCTGGCCAATTAAAGAGAGACTCGAGGCCAAACAGATTCCAATGATGTGTCCAGATCATTGAGTAGAGTCAATGAAGTCCACCCCGAGTGCTCTGGGATAGTGGATCATGGAGTTTAGTGGTTTGGGAAGCCACATTCAGGCCAGATGGAAGTCTAACACCACTCTATTGACAGCCATGATGGATTTGGCGCAACCCAAAGGGGCTGATTTTGTTTTCAGATTAAGTAACTCCTGCCCATGAGCCCCATCCTGAGTATCCAAGCTTTGTGCAACAACAAAGATATATATCTGGGAGGTGATATATGGCAACTAAAGACATTGATGTGGATCTGGGCTGCAACACACACAAACACACACTATTTACAGGAGCCAGAGAATCAGGGTGCCAAGAAAAGGTAGAGAAAAAGAAGAAAATAATAAAAGGAATTCGAGAAGGGTTAGCACTGGACCCACCAGAGGGTTGAGCTCATTTTAAATTGGGGCTGTTGCCGCCCCAGACTTACAGATTCTCACACACCCACCCAAATCACAACCTCAAGCCAAAATACTGTAAAACTCATAATTCTTTTTTCATTTAGCTAAAAAAAAAGAAAAGAAATGCAATTCAATTTCACCCCCAGATGAGGAGTGAGCCTGCTGGGAAGGATGGGAGAGAGCAAGAGAAGGAGAGAGAGAGGAAAGACAGGGAGGTATTGTGTTAGTAAGGCTGCAGTGGTTCAGTGTTTGCTTTAGTTTCTAGGGTAACACCAGACTGCAAAGAGATAACTTAAACAGATGTGGAGAACCCGACGGAGGGAGGGAGAAAAAGACCAAAAAAGAAATCAGGAAAAATAAGGAAACAGAAAAGCCACAGATAAATCCGCCTTGTCTGTGAGTGTCTCTGGTATTTTGGTGTTTAAAGAAAGAGCAAATCATGTCCAGAGAGAGAGAGAAACCAGAGAGATTAAAAGAAAAGACTGAGGGGGAAAAAACTGGAGAAAAAAAAATCATACGAAAATAAAATTTGGTGTCCTTACTAAGTAAAAAAAAGGGGGAAAATTGTGTTTATGAACATTGATGGTAGGGATGCAGGTTGTTGAGCTAGTCACATCAGATAAAAACATTTAAAAATATTTTATAAAACTTAAATAAAATCAAATAAAATTTGGTGTACTTAGTTTTTTTTGGTTTGTTTTTTTAATGGGCAAAAAATCATTAAATTCAACAAACCATTAAAAAAATATAAATATATATATAATATTTTAATAAAATAAATACAAAAGTAATAATAAAATAAAGTAAAAGCTGGTGTCCTTATTGTTTTTTTTTGTAAAGAAAAAAGTTGTTTATGAACATTGATGGTAGGCATGCAGGTTGTTGACACTGTCACAGCAGATAAAAACATTTCAAAATATTTAATAAAATAAAAAATAAAAATTTGTAGTTATTACTGATTTAAAAAAAAAACAGGGAATATTGTGTTTAAAAACATTGATGGTAGGCATGCAGGAGCTTGTAACAGCGGGAAAAAAAATTTGCATAACATTTTAATAAAAGTACAAAAGTAATAATAAAGTAAAAGCTGGTGTTCTTACTGTTTTTTGGGTTTTTTAAGTAACAATTTGTTTATAAAAATGTATGTAGGCATGCAGGTTGTTGACACTGTCACAGCAGATAAAAACATTTCAAAATATTTTAATAAAAAAAATTTGGTTTTCTTATTGATTTAAAAAAACAGGAAATATTGTGTTTAAAAACATTAGCGGTAAGCATGCAGGTTGTTGAGCTTGTCATTGCGGATAAAAACATTTAAAAACATTTTAATAAAATATATACAAAAGTAATATTAAAATAAAGCAAAATAAAAGCTGGTGTCTTTAATGATTTTTTAAGGAAAAATTGTGTTTATAAACATTGATGGTAGGCATGCAGGTTGTTGAGCCTATCACAGCCGATAATTTTTAACTATATCTTTATAAAATTTAAATAAAATAAAAATTGGTGTACTTACTGTTAAAAAAGGGCAAAAAAATCAGTTCAAAACATTAATGGTAGGCATGCAGGTTGTTGAGCCTGTCAGGGCAGATAAAAACATTTTAAATATTTTTATAAAATGTTAATAAAAAATAAA
Organism: Garra rufa; assembly: GCF_049309525.1. Taxonomy (NCBI): domain Eukaryota; kingdom Metazoa; phylum Chordata; class Actinopteri; order Cypriniformes; family Cyprinidae; genus Garra; species Garra rufa. The sequence goes on from NC_133377.1 coordinate 26,881,118, forward strand.
ATAAAATAAAATAAAATAATCTAAAATTAATTTTGGCGTCTTTATGGATTAAAAAGAGGGGAAAAACTGTTTATAAACACTGATATTTGGCATGCAGGTTGTTGACACTGTCACAGCAGATAAAAACACTTTTTGAAAAATTTAATGAAAGAAAAGAAAAGATAAATAAAAAAAATTGGCATCCTTACTGAAAAAAAAAGGAAAAATTGTGTTTACAAACATGGATGGTAGGCATGCAGGTCGTTGACACTGTGACAGCAGATAAAAACATTTAAAAATATATTTGTATCAAATCTTAACAAAATAAAATAACAAAATTAAATTAAATTTGGTGTCTTTACGATTTAAATTTTACAGTTAGCGCTGTCAGAATTTTGAAATCATGCTACAATTAATAAAGATTACACAAAAAACAGTCTACTTTGTATATGTTGCCTGCAGTATGAGTGTAGTACACACTGATGATTTCCTTTAAAAAAAAGTAAACATAAAAAAATTGTTGATACAACAGGAATGTAATATTCCAAATAATTAATAATTGATTTATTTTAATGTTATAAATACTATTATATAAAATATCAGTAAAATAAAATAAAAAAGACAACCTGGAATATGTGCACTTGTAAAAAAGTAGAATGTAAAAACATTAATAAGTGCAAAATAAGTGCATTGGATCAAATGAATAATTAAAATGTAAGTACATAGTTGTTAAGGCCACCTAATATAAAGTGGGACCCTTTTTCTTGCTGGTAGATGTTTTTTTTTTTTTGTGAGTGCTTATCCATCTGTGTGTATGCACGTGTGAACCTCTAGTTTCAGAGAGGGAGGTAATTATGAATGTATTCTTTCAAGTCCTCAGCAGTGTGACGAAGGTTTCTCCTTTCATCTGGAAAAACCAAATCTGGCAGGCCGAATTACGAGAGACAAATTAAAAAGATAAAATTCCCTTTCTAGTCAGCTGAGAGAGACCTTCAAACCCCTCTTGGACCTCTGACAATTCAAAAAGCACCAGCAAAAATGAATGTTTCTGTCCCAAAAAGCATCATCTCAACCATAGCTGCTCCGAAAATAATTAATAGATTAAAATGATAATTGGAAACTCAAACCTTCCTCACACATCTGTACAAGCTGTACATGGCAAGCGAATTTAAATTAAGAAAAAATGAGAGTGAAAAGAAATGAAATAATAAAAGTGTGTGAAATATTGATAGCGTCTGATGTATTGTCTCATCTACGAGATCACTGAGGGTCGACCGTGACAAACAGGGGAATTGAAGAAGAAAATTGACCAACACAATGATCTATAGAAAACGATCATTCATAAAGCGAGCTGGCTCCTCTTCAAAGCGCTCATATTAACATCTATTTCTCAACATTGTATTTCACTCTTTTCCCCAGAAAAGAGCTGTTTATATGGAGCAAAGCAGAACGAAACAAGCCTCACTAAAAACCGCTCAAATCGATGTAAGATCAAGGCAACCATGCAAAATAGGAGTTAAAATGGTGTTGCTTGCATCTCATGTATCTTTCCCAAAACCTGAGTAGATTATAACTGTCATTTTATCATTTAAACTAATTTAGACTATATTTAAAGTGTCAATTATTATTCCCAAACCGAGTGCTTGTTTTAGCCGTCTGACCTCATGCGCACTGATTCAACAAGCGCTGCGAGATTGCCCTTTGTTATGACCTATGCAAAACAGCGCTTATCTGTTTACACAAGAATACTCAAACCAAGCATCATTAAACCCTCAATGTCAAGAGTCACAGAAAAGTGCAGGGTCTACAAATACATCTAGCATTAAGGTTAAAATAACAGACAGGTTCTTCACGACAACCATCTCTTTGAGGGTCAGAGGAAACTCATTTAAATTTTTTTCTAGAATATTCTTTGCCAAAGCTAAGCTATCTTGATGTTTTTCAATGAATTTTGATGTTTTGGTCCTATCTTATGCTCACCAAAGATTCATTTATTTGTTAAAAATACAGTGAGATTTTACTAAATATTAAACAGTAATATTGGAAAATATACAGTCAAGTCCGAAATTATTCATACCCCTGGCAAATTTTGACTTAAAGTTACTTTTATTCAACCAGCAAGTTTTTTTTTTTTTTTTTTTTTGGACCGGAAATGACACAGGCTTCTCGAAAAAGATAATAATACGATGTACAAGAGGCATCATTGTGGAAAAAAATATTTCTCAGCTTTTATTTACATTTGAACAAAAAGTGGCATGTCCAAAATTATTCATACCCTTTGCAAACTGTCAGAGTCTATGGGAAAAATCCAAAGTTCTATACCATTCTAAATAGTCCAAGCTGTTCTAAAGCATCCTAATTACCCTGATCCATTGGGAGAGATTCAACAGACACTGCACACCGCTGGGTTCCACGGACGCTAGAGATGCTCCGATCAGCATTTTTGGGGCCGATCACCAATTACCGATCACCAAGATCATGATCTGCCGATCGCCGATCACTGCCGATCACAGAATGGCAGGGGAATGGGAATCTTTTATCTATAATCTAGCAGAGTTTGCACCATTCGTAGAAATGAAACTCTAAATTAACTATATTGAAGAAAAAAAACAACTGTAGAAATAGGCTACAGTCAAGATCTTGAAGAACCACCAAGTTAGGGTTGTAGACGATAGACGATAGTATCGTGTATCGACCATAGTTAGAGATAACACATAGTTAGTGTTTTTTAAAGTGCACCTCGCACTAGACTAGGCAACACTAGTTAGTGATGAAGTTTTGAAGTTTGCAAATGCTCATCTGGATAAAGAAGACTTTTGGTCTTCTGTTTTATGGTCAGATGAAACAAAAATTGAATTATTTGGCCACAATGATGTAGTCGTCATTTGGTGTAAAAAAGGAGAAGCCTTCAATCCTAAGAACACCATCCCCACTGTCAAACATGGTGGTGGGAACCTAATGTTTTGGGGGTGTTTTTCAGCTGGTGGACCAGGGAACCTAATCACAGTAAACGGCACCATGAAAAAGGAGCAATACATCAAAATTCTCAACAACAACATCAGGCAGTCTGCAGAGAAACTTGGCCTTTGGCACCAGTGGACATTTCTGCATGATGACGACCCAAAACACACAGCAAAAGTGGTGAAGAAATGGTTAGCAACGTTTTGCAGTGGCCCAGCCAGGGTCCTGACTTAAATCCAATTGAGAATCTATGGAGGGAGCTGAAGATCAGGGTGATGGCAAGGAGACCCTCCAACCTGAAAGAGTTGGAGCTCATCGCTAAAGATGAATGAGCAAAAGTAACAGTGGAGACATGCAAAAATCTGGTCAGCAATTATAGGAAGCGTTTGATTGCTGTAATAGCCAATAAAGTCATTTTTAACAATAAAAAAAAAAAACTTGCTGGGTGAATTAAAGTAAGTGTTTTTGCAGAGCTGATTTTGGCAAGGTAAAAATTGTGTTTTTTATACTACCATTGAGAAATTTTAACCAAAGTATGTTATAGACTTTTCATTAAGACCCATAAAGAATCATACCAACTTGTGGAAAATTAGCATCTGATGACCCCTTTAATAATTAATTGCAGAAATCTATCACAGCCCACACAAACACAAGAACAGGAGCACTGCAAAACATGATTTAACAACCATCAGTAAACGTTTTCAGATGTTATTGTTGAAGACAGAGAATGTGCTGCAATTGACATTTTGGTGGCTGCAGCGGTGCTGAAAAAGGAATGAATTTAGAGAAAAAGAAGGTTTTAGTGTACGGTAAAAACCTAGAAATTGTGTCTTTAAATTCATCCCCACATTTGTTCTGTCAGATAAAGGTAAGAGATGTCTAGCTTCTGTCAGAGTGAAGAGTAAAGCTGCTTGTGAACTGTCATATTTGAATGCTCACTTCAAGTTCAAGAGGTAAAAAGTCTGAGGACTGTCTAATGAACACTTTCACTGTTAGCAAAAGCCTTTTATTTTAGATAGTCTAGCATGAAAGCCATTAAAAGCCCACATCCTTTAGGAGCAAATCACCTGGGCGGCACTGACCTATTCATTAGTCCTCATCAGAGATGAGTTACTGCTAATGTGAGCAAGCATCATTAGGGATATCTCAGCACTAGTAAAAACTTACACACATCCTCATACGCGTTAGAAAATACTTTACTTGTATAGTAATGTGTGTGTGTGTGTGTGTGTGTGTGTGGTCAGACCTGCTGGAAAGGTTCAAGAGCTCATGTTTGTCTACAGCAGTGGATTTGTCCTCCAGCTCCCACAGCAGAACGTTGGTGAGATGAGAGTTCTTGATGACAATAGGCACCTCCTCAAACATGTTCTCATAGCCCACGCTAGCCTTCTTCAGCCTGCACACACAGAAAAGTCATTTCAGAGGTCATTGCCAGAATCTGGAAGTGACAATGTCAAAGATTGGACATCACATTTTTGATAACAGTAAACAGCTACTTAGGCACAACATGTCAAGTTTCGAGCTATTTGTCAGCTCATATTGAAAGTGAAATGCCAGTGCGATTTGACATAATCATAGCCAGTCAATAGGACAAGGATTATGGCCCAATCAGATTTTGAAGTAACCAGGGCCACCCAGCTTGACACTGAAATAAACAGAAACCAATCAATAGACTAAATGTTCTGTTGTTTGTTGTGTATAAAGACAAAACAACACTAAAATGCTTTCTCTTGCTACCTTTCTTTTGAACCCCCGTCTACTTCCTTCCACTCTTTCCCAATCAGTTTCTGGCTTTATCCCCCTCATTAAGATCTGCTTGTGGTCGAGTCTCATGCAATGTGGGAGTGAGAGGCACTATGTGAACGGATCACTAATTAAATGATTGGATGATTTCAACTCTTCTCCATTACTAATCGCTCCATTAGACAAGCACTCTAGGCTGATTAGTCAACTGATTTCAAAAGGCAGTTTTTGTTTTGATCTTTTTTTTCAGATTATACTTTTAAGAGAATATCTTAAGCCAAATTACAAGGCAGACTGAAGTAAACAAAGGAACGAACCCTTTAGACTCCCGGCGAACCCATCATTCACCAATACAAAAATGCTAGATTTTGTCTGCAACACTATATAACTTAAAAGTAAAATTCTTGGAAGAATATATAATAATAAATAAAAAATAGCCTTTTAAAGAAAATTCTATATTTATTAATAAATAGTCAAATAATGCAAAAAGAGATCAAATATATAAATAAATATGTGATTTCTAAAATAGTGCATCTGTACAATGTCACTAACTCATTCAAGTACCCCCAGAAAGGCTGGTCATCCATGGAAGATAAGGACAGGATAATTGGAGACTAAATGGGGAATCGGTTCAGCACTGCAGCTGGAATTGCTATTAGAAATACATTTAGAAATAATATACAATAATAAGTAGTCTTGAGTAGGACGGGTATGTTTGCAGCAATAGCCAAAATGTTCCATAAAGATATTTTGTACATTTCCTACCATAAATATATCAAAACTTATTTTTTGATTAGTAATATGCATTGCTAAGAACTTCATTTGGACAAGTTTAATAGCAATTTTCTCAAATTTATTATTTTTTTTTTGCATCCTCAGATTCCAGATTTTCAGCAAAAAATTTACCTTTATGACTGGTGTTGTGGTCCAGGGTAACATATAATTTAATATGTAATGCACTATTGTATTTATTGCTGTCAAATCAATTAACCTACCATTTCAATTATCAAATCAATTATCAATTAACAAATCAATTATCCTACCATAAATATATATATAATATATCAATTATCAAATCAATTATCAATTATCGAATCAATTATCCTACCATAAATATATCAAAACTTATTTTTTGATTAGTAATATGCATTGCTAAGAACTTCATTTGGACAAGTTTAATAGCAATTTTCTCAAATTTTTTTTTTTTTTTTTGCATCCTCAGATTCCAGATTTTCAGCAAAAAATTTACCTTTATGACTGGTGTTGTGGTCCAGGGTAACATATAATTTAATATGTAATGCACTATTGTATTTATTGCTGTCAAATCAATTAAAAATATATATATATATAATTACATTTTTCTGAAATTACTCATGATTAATCCCATCTAACATTAAAGTTTTTAAATATACTTTTATATTGCAATAATTTCAATTCAATTCAGTCTTGAAATGAATGTAGAAACAACAGAAACAGTATCTTTTCTATCACTGATACCAATATCACTGATGTCCCTAGAAAATTGTTATTTTTTCCCTAAACTTCAAAAATAACTTCTAATTTAATAGAACTTAAAACAATCTTCACATAAACCCATTATAATAAATGTCATATTTACCTGTGCCCTTCAGCAAGTAGGAAATACACAGATATTGAATAAAGTTATCAAACAGGAACATTGAGGAACATTTGTTTTTACTGACATACTAATTATATTTTATTATACATTTAAAATGTAAAATATAATTTAAGAAAATTTTATATGTAATATCAGTCCAACTGCAATAAAAACACCACACACACACACACACACACACACACACACACACACACACACACACACACACAGTTCGTCTGTATTAACTTCATTGAGTCCCATGGATTTAAAGGCTTACCCCTCTGCTGAGAAGTCCTTCTCCTTACAGATCTCCATGAGTTTGGGGGTCAACCTGTAGGCTTTCAAACACAAAGAACCCTGGGCTGTCTTGATGGGATCTACAGAGAAAAAGAACCAAAGAGAAAACATGGATGGCCTTTCTGAAGATAGCAAACAAACCAAAGTGTTCCGACTTGCTCAACACAGGGGACTATCTATAAACTTCAAAAAAGATAAACATCTTTGGCAAGACCAAAAAACAAAGGCAGTAAAGGCTGTTACGACAACTGTATGAAAGATAAAACTGAAGATATGAAGTTTGAAAAGATGCAGTATATGTTAATCTACCAGGGGAACACAACTGTCAGCCTGTCAGAGTGGATTAATCTCACTGTCAGAAGGCTGACATTTTGAGCTAAAAAAAAAAAAAATCATTAATGTTCTGTTGAAGATGGGCAAAACTTGCCAGTCAGCTGTGCCCGTTATCCATTATCCAAAGACAAGATTTATAGCACAGTTCTGTTCTGATTTTAGATGCATTTAGACACCGTGGAAAGATGATCATCTGTCTTTTCATACTGCCTTGAAACTTCCCCAATGACAACCTAAAACAACTCAGGGAGATCTCAAGATTTGCTCAGACACAAGTACTATTCAGTTAGTCTTCTTCAAGTACCTGTTGAAATGGAGTGGACTGAATCAATATCAGGTTTGAGGATGTATTTATGCACCACTTCTAAATGCATTTACAATGCCATTTGCAACAGCAGTGTACACAACTTGAAATGATAAAACAAAACACAAATACAGAACTGCATGCTAATGTAATGTTGCTGTGATGCTCAAAGAGGTTTTTATTGTGTTGCATTGTGCTTTCTAAGGTGTTGAGTGGTTTTTAGTCTATTGCTAAGTAGTTGCTAGAGTGCTGCTACACTGATAAAATGATTCTGTGGTAAAGTAAATACTACAGAAAAATAAATGTAATTATTACATGAAAAAGATAGTTCAGGCAATAATAAAAAAGTAGATTCTATATTAGTACTTAATTTAAGCTTTATAAAATTCAGTAAAATCTACTCAACATTTCTGATACTCGTGTTCCCATCAGGTTGAATTTTTTTTTTTTTTTTTTTTTTTTGCTGTTTTTCAGCTATTTACATTGTTTTATCATTGCTTTTGCTGTAAGGTTTGGTAACTTGCAATTTTGTTACATCTAGAGTTAATTTTCTACTCAAAATGACACATTCATACTCAAAAACGAACCACAGAATGTTACCATCATGATCATATTCATCATACCATCATGATTTCGGTCGGAAGTAAGTTGAAAGATTGAAAGAAGAAGAAAAAAATGAGGGAACGAAGTTGTTCATTCGGAAGGAAGGAAGTTGTTTATTCAGAAAGAAGGAAGTCTGAAAGGAAGTTCATTCGTTCGTTCTTTTGGAAGGAAGGAAAGAAGGTTTGGAAAGAAGAAAGGAATAAAAGTAGTTCATTCAAAAGGAAGTTGTTTGCTCGAAAGGAAGGAAGGAAGGAAGTTGTTCATTCGGAAGGAAGGAAGTTTGGAAAGAAGTCCATTCTTTCTTTCGTTCGTTCAATCAGAAGGAAGTTTTGGAAGGAAGGAAGATTGTTAGAAAGGAAGCTTGAAAGGAAGGAAGAACGTAAGGAATGAGTTGTTCATTTGAAGGAAGACAGTAAGTTGTTCATTTGGAAGGAAAAAATGAAATTAGTTCGGAAGGAAGTTCTTACGTTCGTTCTTTTGGAAGAAAGGAATAAAAGTAGTTCATTCAAAAGGAAGTTGTTTGTTCGAAAGGAAGGAAGGAAGTTGTTCATTCGGAAGGAAGGAAGTTTGAAAAGAAGTCCACTGGTTCGTTATTTCGGAAGAAAGAAAGGAAATTTTGGAAAGGAGGAAGGAATAAAAGAAGTTGTTAGTTTGAAAAAGTTTGTTCGTTCATTCAGAAGGAAGAAAGTAACGAAGGAAGTTTGAAAGGAGGAAGGAAGTTGTTCATTTGAAAGAAAAGAAGTCCATTCTTTCGTTCGTTCAATCAGAAGGAAGTTTCGGAAGGAAGGAAGTTTGTTAGAAAGGAAGCTTGAAAGGAAAGAAGAACGTAAGGAATGAGTTGTTCATCTGAAGGAAGGAAGGAAGTTGTTCATTCGGAAGGAAGGAAGTTTGAAAAGAAGTCCACTGGTTCGTTATTTCGGAAGAAAGAAAGGAAATTTTGGAAAGGAGGAAGGAATAAAAGAAGTTGTTAGTTTGAAAAAGTTTGTTCGTTCATTCAGAAGGAAGAAAGTAACGAAGGAAGTTCGAAAGGAGGAAGTAAGTTGTTCATTTGAAAGAAAAGAAGTCCATTCTTTCTTTCGTTCGTTCAATCAGAAGGAAGTTTTGGAAGGAAGGAAGTTTGTTAGAAAGGAAGCTTGAAAGGAAGGAAGAACGTAAGGAATGAGTTGTTCTTTTGAAGAAAGAAAGTAAGTTGTTCATTTGGAAGGAAAAAATTAAGTTCATACGTTTGTTCGTTCATCTGTTCGTTCATTTATTCGTTCATTTGGAAGTTTGGAAGGAAGAAGGGAAGTTTGTTTAGTTTATTCGAAAGAAAGTTAATTCGTTCGTTCTGAAGGAAGGAAGGAAGTTGTTTGTTCAAAAGGAAGAAAGTTGTTCATTCCAAATAAAAGGAGGAAAGGAAGGAAGGAAGTTTGTTCAGAAGGAAGGAAGGAATATTAATTTAGAAAAAGGGCAAAACAGAAGCTTTTTCTACTGGTGGTTCACTGGTGGACTTTTGACCCACCAATACTAAAATGTGTTTGATACACACACACACACACTTACACAAATCTTAAATATACACAAAACTTGGGACCAAAAATTTGATTTGACACTTTGACCTGACAATGTTTTTTTATACCTTTCTTTCAAAGTTCAAAACTGACACAGTTTAACATTTGAGTTCTTGTTATATTTTATTACCATTTTCTAAACTATAACGAATAAACTGATAATGTGAGAAATTTTAAAGGTGTCTGAATACATTTTGGTTTGACTGTATATACTATAAATACTAGGAACTGCATAATGAATGACATAAATGTGTGATAATGTGTGAATGTGTGATGACACATTTGATAATTAGTCAGAAACATTTCACTAGTGATCTCAACCCCACCACATGTCCATTTGTACACCCAAACCCTAGTATCTGACAGCCAGAAGAAAATATGAAACCACGTCTATCGAGTCTCACAGTTTGTGGACCCATCGGCCCTCTGAATGCTTTCATTGTTCATGTGGAGAGTGCGTTTGGTGCAGGGTGGGGTTTCTGGCAGCTGCTAGGTGTCTGATATATTTTTAGTGAGGAGCGCCTGCTTGCCACCACAAGGAGGAGACTGAACAAACACTCTGATAGGGATCCACATCTGGCCTAAGAGGGAAGTCTGAGGAAAGTTACAGACAGCGTGGACCACGGACCACGAGACCAAGAACAGGACAGGACAGGGGGCGTGAATGAAGGAGGGTTGAGAAGAACAGTTAAAGTTGTGTGTTTACATTTTCCTCCAGATCCGCGCTGGAATCAGAGCGTGTTTACGGCACGGCTGTCCCAGTTAGGTGGGCGAGTGGAGGTGTACAACATTTGTTTGTGCGAGTTTAGGGAAACAGATCTGTTGTTAATGCAGCTTCTCTGAAGGTTCCTCCGCCCTCGTGCCGCCATCGGCCCATCGACATCTGGGATGGGTGGCGTCTGTGCCGGTGGATAAGGGGGTGTCCGGGTCCTGAATCCACTCCTGAAGGTACACATCAGCTCTGCGATAGCAGGCTAAATAAACAGAGGGGAGGAAACCCTGTCTAGACGAGGCTGCTGCCGGGCCTGCTACGCACACCAGCCTCCTGTTTACACAAGGGGGGAATGCTGTCCACAGCCAAGAAACGATGGGGTAGTGAGACGGAGAGAGAAAGAAGGGAAAGTGGTCGAGTAAAGCAGTGCAGTAGGAAAGAAGTGTGTGTGTGTGTGTGTGTGTGTGTGTGTGTTTGAGTGAGGGGTGCTGAAACATGCTACTCTCTCTCTCTCTCTCTCTCTGTGTGCACAAGCATGTACAACAGAAAAATAGATAGAGAAGTCCAGAGAGAGAGAGAGAGAGAGAGAGAAAAAAAAGAAAAGAGCAAGGTGATACCAGAAAGGACAGCTAAATGCCTCAGACACCATGTTTATATAGGCACATCATTTTTTCCATTAAGGTCCATTTTCTGGTTACGCCTTTTATTCAGAAGATATTTACATGCTTCACAGCTATTGGAATATTTATATATACATGTAATCAGCATAATCTGAATAAACTACATTTTCTTCTGGAAAAGTTCTTAACATTTTAGTCATTTTGGACAGTAAATGTAATCATGTCCACCTATAAAATGAAAGCATGCAAAGAATTATAAAAGTAGGTAATAAAATTCTTAGAAATGTCTTGGAACGACCAAGAGACTTTTTCAATGTTTGGTAAAAGTTAGTAGAAAACTAATTTGAGTGTCTTTCTCCGTTCAAATGTGTTTCTCGTCAATAAAATTGACTTTTCACAGCTGATGTAATATCACTAAGAATTACCTTTGTTTCAGTATCACATGCCCCTTCAGAACTTAGTAAGTTCTACTGTTAATAAAGGGCTAAAGAAATCTTTCTTGATATTAGTTGTTATTATTATAATAGAAACAGTGCTGCTTAAAGGAGCAGTTCACTTTCCGAACAAAAATGTACAGATAATGTACTCACCCCCTTGTCATCCAAGATGTTCATGTCTTTCTTTCTTCAGTCGTAAGGAAATTATGTTTATTGAGGAAAACATTTTAGGATTTCTCTCCATATAATGGACTCCTATGGTGCCCCCGAGTTTGAACTTCCAAAATGCAGCTTCAAAGGGCTCTAAACGATCACAGCCGAGGAAAGAAGGGTCTTATCTAGCAAAACGATCGGTTATTTTCTAAAAAATAAAAATAAAAATTACAATTTATATACTATTTGACCTTAAAATGCTTAGCTTGTCTAGCTCTGTGTGTACTCTGTGTAGATGTTTTTAGAAAATAACCGATTGTTTTGCTAGATAAGACCCTTCTTCCTCGACTGGGATCATTTAGAGCACTTTGAAGCTGCATTTAAACTGCATTTTGGAAGTTCAAACTCGGGGGCACCATAGAAGTCCATTATATGGAGAGAAATCCTGAAATGTTTACCTCAAAAAACATCATTTCTTAACAAATGAAGAAAGAAAGGCAAGAACATCTTGGATGACAAGTGTGAGTTGAAGATTATTTTATTAATAGAAAGTTTTAAAGAATATTTCACTTCCAGAACAAAAATTTACAGATAATGTACTCACCTCATTGTCATCCAACATATTTGTGTCTTTCTTTCTTCAGTCGTAAAGAAATTATGTTTTTTAAGGAAAACATTTCAGGAATTATCTCAATATCGTGGACTTCTATGGTGCCCGTGAGTTTGAAATTTTAAAATGCAGCTTTAAAGCGCTCTAAATGATCCCAGCGGAGGAATAAGGGTCTTATCTAGTGAAACAATCGGTAATTTTCTAAAAAAAAATTATGCAACTTCAAAATCGTCCTACATCACCATTTTACCTTTTTTTGTAAAGGGTGTTTGACCTTCTTTGCACTATGTAAACACTGGACTGGTACTTCTGCAGCGTGTAGGACAATTTTGAAGTTGGAGGAGAAAATGAGATGGGAGTTTTTCAACATACCCTAACTATATTGAACCTGATTACACAGAGTGTGCATCGCAGAGGAGAGCATTTTAGGTTAAAAAGTATCAAATTTTTTTTTAAATGACCAATCGTTTCGCTAGATAAGACCCTTATTCCTCGGCTGGGATCGTTTAGAGCTGCATTTAAACTGCATTTTGGAAGTTAAAACTCGTGGGCACCATATAAGTCCACTATATGAAGAAATATCCTAAAATGTTTTCCTCAAAAAACAATTTTTTTCATGACTGAAGAAAGATGAAGATGAAAAGATGAAAGATGTCATCTTCAATGACAAGGGGATGAGTACATTACTTGTAAATTTTTGTTCTGGAAATGAACTACTTATTTAGAGCTAGTAATGCACTGATAATACAGCAAAAATGATTTGATAATACAGCTAATAATGCAGTCTAATGCAGTTATTTGAGAGAGAAAGATTAATTTATAGCTGTTTGAAGCTTGTGTGAATTACCTGAATCTGAGCATCTCTCAACAATGTTCGGTAGCAGTGTCTCTATTAATAGCGAAACGGTAAGTTTAACTGCTTCAAAAACAGCACTTTACCACTAAGAGCTGCTTTTCAGCTGTGGAACTATTTTATTGACAAGGTTGTGGGGAAGAGTTGACAGTGTGTTTGTATGAGGGAAAGAGCAGGAAAAAGAGAGTATGCTTTCTGTGAATAATAAAGTATAATTTAGTGGGAAAAAACATGGAAATAGTTTGTCATTTTTAACCTATAGTTTGTTTTATTGGTCAGTTTCATTGTGGGTTTTGGTTCTTTTGATGTTGTAGGACCTTTAAAATACAAATCATTTGGCAAAGTCATATGGACAAACGTTTTATATGCACATGCTAAGTGTGAAACCTACCATATATTAGCACAACTGACTCCTCAATGGCATGCTGGTAGCTGAACTGAGAGTCCAGAAGCGCCCGGCTGACAAAAGAGCCATAGAAGGTTGACTGGTACCAACCCACGTGAAGATGATCAATGTTTACATGGCGCAAACTTCTCATCATCTCCATCTGATACTGAACTACAAAAGAAAAGAGAGGAAAAGGGAATCAGGGTGAGAGAAAAGGCATGTGGTGATTTCTCAATGGCGCATTTTGCTTGACGATTATTGTCCCTCTCATTATGTGGAGCTCTGAGCAGCTATTCACCTGAAGAATAGGTCACAGCAAACAGCAAGGACATGCAAAGTTCCTTGAGAGGGAAAATATCTTACAGATAAAATCATGTTTGCCTTGTTTCATTGTCATTTACAGTGCCGTTAAGGGTTATACTTCGCCTGTTCTACAGTCTAGGGACCAATATTGAACCTATAGGGGGTTTTAGCTGCGAACATCAATATTTCTTAAGTGAAGATGATGTTTTGCTTAATATGCAATTGCTATGAAAATAAAAAAATGCAAAAACAAATACTAGAACTCTAAAATAAAGAATACTCCATTATACACACACACACCATTTAAACATAAAGCTGATATGCGCTTTGTTCTCACAGTGCAAAACATATTTTTCTTAATTGACATCCTTTGTCCTGTTTTCCAAAAAAACTATCTAAAAAAATTATATTAACATGCATTAAACATGCTTAAAAGATACATTTATATTTTAAGCATAAATTAGGGTTGTGCCCATAGACGATAGTATCGTGTATTGACGATAGTCAAAGATATCGCCTGTTGCTGACGCCTTTGACGATAGTAAGACGATTATTATTATTATTATGAGTCAAAAAGGCATCTAACTTTAGCGATGCAGCGCGGAGAGTCGGTTCTAGGATGCCTCAGAAACTTGCCGCAGTATAAACACAAGCATAGAGTAGATAGCGCCGCAAATGTGTACAGTGAAAATGGGTAAGAGATTTATTCATCATACAGTGTACATAGATTAAGTGTAGACTTGTGTAGACAGTCATTAGGATAAAGGTAGTAAAATGTGGTTTAGGCTGAATTAAATACGATATATGAGAATCCGTCTGTATATAGTAAACATAAACATTCACCTCAGTAACATCTGTATGCGTTAACTAGAATTACGATGCGATCAAATGGTGCTAAACATATGCACGTGAATTACACGCACATCGCTTCTCGACAATCAATATGAACTGAACTACAACATGAACTGATGACAAAGATCAGACATACAGCGGTAAAATTATCGCAATATGACGGGTATAGAAAGATACATTCATTTACATTCACGCACGCACATTTACCGCTCCCTGAAGATAGCAGAGAATGAAACCGAAAGTAAACTTGAACCTCTCCGACAGAACTACCTTCAGCGCTCTGTACACGCACAACTGTGTCACAAGTCACATGCACTACCCTTACAAAACGAATAAGGACTTTATTACATATTGACATATTTACATATTATTAAATAAATTAGCACGATAGTATCGTGTATCGGCGATCTCACAGGCTGATGATATGAAACTTGAGCATATCGCCCAACACTAGCATAAATACTGTCAGACATTCAGAAAATACATAGATTTAATCTTTGCTGTCTGCCTGTAGTCACTGTATGCCTCAGCGGTATAAAAAAAGCAGCATCAATATCCTTTTAAACTTATATTCACAATTTAGCACAATATCATCTGGATATCCTAATATTCAAAAGGATTTTAGGATAAAGTTAGGATAACTGAGGACAACCAAAGTAAGATCAAGGTAATCTTTTTTGAATCCATAAATGATTAAACAGCAGTCTGTTCATGGCATGCTCAGTGCATAAAGCGTCTGTGCTTCAGTTCCATGTAAAAACGCATCATTTTCTTTTCTAGCATATGCACTAAGACCTTATGAGCGAAAAACCCTTTCTGACAGAACTCAGACAACCTTGATGGGGATTTTAATGTTTAAATGAGATGGATTCTAAGCCTTGGATATTCAAGACTTCTGTTAGCAGTCCAAGCACATGCTATAGTATTGCCAGTTAGCACCGTTTACTACTGTAGCTTAGTGAATTGATATTAAACACTGCATTTCTATCTGGATGAAAAAGTTACACTCTGTAATTAAACTCTACAGCTTATACAGTACGTGGTCAAATGATCAACAAAGTGGAAAAAAAAGCCTGTGTAAAGCTTCTAAACACATTATAAATGTTAGAAATGTACTGCTGAAAACACATTACAAAGACTGTGAACTACGTAGTGCTGAATTGTGGAGTTAGACCATTAAACAGTTTTTACTTTAGTGACATACTGAAGCATGAAATAAAGGTTGAAATAAAGATGCTAATTAAACCTTTGTAATTTATATAGTATTAGACACAATTTTCTATGAAATACATAGGCCTACACTTTATTGGCTGAATAATATTTACCTTTTGAATGTTGAGCGTTATTAACTGTTGAATAAATGCTGACGCGGGACAAAATGCCCGATTTCCCAACACGTTGAACTGAGCAATGCCATTGTACCATTTTAAAAGGCTACTTCTAAACGCATATAGCTCAGTAATGTCAGCTTTATGTATTTTCTGAGAGGGGGTGGGATTTTTGTTGGGAAAGTCGGGGGAGAGACGCACACTTCGATTAGACTGGATAAACACATGCCGCAATCTTAATTGTTAAGAAAATGGTATTCCTAATAAATGTCTCGAATATTTTGATTATGTCCAATGCTTCTCTTTCTTTTTGGAATTATTAGACACATTTCACTATATCTTTTCAAATGCCTAGGTCTGTTTAATTTCCTTAATTATAACATTTTTAGCACTATTTTTAAACGTTTATTCAAGCAATAATATATAAATTATCTCATGTATATGCTTGTTTAAAACCAGGGATTAAAAACAAATTCCAAGTAAAAACGGTATTTTTTCTTTACATTTCCAGAGAGCGAACCGAACGAAATTAAACATTATTTAATAAATTCAAGGCACTATAATTTCCTCATTTGCCTCATTCCTCATTCCATCATTTGATACAACTATTATAGCTAAACAATTAACATATATATAAAATAATATTATTTTCTCATATTCGTGATTCCTGAATTTATATATGAAAACTTCGTTTTGAAGTGCATTCGTTATGTTTGTATAAGAAAATTTGTTAACCTAGCCTATTAAGTTGATTTAATATTCTTGATAATTTTTAGAAGTTAAAAGTTAAGAAAAAAGGAATTAGCTTGTAGTCTATATATATATATATATATATATATATATATATATATATATATATATATATATATAGACTACAAGAATATTATCAAGAATATTAAATCAACTTAATAGGCTAGGTTAACAAATTTTCTTATACAAACATAACGAATGCACTTCAAAACGAAGTTTTCATGTATAAATTCAGGAATCACGAATATGACAAAATAATATTATTTTATCTATATATATTAATTGTTTAGCTATAATAGTTGTATCAAATGAAGGAATGAGGAATGAGGCAAATGAGGAAATTATAGTATATATATATTTAGGGCTATAGGCTAATCTTTTTTTAACTTTTATTACACTGTAGATCGAAATAAAATAATTCTTGATCATATTTAACATCAGAGAATCACTGATATTTTAGAGTACTTCGAAAACGAAACTATTTAAATCTGTATAAAGGAAAGACAAAATAAATCACAACAAGAACAATATGTATTTTTATTGTAATCAAGAACATTTCTTTTGACAAAATTACCTAATTAATGCTGAATGATGTTTGACAGTGAACGCATCTCCTCCAATGCATAGCCGCATATAATCGCTGGTGTCAGTCGCAAATATTAAACATGCGGGTCGGGTACAATATTTTCTTTCTTTTTTGCGGTCTGAGTTGCAGGCGGGTTAGTTGAAAACGTCGGTCGGGTTCGGGTTGTTTATACATTGACCCGCGCATCACTGGGGGAGACTGTCTTGACTATCTTGGAGGTAATATGTGTGATATTAGTGAGTTTGACTGATGGCCTGTTGACAATTGGACAAAGATTGTCACTGATGTGTCCTTTGAAGTGTTTTTGAAGTGAATTTTGCAACTTAAACAGTTATCAGAACAAATGACACTGAATTAAGATTTGTACAGAATACCCAAACCCTTCCCTAAACATTAGCCTACTCTCAAGCTGTGTGGTTTCTCATTCTTCTGC
This sequence comes from Garra rufa, assembly GCF_049309525.1. NCBI lineage: Eukaryota > Metazoa > Chordata > Actinopteri > Cypriniformes > Cyprinidae > Garra > Garra rufa. Next base: position 26,898,531 of record NC_133377.1, read on the forward strand.
ATGGACCTGTGACAAGCTGCTCTGACACTGACAGTACCGGTCAACCTGTCTTTGTTTGAAACTGGTGGACAAGAAGATACAGCATTCAGTCATCACATTTGTCATTATTCTAACAATGTTTTACTATTGTGAAACACCTAAGAACAGCAGTCTACCTAAACATTAGACCTAACTTAGTCAGATGGATTACCTAACATAAAAGGTTGACTAGTAGTATAAACACATAGGACATCGTAGTAATTGGTACTATAACAACATCGCTAAAATGCAGTCTTCATTTGATTGTTTTAATCGTCTGCGAGCAAAAAGGAAAGGCTAAAGTACTGATAACATACAAGTCTAAACTAACTAACGTTAACGCTATAACGTCATCGCCGGGTGCCATTAGAAAAAGCTATACTACATACCTTCATAATTATGAATAAATAAGGAGGCGTAAAACTTAAATCCCTTATCTAACAGTACTTGGGGCTCTGGACGTCCGTTTGGTTATACGGTGTACATCCGAAATTGTTATTTGTGCTAGCTCCTGTAAACACCATAACTTGGCCATAACTTTGCTGTACCAGTAGCGGACGGCCGGAAGTAGTTAAGGCTGTTTTGTAGAACCCGGAAGAATGTTACGCATAACCGTCATTTAAAACAGCTTAGAACGCGGCTTAACCAATCAGAATCAAGGACCGGAACTATCCATTTTATAAAGTCCCAATCTAAATCAAATTATTCGTTATACACGCTTTTGTCCCAATCTGAATCAAATGATTCACAATACGTGATTCGATTGGAACGCTTCAAAAGAGTAAATCATTTTGCGATGCAATGGTTTAACTGATTCAGAGTTTTGAAAAGCTCAGTTTTACCCATCACTTTTTAAAATTGGTAAAGAGATGTTGAAATTCGAAAATGATTTTAATTTGAACTGGTTTTTGCTAGTAAATCACTTAAAATGAATGATCGCGTAACGAGTTGGAATCAATCGGAGTGATTCCAGAGTAAATGACTCAACTGATTCGGTTTGTCTGTTCAGCTCGCCAGTTTAATGACATTAACTGAAATTTGCAAACCGGCTCCGACGTTCCGATCTAAGGTGAAAATCAAATGATTTGCTTACCACTCTTTGAAAAACTATCATTTCATATCAGGACTGCATAACGCAAATCATTTGACTTTAATTGGACCTTTGCGTATCGCAAATATTTAATTTAGATCGGGACTTCAAATTGCATATCGCAATCATATCATGAAATGATTCACAAACCTGCTATGATCTAAATCAAATGCTTCACCATACACATTCCAAAGTCCCGATCTAAATCAAATTACTTGCTATATGCCCTTTGAAGTCCCAATCTAAATCAAATGATTTGCAATAAGTGATTCGATTAGAACGCTTAAAAAGAGTAAATAATTTTGTGACGCAAAGGTTTAACTGATTCTGAGTTTCGAAAAGCTCAGTTTTACCCATTACTACATGCTTTTGTAAATCATTACAAGCGGTGTTGAAATTTAAAAATGAACAGCTTTTATTTGGATCTGGTTTTTGCTAGTGAATCACTTGAAATGAATGATCGAGTCACGAGTTTGAATCGGTTCCAGCATAAATGAGTCAACCGATTCAGTTTGTCTTTTTAGTTAAATGTTAAATGAAATTAGGTGAAATAAGTTAAAAGGGTTATTGACAAAATTAAACACTTATTTCAAGCATTTATATTCAAGCAGGAATATTGCTATTTTCAAGGGTTTTCCAGGCCTTACATTTTAAAAAGTCAAATTTACTTTTAAGAACGTTAAGCACCTTGTACGAATCCTGTGGTTCGCGCCATTTACCGTTACTACAGCCTACAGTTTGCTAGCTAGCTATGCCTTTGTCGTAAATCTATGTTACCAGGTTGTGATAATTTACAAAACAGCTTGGTCATCCATCCAGGTTGTAGCGGTATTTGGCAGTTAAGAGAGGTGGCAGCTTTCCTGCAAGAGGGCATTGTTTTCTGCACAGACAGCATTTGAGCGCAAAGAATACAGCTTATTTTTTTCAAAATTTTGAGAACGTATTTACTTGGCTTTTTATTAGCATTCAAAATTGGCTGGGTGGTTAATAATACATTTTTCTGTGGTGTGACAAACTCAGAACACATATTTAATATTGTTTTACTAAGACTTTACAGAAGATGCACAACAGGTCAATGTTACTAAAAAGAAGATATTGGTAAGCTGATATACTGCCGGGCCCAAGAGTCTCAAAACACTCTTGCAAAGGGCATGTTGTAGAGGGCTAGGAAACAACTAACACTGCTATATAAAGCTGAAAAGGATTTCTTGGTACTCATATTAGTGCTTCCCTAGTACATAGTATGATCACAGGGGTATCTGTGCAAGTACAGTACATAAAAACTTTCAGGACAGACATGCATTTCTGCAGAGTGCACTTATGTCAACCCTGGAAACTTCGACCCAAACACAGCCAGATTTGGTACTACAGATAGCGATAAATGTACGAACACAGACACATTAACTCCTCGGCTTAGCTGGACAACAATTTCCACTCTTGTGTGCCAAGCCAGAATCCTGATGTCCCGAAAATACCCCCTCTGACAATTCAAAGGCCATTCGGTTTTATCCCGAATGCAAAAGGGAGATAGCAGGATTATTAACAGAGGAAACAAGTCGAGGACGAACATAACAAGGGTCTTCATTTTATTAAAACAGCCAGAGAGTCTCACAAGGTACATTAAATAAGAAGTGGTCCGCTCTCATGAGAAAACATCTGCGATGTGAAAACTAGCCGTAGGATGGAAGGCAACAGTAACTCAAAAAAAAAAAAAAAATTAAACTAATCAAATGGTTGATCCTTTGGGGGGAGCACATCTCTGAGAGGAAATGTGAGAGAAAAGAGGGTTGGAGGGGACGAAAACAAATGACTCTTTTAGAGTGGATACAAAACGGACTTCAAAAGCAGTGAAAAATGTGTGCATTCCAGTACACGGCACAGTTTTGAAACCACAAACCAGATTTTGCAAGGACAAATGAGTTGCATGAGAATAAAGAAAAAAGAACAGAAAAGATGTAAAAAAAGAAAAAAAAGAGAGACAAAATGAACAAACCCAAACCCCCTAAAACACTTGAAACAACAACACAGAAAACAAGATAATGAGAGTCTAGCTGATGGCATCCTGTAATTAAATGGATTTTCATACGGAAAAAACACCACCCTAAAAAAATATAAAAACAAGGCCAAACCCACCAGATTTTTTGCATGGAAGTTTTTTTTTTTTTTTTACGATCCTAGACCTCGCATTAACTTTTTGACTTCTTCTGTGGACACTTCAAATGTTGTGGTTTACAAACAGAAAAACAAGAAGGCCTAAAAATTGCAGATCTGCATAGCAAAGTTGCCGCCTCGATTTCAAATGTTAATGTCAAAGTAGTACCAAAAAAAGAAATGATCAAAGACTTAAAATTAAACAGTCATCACTCTTTATCACCCCAAGGTCAAAGGCTGAGTGTATTTTGGGTCGTGTAAATATAATAGCCATTGGTTTTGCCTGTACTTACAACGTACAATTTTCACCTAGCAAACCATAAATCAGAACAAAAACTCAAGAATATGATATTCTCCACGTTAGGGTGTGCAAACAACCACTCAACACGCTAGCAACATGATAAAAACCACTCAAAACATGTTTGCAATCCAACAGAAACGCCCTGGCAACTATATAATAGTGGTGATTTCCTTGCGAAAAATATAAAAATATAAATTTATATGTTTTCTATCCAAATTAACCAAAAGGAAACCGAGAAGTACTTTCCGTTCCAGAATCGCACTTTCACAGGAACAGTCTATATCATTTACAACTCCAGTCATCTAAAAGTAACCGTAACACAACCTCAAACTAAATTTAACCCTAATACTAATGACTCAACATGACAGCTCTCCATGTGACTTTTCTCAATCCTTTCAGTGGCATGCAGAGGACGGGCGTAAAGGCGTATATATATTAAAAACAGGCCTGTGTTGTGTTAATCGGCTCAGTCTGTCCCTTACATGAGACACTGGGGCCATTGGTTTATGGAAAGGGTTCAGGTTTGTGAGCTCACATAGGCTCCGTCCCAAATGGCAATCGAGTCTACACTTTGAAACATGGCCTACTGGGTAATAGTCCACTGTGAAGACCACACCACTGCAAAAGGGCACGTTGTGCCGTTTGTGAGCACCTTAAAATGTCAAACGGGACACCCCATGGCCGCAAACCACATCAAGTGCGGCATTCGGGACAGGGGCCACAGTCTTTCTGGGATATGATTAATGTAGATACTGATGGAAAGTATCATTATGTCAAAATCTGTAAGTAAAATAGAACATTTCGCATGATAAATAGTGATTTAAAAAAAATCTGTGATTAACAACGGAATAATAATTTTAAATACAACATTTGTTGGCTGGATGAAATGTTCAAAATGTCCAAAACAAACATGTTTTTCCTCAATAAAACAGAATATGTTAAAGGATAATTGGTGATAAATATTCCCTCATTATCAACAAATGAATGATGATTATTAAAACCTTTATTTGCTGAATACCACGTGCAAAATGGAGGTTTTTTTATTTATTTTTTGCTCCACAGATGTGTTCTTTTATCGCGTCCCAGATAAATAAGGACAGGATCACAGGTGACACATGTCATCTGCAGGCAAGTCCATGCATTTTTTTCCACAGGCTGAAACCGGCACCTGGAGTGCTAATGCGAGGCGCCATCTCACTCTTGTTCCGTCTATGCACCCGTCTCGATCTCTTGGTCCTTTTCTTCATTTCTTTCCCCGCCTTTTCTGATACAAGGCTCCTGTCTCACCGACTTGTTAGATAAATTCAGACAGTGACAGCTTGTCAGGTCTATGCGACAGGGTAGGATAGCCCAGAAAAATGTGTGAAGATCTACGTCCTCAGCCGAAAGGCATGCAAATTCAAGATCTCAGCACGCTTAAAGCGACAGATCAACCAAAATGAAAATTTCAAGGGATACCAATATTATTTTTGCAATAATGGATCACAAACCCAGTCAAAAGGGTCATTTTTATCATCTGAAAGCTGAATAAATAAGCTTCCCATTGATGTATGGTTTGTTAGAATAGGACAATATTTGGCCGAGATACAACTATTTGAAAATAATTCCATACTGAGGGTGCAAAAAAATCAGAATACTGAGAAAATTGCCTTTAAAGTTGTCTAAATGAAGTACTGCATATGCATATTACTAATCAAAAAATAAATTCAGATATACTTACGGTAGAAAATGTACAAAATATCTTCATGGAACATGATCTTAACTTAATATCCTAATGATTTTTGGCATAAAAGAAAAATCAATCATTTTGACCCATAGAAATGTATTTTGGCTATTGCTACAAATATGCTACTTAAGATTGGTTTTGTGGTCCATGGTGACATACAATATAGTAAAATTCAATACTACTTTGAATAAATAAATACAAAATAAAATACATATAAAATACTACAAATAAATATAGACTACTGTTCAAAAGCTTGGGTTGGTAAGATTTTTTATTTATTTAGTTAGTTTAGGTAAATTAGTAGTCTAGCATAAGATGCATTTATTTAATCAAAAGTATATTAAGTAAAGACCATGTTCCATGAAGACATTTTGAAAATTTCAAAATTTGAACATATCAAAACTTAATTTCTGATTAGTAATATGCATTGCTAAGAAGTTAATTTAGACAACTTTAAAGGCGATTTTCTCAAATTTCTGATTTTCTTTGCACCCTCAGATTCCAGATTTCGAAATAAAAAATAAAATACATATAAAATACTACAAATAAAAATAGACTACTGTTCAAAAGCTTGAGGTTGGTAAAAAAAAATTTTTTATTTAGTTTAGGTAAATTGGTAGTCTCGCAAAAGCTGCATTTATTTAATAAGTACAGTAGAAAATGCTGATTTGGTGCTCAAGTAATTTTTTATTATCAAAGTTTAAAATTATTTTGCTTAATTTTTTTCTGAATTCTTCATGAATAGAAAACTCAAAATAAAAGCAATTATTTGATTTTACATCAAACCATACTGTTTTATTTTGAATCAACTTAAGTGTTAGAAGACAGCTAAAGTAAATGTAAAAAGATACCCAATAAATTAAAAAACATCCAATATCAATAAACAGTATGTTGTTCATGAGTTGTTGTTTAAAACCTGTAGGACTTACTTTCTTCTGTGGAACACAAAAGGTAATGTTATGAACAATGTTCACAATGGCATTCAAGCTGAAAAAAATCCTTTTTACATATGAGCTGTTTAATAATGAACATCATATCTCATAGTTTATAAATTAAGTTCATATACTCATTCATATGAGACTATATGTGACCTTGGACCACAAAACCAGTCATAAGTAGCATGGGTATATTTGTAGCAATAGCCAAAAATACACTGTACAAGTCAAAAATGATTGATTTTTCTTTCATGCCAAAAATCATTAGTATATTAAGTAAAGGTCATGTTCCTTGAAGACATTTTGAAAATTTCCATAAACATATCAAAACTTGTTTGATTAACATATCAAAAAAATGTTTGATTAGTAATATGCATTGCTAAGAAGTTCATTTAAACTAATTTAAAGGCGATTTTCTCAATATTTAGATTTTTTTGCACCCTCAGATTCCAGATTTTCAAATAGTTGTATCTCAGCCAAATACATCAATGGAAAGCTTATTTATTCAGCTTTCAGATTATGTATGAATAATTGACCCTTATGACTGGTTTTGTGTTCCAGGTTCACATATATGACCCTGGACCACAAAACCAGTCTTAAGTCGCTGGGGTATATTTGTAGCAATAGCCAAAAATACATTGCATGGGTCAAAATTTTTGATTTTTCTTTTATGCCAAAAATCATTAAGAAATTAAGTAAAGTTCATGTTCCATGAAGATTTTTTGTAAAATTCCAACTGTAAACATATCAAAATGTAATTTTTCATTTGTAATATGCATTGTTAAGAACCTAATTTGGACAACTTTAAAGGTGATTTTCTCAGTCTTTTTGATTTTTTTGCATCCTCAGATTTCTGATTTCAAATAGATGTATCTCAGCCAAATATTGTCCTATCCTAACAAACCATACATCAATAGAAAGCTTATTTATTGAGCTTTCATATGATGTATAAATCTCAGTTTTGTCAAATTTAACCTTATGACTGGTTTTGTGGTCCAGGGTCACATATGTTCCTATACGGATGTCGCAAAATCATTCGAATCAACAGGAATGGGTTTCTGATTTCATACTATGAACTTTAGCTTTATTTGGTCTTCAAATCAGCAATAAACATATCCTCAGAGCTCAAAAACCTTGACCTTTTCTTCTTTCACACACTTTTCCCGTTTCTTAAGCCTACAATTCCGTCGTTAACGTCACAGCAGCCGTCAAGCGTTGACTGTCTACTATGTTCTTCTACATTCGTCCTTTTGATAAGAACATTCGGGAGCAGAAATAGCAGACCTGTCAAAGCTGAGGTCATACTTGCACTCTGTACTGATCTAAACAAGGATGTGAAGCATTAAAGACACTATTCATGCTTTTAAAAAAAGCACAGGCCCATCATAGAAAGCCAGCGTTTGGCTAAAGAGCTATGGCGCCATCTAGAGTAAGCACTTTTTCTGATCACGTTCTGAATAAATCAGAAGCTCTACTTGCAAATCGGTATGATCTGCAGGCAATCACCGACACACATGTAAACACACAAACAAGCAAGTAATCAGCAGGGCAAATAAAACAAACAAGCATGCTACTGGTTTCCATAATTCATAAAATACGGTATAAATTGAATCTAAATCAAACAGGAGACATCCCTGGCTGTTTGGCTAAGGTCTTAAGCTTGACACGGCCCGTACGCGTCCCGCAACAAAGACACAGTGTCAATACGTCCCGACGCTTAATAGCATCATGTCCTGAGGCCTTTCTCTCTGCTAGGCAGGCTGAACTAAGCTGTTGTAACCCCTTCAGCTAGCTGACCGCCTCAGTGCACGCTATCCCCTTCGGGAAACGAGAGGTGTATCTGTCTCTCTCTCTCTCTCCCTGTTACTCCATGGTCCCTGCCTCCTAATTACACCAGAGGAATCATCTACACCACATCACAAGCTCATGCCGATCTGTCAATCATATTTCCGCTGAGCAGCTTCTACCCTCAAGAGATGGAGAAGGAAAGAGAGCTAAAGGAGATCGACACTCCCTGGTGAGCTCCGTAAACTCGGGTGGAAGAGGTGCGTGTCTGTGTGTTCGTACAACCCTCTTTGTGTCTCAAATTACTGCTGTTGTTTGATCTAGCTTTATTTATTATTTTGATTCAATATCATACTCATAAATCAGAGGGTGGGAGCACTGTGATGGAAAGAAGAACAAAGAGACACATCAGTCAATGAGATGTGCAGAAATTCAGCAAATATACATGTGACAGCTACTGATTAAAACCAGTGATGTTAGAAGGTTAAAGGTCATCATACAATCAAACCTTCCTGGGTCAATGAGATGTTAATTTTTTTCTTATGCATTAATTTATTTAAAGTACAATCCATATGCTATCGTGCGAGTTTGCATATTTTAGTATTTTTGAAAGAAAGTCTCATATGCTCACCAAGGAAGCATTTATTTGATCAAAAAATACAGTAAAAATAATATTTTGTTTATTATTTAAATAATTTCTAATATTATAAATGTCTTAACTGTAACTTTAATGATCAATCCATCCATGATTAATAAAAGTATGAACTAGGGGTGTGCAATATTTATCATCTGCAATAATATATTAATTGTTGTTTTAATGATATGCGAGTTGACATTATTGAGTATGTCACTCACTTAACAAAAAAAAAAAAATAATAATTCAAAAGCATTCACTGTGTGATGAAGCCTATTAATGCAGTTAATGCCCCTATAATTCAAGGCTACGTTTACACGACAACGATGTAGTCAAAAACTGTAAAGTTTAACATATACACAATAACTTTTTTAAAACAATTTGCGTTTACACATCCGCAAAAACTGCCAAAAATGCTGTATTACGAATGCCAGGCCAGTTGTTGGCACGCTGTTTGTTTGCGCTGGCCTTTAAAATCGACATATACTGTGCATGTCTACATACATACACCGTTTTCAAAGTTCGCCGTATTGGGTGTTTCCACGGAAACAATAACAGTGCCGTTTTAAAAAACGTGCACTTTCAAAATTATGCGTTTTCAGTCCCCAAATGCTGTTGTCGTATAAATAAACAGGCATAAAAAAGTATTTAAAAAAACGCATAAAAAGTTTCAGTTTTTGGCTGAAAACGTTGTCGTGTAAACAACCCCCTAAGTTAATAAAAGCCAAAAATATCCCTGCATGGGTTTTTATTTGTCTATTTATATAGTTAAGTAGCCTATTATCTCTCACACACACACACACACACACACACACACACACACACACACATATTTCGTTCCAGAATAAATCTGTTTTTGAACAAATCATTCGAGTCAATGATTCAATGATCCATTCATAAAGGCAGCCACTTGCTTAGTTTCTAAATGAATAAGCCATTTTGAATGAATCGTTTGAACGAATGATTTAATGAATCACTCATTAAGACAGGGATTTGCCGCCATCTGTTTAAAGGTCATTGCACACTGAGTGAAATTTTCGAAAGTTAAAAAAAAAAAAATACGACCTCACATTGTGTCAATCGCATTTACACACTGCCTTCAAAACTTTCGTCCGTCATAACAAAAAATTTGGATCGGGTTTGAATTTCTGTGTTTTGCATCAATAGCAAGCATTTTAATTAACTAATTAAAAAAATAAAAGACAAAACTCATACAAAAATTTCGGACCTAGTGTGCAATCCTATGAGCAGCATGTAGAAACATGTACAAAAAAATAAACATAAAACAGCAAATTATCAAGTAAATTGTCAAGTAGGAGTGGGTGATATGACCAAAATTTTATATCATGATATGAGTAATGAGTAATTTAACGGTAACAATATAGTTATTTTGGCTTTAAAAAAGGTCTTTATGATATACATTTTTTGATACCATAAAAAGGTCGGAATTCTTGTCACCATTGTCAATATCACAAAAAACTAATACTAGCTTAAATCAAAACTCAAACTCACTAAAGACAAGTAAACACTCAATTATTAAATAAGACTAAGAAACTAATTACAAGCAATAGAAAAACAACAAAAAAACTACAGTAGAACAAATAAATAACAAATGTTACATATATTGTATAAAGCAATTAAATGTATAAAAAAATGCATATTGTACAATTTTGTAAATTAGATATAGATTTCTTCTTATTAAATTTACAAAAGCGATTTAGTTAAAAGCAGTGAGAGAATTCCTATCTTTTGTTATTTGATTAACATGAATGACAGACAGCAGGAATATTAGACTGCTGTCACTTTAGGTCCTACCCAGACCCAATATACTGTTACACACATGTTTTCTTTCTTAGCTGTTTGCTTTCACCTAAGACCCAAGTTACTGTTTACAAGGATACTTGCAAAGACGGGCATTTTGAAATACAAGTGTAAGTAACTATTTAAGGCCTATAACTCTGCAAAAATAGCGTTCAATACTCCCGCACTTTACTTTTACAATATGAGTTCTTTCGCTGCTGATTGCATTTCGATGCAATCACTTGTTTTTAAACCGCAACGTTAAAAAACACATTCAAACAACACGTTTTTGTGACTACGTACAGCAATAGTCCAAAATCTCTACCGGTTAACCACGTCTTACAGTATATCGCCCACACATAGTCTCAAGGTCAAGAAGTTGCTTAAAATTTGCAGGTTGCAAATTGTCATGTAGTGTGACTCCTCATATTTATAAATGAATAAATTAATGACATCTGTAAAAACTAGGGCTGTCAATCGATTATTATTATTTTTTAATCGCGATTAATCGCATGGTTGTCATGAGTTAACTTGCGATTAATCGCACATTTTTATCTGTTCTAAATGTACCAGGGTTAAATTAATACTTTTTAAAGTTTTTAATACTCTAATCAACATTGGCATGGACAAATATGGATGGTTTAAGCAAATATGTGTTTATTATCAGTGAAACCATACTTGACATAGAGCATGAAGACTAACTTGTTTCAAATGTCATAGATGTTTTTCAAATAACTTGTTCATGTCTATTAGACACATGAAAAAAAGAACATAGAAACACCAGGTTCCCATTACTGCTCTTTCTTTGCACTGAGCAATTTACTTACACAAGCCTGTTTACATTATTTGCAAGACGGAGCAGCTCACTTCTTCTGAACATGCAAAATGTACATTTATTATTACATTTGTTTGCTTCTCGGTGCCCACATACTGTCATTTGATGCAGCCAAGTTCTCAACAAAACTGTTTCCATTGTTATAATTTAGTATTTCTGTTATCAGACAACCAAAGTAATATGAAATAATAACTGAAAAAAATCCTGAATTATGATCATGATTCAATCACTGAAAAGAATCATTTACCGGCATCTGGACATAAGTCACTATTCCCTGCATTATTATCGTTGTTTTTAACTTCCTGTTTGAATGCCTTATGGATCCTTTGACTTTTTAGGAGTTTAGCCATTTAAAGTTATGTGATCCCAAAAACCTGCTTCTTTTATTTTTTAATGTATTGTTTTGGTTATAATGTACTGATTGGAGAGCCTGGTCTCATGAAAATGCGCACTAGCACGACTTTCTGTTTCTATTTGGCGTGCTATTAATAAGCTGTTTTCGCTGTTTACACCGTTTTCGCGTGCACACTCGCATGTGGCTTTACTCATCAACCCCACAGCACCAATCCTAACGTAGGCCGACTCCGCTTGCATTCATTAAATATGCCAGAAGTGCCGGTACGCACGAAAAAGTGCAAGTACGCAAAAGGATAAAATACAGTTGTGCCTGCGTACTGGGCCACTTCAAGCACTGGAAGCAACATAATATCCGGTTTAACTGAAAGCGCTGCTCCACTGCCGCTCGCTGAACAGAGCAGACGCAGATATAAAGAGAGGGAGGTGCGCGCGCATTGGGAGACCTCACGCACATTCAGCAAAACCGAAGAGCCTCAGAAACTATATTAGGTTTGTCCGATTATGTGTTTATGTATTGTTGCTAGACACTTTTCGCTAGGTTGGCAACATTGTGCATCCATTTCTTTAACTATGGGCTAGGTAGTACACCTGTGCAATTAATCGTTAAAAGATCGCGATCTCGATTCGACCCCCCTCACGATCTTAATCCAGCATTTATACGATTCTGCCAATTATATTTTATTTATATTTTACAAAACTTTTGCTAGCCTAATTACTGCACAGACTGCTGTGAGCTGATGCAGTGACAGGTTCGCCGTTCTCTTCAACATTACATTACCATTTAAACTTCATCATCAGCGCACATTCTGTCAGATGCAATCCATGGCGCCTCTGTCTCAATATACTGTACAATGCGGCATTCATTCACATCAGATGATAACTCTGTTAAACACTTGTTAAAGTAATGTCTTGTATTGTAGAATGCACGCTCAGCGCCGTCGAGAGTTTCGCGGGATCGTTAAAACGAAACCAAAAATAAAAAAGTTCTCCAGAATCGTGAGAGAATTGTGATCTTTATTCTGAGCAAAAAAAACGTGATTCCCATTTTATTCAGAATCGTGCAGCTCTACTAGGTAGTGGGTCAAACAGAAAATGCGCGCTGCGTTAATCGCACGTTAATAAAATTAGTGCCGTTAAAATGAATTTGCGTTAACGCGCTATAACGCGTTAATTTTGACAGCCCTAGTAAAAACACATAATTTTTTTTACATTATAAAAAAAAAAAAATTAACCTTGAGGAAAAAAAGGAGTAATTTCAACTGACTTGTCACAAAAGTTTTTCAAAACCATATGAAACCAAAATGAATACAAAAAGTACATTTCTAAAAAGATAACAGTGGGGGATAAAAAGACAGAACTAAAATGGGAAGACGAGAGATCCAGGCTGTAAGGGAGACATATGAAGGATGTCTGATTCCCCGATGTTAAAGAGATAACCTGGTGCTGATGTCTTGCCGAGCATGACCAAAGCGAGCCTCCGCGAGAAGCTCATATCCATCACTTAGTTGCCGCTTTCTGTCAGGCGCCGAGAAAGACGCCCTATTTTATGACACAAGGGGTCCCACAAAAATAAAACGTGAATCACACACAGCACACAGTGTTCTGATGCTAGCGAAAGGCCTGTGGTGAGAAAGGCAGGGAGGGGCCCCTGTGGCGATAAGCCCGTTTCTTTGGAGAACTCTGCGCCCTTCAAGTCAGCCAACTCACGTTGAGTACAGCCAATGAGACAAGACCAACAAAGTCAGTGAGGAGAACTCAAACTAGGGTTGGGTAGACGCAAGTGTGCCCCAGAAACAGGGCGTGTTATTGCCAGGAATCACTAGAATGTTCCCAGAACAACCAATAAGCTATTAAAGCCTTAAATAAAGTCTTGGAATGCATATGAACTACAAAAAAACTAATATATTTCCAAAACTAGCTGTGGATGAGATTTCATTTGTTCATAAAAGACTTTGTGATTAACTGAAGTAGTCAAACTGAAAGTACAAAAGGTCTTTGTCTCAAAAATGTTGGTCTGGATCTGGTCTTTTGGATCAGGATTCTGGTCTTGAAACATCTAGTCAGACAACAATGCAAGTTACTGCACACCGTGTCTAATTCTTCACATACAGAGCGTAATACATTAAGCCCTAGATCCACAAACCAACCCAAAAATGGACTAGTGTTTGTACACTCCATCTGCTGAAGCATCTGCTCTGGCTGCTTCAACTCTGCAATGTCTTGACAGAATCACAGACCCACACAGTCCTGTAAATCCCCATTTTCCACAAATGATCCCCTGGTAGAATAGCATAAGGCCCATTTCTACTACTAGTACCACTGCGGCTTGAGCTACTGTGATCAAACGCTTATGCATTATTAAAGCCGTATATATTTCTTGAAATTTTAGGATCTTGAGCTATTCTCTTTTTTCATTGTTATGAGTATGTTGGTTATTAGCAGCTCATTGAGAACTCAGGCTATTAGATTCTACCAAAGAGCTAGCATTTACAAGTCTCTACAGTACAAAGTCGTTCTGCTAATGCTAATTAGCTCCATTAACACTGCAGGTTTAGTTTCAGCAGCTAAGCCAACTGAAACTATAGCTGCCAATAACCAGAGTATATTTATAGATTTAGATTGTTTTTAGATTTAAATTTAGACTACATAAACAGAAATACATCAACAATATGTGACCCAAACCAGGCATAAGTAGCACAGTTATACTTGTAGCAATAACCAAGTTCATGTTCCATGAAGACATTTTGTAAATTTCTTATCATAAATATATCAAAAACTTAATTTTTAATTAGTAATATACATTGCTAAGAACTTAATTTAGAGATCTTTAAAGTCAATATTTAGTTTTTATTGCACCCTCAGATTCCAGATTTTCAAATAATTGTATCTTGGACAAATATTGTCCTATTCTAACAAACCATACACCAATGGATATCAATGGATGAAAAAAGGCCCTTATGGCTGGTTTTGTGTTTCAGGGTCACATATAAGTCATTTCCATTTGGGAGTATTGGCTTTGATATAGTAGGTCCAAAAACAAAACACAAAAAAGTAAAAAGTAAAGTCTGACAAATCTGAGGTATTCAATTGTTTCTTTAGAACAAATTAGTCTAAAAATATATATTCTTCAGTGTCCTCCAGCTAATGTCCATGCACATTCGAGCTGACAAACCATATGATCACTTGAGAAAAAAAATGATTGGTTCGTTTAACTGAGAGGTGGGGCTCAATTTCTTTCGCTCATTTTTCTAAAATGCAACCTTTACCCTTGGTTGAGCATAACCTGCGGTAAGGAGCCCTCTAAAATGATGGGAAAAGCATTTCGGTCTTTTATATCTTCTTTCACCCCAATTTCTCCAAAGCAAATGGGTTTACCTTTGAAAAAAGCCCTTGAACCATTAATGTCAGTTGTCAAATGGTAAGTGCAAGGGCATTAAAGGTAAGGGCCAGCTGTCGCATGGAAGTCATTTCATCCAATGATTGCTCTTCATGATCATATAATGACTAAGGAACATAAGGTTGTTTTACAAGAGCAGGTGCACCATATGTCACAATCATGGTTAGATCATGATGTTGCCATATTCAATATGATAATGACCTCATAAGCACATGCTAAATGTCAATAATGTAATGAACACCTTGTATGGTTTCCTCAATCACCAGATCTATAACTGCTAAACATTTAGGTGCCATTTCTAGTTACACACTACATGTGAAAGGCTCTGGCATTTTGAATAGGAAGTCGCAATAAGCCAATTGAAAGCAAAATATATAAGTTTTTGTATTCAAACAATAAATGGCATTTTGACGCTCTTTATTGTGGTGTGACAAAACTCTAAAACTACCTCAGTTCAAACACAACCAATCATCCAGTCATTTAAACAGGAATTCACAAGATTGGGAATTTTGTGAAAAAATGATTTGTACTGACTAACAAAAGCTGGTTGAAATTGAGTTATTTTTCTCAGAATTGCCTGATATAAAGTCAGAATTATGAGTTAAAAAGTCAGAATTGCAGGAAATAAACTAGCAATTACGAGTTATAATTTCAGTTCTGAGTGGAAAAAAAAATATTTTCTCAGAATTGTGAGTTTATCTCTCACAATTCTGATTTCTGAACTCGCAATTCTTTTTTTTTTAGAATTGCAAGATATAAACCTGCTATTGCGAGTTCTGAAATCAGAATTGTGAGATATAAACTCAAAACCGCGAGAAATAAATGTGCAATTCTGACCTAATAACTTGCAATTGTATTTTTTTTATTCTCAGAACTGCATGATATAGACTTGCTATTTCAAGTTATAAAGTCGAAATTCTCAAATATAAACTCAAAATTGTGAGTTATAAAGTCAGAATTGTGAGATTTAAACTCGAAATTGCAATATATAAAATCAGAATTGCGAGAAATAATATCAGAATTGCAATATAAATTCGCAGTTCTGACCTAATAACTCCCAATTAAATTTTTTTTTCTCAGAATTGCATGATATAAACTTGCTGTTGCAAATTATAAAGTCAGAATTGTGAGATATAAACTCAAAACTGCGAGAAATAAATTTGCAATTCTGACCAAATAACTCGCAATTGTATTTTTTTTATTATCAGAATTGCATAATATAAACTTGCTATTGTGAGTTATAAAGTCGAAATTGTGAGATATAAATATGCAATTCTGACCTAATAGCTAGCAATTCATTCCTCAAAATTGCGTGATATAAACTTGCTATTGTGTTATAAAGTCAGAATTGTGAGATATAAACTCAAAATAGTGAGAAATAAAGTCAGAATTCGCAATTGTGACCTAATAACTCGCTATTATAATTTTTTTTTGTCAAATTGCGTGATATAAACTTGCTATTGCGAGTTATAGTCAAAATTGTGAGAAATAAACTCAAAATTGCAGGTTAAAAAGTCAGAATTGTGAGATATAAACTCGAAAATTGCGAGAAATATCAGAATCACAGTTCTGACCTAATAACTCGCAATTCAATTTTTTTTTCTCAGAATTGCATGACATAAACTTATATACACTTGACCTTATAATTCGCATTTGGGAGTTTATATCAAAATTCTGAGAAAAAAAGTCAGAATTGCAAGTTTGTATTCCACAATTCTCACTTTATAACTCACAATTGTTAGTTTATACTTCTCAATTCTGAGAAAAAAAAATCAGAATTGAGAGTTTATATCACGCAATTCTGAGAAAAAAGTCAGAATTGCAAGAAGTGAACTCGCAATTACGAGAAAAGTCAGAATTGCGAGATAAAAAGTCTTAATTATCTTTATTTTTTATTCAGTGGGACAAACAGGACTCCATATATATCAACTATATAATAAATACACCATATTTTACCTGGTAAGTAAATAAAATATATAATTTTGAAAAAAAAATAAAAAATAAAAAATACAAAAAAATATGGCATTTATGACAGCCGCTATTGATATGATTATATCTTGATGACATCTAAAGTAGAAACATAATAATTACATAAGAAGAAAACACTGATATCCATTTAGTGCATAAAACTCCAGTTGTGTTTTTGGGTTAAAATGTCTCAAAATGAAGGCTCAGGTCACATATAGCAAATTTATTTAACATTTCAAGACAACTTTTTCAACTTGAAACCAGCATACAGGGCACTGCATCACTTCAATTATCCCCAACTCAAAGCGTCACCTCTTGTCCTCAATCCTCCCTCTGGCGCTCACCTTTGTCTCGGTTGCCGTGCCTACAAGCTGCACGGAGCGGGGGATGTGGAGGAGGAGGAGGATAAGGAGGTGGTGTCAGGCAAGAAGCGAGTCATTAGCAGCATTAGCGTTTTCATCCACTTTGTCGCTGCTGCGCGAAACAAACCCTTTTAGTATCCCGCACCACACCGCCTCCACTTTACCACACAGAGTTCCGGCGTCGCTCTCCACTCCGGAGTCTGCGTGAAGGATGGAGCCGACCCAGTGTGTGCCCGACACAGATAACTTTATCTCCCGACACAGACATGCGCACCCATTGAAACGCTCAAATCACAAGCCTGCCAAACACCTTGGCCCAGACATCTCCTTACTCTCACCGAAGCCACGCAAATGCAAGAGGTGAGACATCAATTTGGGCACTATGTGAATAACACTTGTGCGGGGATCGGGAACAGCTGCAGAGCCGCGCAGTAGGCGCTACATGCACCCCCTCACTCTACAAAACAAACTAATATGTCGTCCGAAGCAAGGAGGCCAAGGGCGCCACTTCTAATCTGATAAAACGAGCCTATGAGATAGAGGCAGAAGTCAATACTGTGACCTTACCTTTACACTTTACTACTAGTTATACATTGAAAAAAAACATGAAAGCACATCAGAGGGTATGTTGAGTGTATTAATAGGAAGTCAGCTACAAAAAGAGTCAATTACATCAAGACAGTAAACTGACTCAAGACAGTAAAGGGTTTGACCACTGTTGTTTACACTGTGGCAGCTTTGTAGTTGTTTTTTGTTTAATGCAGTAAATATTAAAGGCATAGTTCATCAGAAAATTACAATTCTGTCATTACTCACCCTCATGTCGTTCCAAACCTGTAAAACCTTTGTTCGTCTTTGGAACAGAAATTAAGGTATTTTTAATGAAAGCAACACAAATGACCATAAAGGCACAGAAAGGTAGTGTTGGGGAAAGTTATTTTTAAAAGTAAAGCATTACAATAATGCCTTACTCCCTGAAAAAGTAACTAATTACGTTACTTAGTTACTTTTTATGGAAAGTAATGTGTTACATAATATTAAAAGTTTGATTCTTAGCAAATGTAAAAGCCCTTTCACACCAAAAAAGGTAAATTCACGTCAGTATAAAAACTCTACTCTACTACTCTACACTGTTCAAAACTCGCGTTTGAATAGTCAGTACTGCATTCTTTAAATATGAAAACGTACTTACAGGCCGTCAGTCAGAAGTGTAGACTGTCCTTGCAACATTGGAATTGCCCCACTTTATAGCCTCAACCCTTTGTGTACAGCTGCCATTGTAAGCTGCTCTCTTAGGTTCAGGAAACAGTCCTCCGTGAAATGGGCATCACCCACTCGAATATTTGCACTAGTTCCAGAACAGTGTTGTAAATATAACTTAAACACTGATTTCTAGTTGTATCCTCATTTGGAATGAAAACAAAGTACTTTCGCTTTTGCTTTCGGAGTGAAACACACTGCGTCTCCTCAACATGGCAGCTGCAACACTACTACAGCTGGTAAACATTACGCATTCTTTCTCTCCATATACATATGGGCGGTGTTATATTAATCTACTCACCCCGTGACGTGGGCCAGTGGGGGTGTGTTTAAATAAGCTGTTTTAGGGGGGTGTGGCTGAGTCTTAACTTTACTTTTATAATAAATATCTCTTTGGTTTTGAGACTTTAAGCTTTGTAACTTTACAGATCTCATTTATGCACAAACAGCTTGTAACACTCCAAAGACAAGAAACCACATCATATGACCCCTTTACTATTTATAAATAACAACCCCTTTTTCAAATCAAGCAATTCTAAGCTCTTTTCGGTGTGATGTCACACAAACCAAGGTTGCTCCCACAATAGCTGATTGAGATGGCATTTCAAGGTAACGCCATCTATAAACTGAACTAATTTAAACACGCACACTGTTTTAATTAAGGGAATTTAAGGCTTTGTTTTGGAAAAAGAATATATATGTAATATGGACTGCAATCTTTTATTCTATTCTTGACCCTGTTCTGATGAAAATGTACATGTGTATGTGATGTAAATGTGATATTAAATTGAGTCACTGAGTCAATTCACTCGACTCCTGCAATAGACAACAGACAGAGTTGCAGTAAACTACAAAAATCCTGTAATCGATCACCTATAGTTTGAACTGCAAAAAGACGTAAATAAAAAGGCCTGGTAACAACATGTCACCTGGTGATACATTTGCCTCAGGAAAATCAGTCAAAGTGTGTAGCTTGTAGGGGTGGAGCCGAACCCGAATACGGTATTCGGAAAGGCACAAATAGCGTGTTTTTTACGAATACTTATTTCGAACAAATACTTTAAAAAAATATTTGTATTCGGGAACAAGAAAAACTTTATATCAAAAAGCTGCGTTTCCTCATGAGACCGCAGTCAGTGCATGCCCGCGTGAGTGAGTGGCATTCAGGAGTCGGGGGGTGGGGTTAAAAGAGGTGACTGACACAGGCTGCTACACACAGCAACAGAGAAGACTCGGCTGGGTGAAAAAAGACTTCACTGCATCACTGTTTTTGTTGAATAGATTTTTGTACCTTAACTGGGTTCTGGAAGCAGTTTATAGCTTTTGGGAAGCAGAGTTTGATCGGGAGATTATTCCATTAGGGGTCGTTCACATGCACGCTCGAGTTCGTTGTTCCACATGTAGACGCGCGGTCTAGCTTTGCATGAACTGTGTGTATTCCTGTTTATGACAGTTAGGGTAGGTCGAAAAAAATCCCATCTATTTTTTTTTCACTCCAACTTCAAGATCGTCCTACATCGCTGTTTTAACCTTTTTTTGTAAAGGGTGTTTGACCTTCTTGTTCACTTTGTAAACACTGGGTCGGTACTTCTGTAGCAATGTAGGGTGATTTTGAAGTTGGAGAAGAAAATGAGACGGGAGTTTTTCAACATAGCCTAAGTGTCATAAACAGGAATACACACAGTTCTTGCAGAGCTAGACCAAGATTAGCATTTGCAGTAAAAAAGCATATAAATCGTCTTTTTTTTTTTTTTTTTTAGAAAATAACTGATTGGAATTTTGGAAGATCAAACTCAGGGGCACCATAGATATCCATAATATGGAGAGAAATCCTGAAAGGTTTTAATCAAAAAAAAAAAAAAAAACATTTCTTTATGACTGAAGAACATCTTGGATGACAAGGGATTGAGTATTTATCAGTACTTAGCATTATCTGTAATTTATTTGTTCTGGAAGTAAACTACTCCTTTAAAGGGTCAGATCACCCAAAAATGAAAATCCTGTCATTAATTACTTACCAAAACCCATAAACCTGTTATTAACACAAATTCAGATATTTTTTATGAAATACAAGAGCTTGCTGAACCTGCATAGACAGCCATGCAACTGACATGATTTTATGAAGCTATGCACAAAACCCCCCCAAAAATAATGACTTTATTTAACAATTTCTTCTCTTCCCAGTCAGTCTTCGATTCTGGCGTTCTGACGCAGAACCTGGGTGCTCTGCACCTTATTTGCAAGCAGAGGAATGTACATCCTTGTGTCGTGGTACTGTAATGAACGTGTGTCGAGGAGTGATAGGGAGAAGAAGAAATTGTTGAATAAAGTCATTATTATTTGTTTTCTTAGCTTAAAAAAATAAGATTGAATCATTGATGTTACATGGACTATTTTAACAACGTTCCTACCACCTTTCGAGGCCTTGAACATTTCAGTTGCGTTGCTGTCTATGCAGGGTCAGAAAGCTCTCAGATTTCATCAAAAATATCTTCATATGTATTCCAAAAATTAACAAAGGTCTTACAGGTTTGGAATGACATGAGGGTGAGTAATTAATGACAGAATTTTCATTTTTGGGTGAACTATGCTTTTAAATATACGAACTATTTTCTAGATTTTGTATTTTAAACTATCTGTTGTCCAAAAAATGACTGGAATCTTTAGAGGGCATGTTTTAAAAAAATATTTCTGTCGGTCACTATTTAAATTATTATATCTTGACCATGCCTGAAGTAGAAACATAATTATATAATTAGAAACTTAATTTAGAAAATAAACCTAACATGTTTATGGGTGAAAATGACTCAAAATGATGGAGCAGGTCACGGATAACAGGTACAGATCGGAACAGTTGCAGAGGCGCAAACTGAACGCTACAAAGGCCCTCGACTGCGCAAAACAACTAATATTTTGTCCAAAGTGAGGGGGCCGCAGGCGTAAAGTCTAATCTGATATGCTGAGCCCACAAGGAGAGGCAGAAGTCATTTCTGTGATGCTGACCGCCTAATGAAAACAAATCACAGGAAATAAACACTAGTCAATGAGCGATGCGCAATAACGCAAGCTGAAATACGCTAATGGGAGTATCAAAATATATCTCCGGGTGAAATTTACAAATGAAAAGATGGAAATGGACTTGAGCGCAGTCTTTCGTGCCATTAGTGGACAAACATACCCAAACATCTGCCACAAACACACATGCTTTCCACTGACCCTGACCTGAATTAGGTTCACCTCGGGGTGAGATTCAGCCCGGTGAGACGGGATGGGCCTTCTGGGCACTCATTACCAACCTAGATCTATCCTCCAGGACAGACAGAGAAGACATGCGGAGAAGTGAGGGAGAAACAAGGAGGAGGAGGAGAGGAAAGTTGCTGGAAGGGGGAAAATGAAAAATAAGGGTTTGTTATGGTGGAGACAAGCTGCGGAGCAATGCATTTCAAAGCAAATATTTCTAGGCTCGCGCTGGGAGAGCGAGGGTGGTGAACGGTGCCCAGGGGGGCAGTGAAGCGGCACTCGCCTGATCTGATCTAACCGGAGATTAACCGCGGCTCTAATCCTCGCCACGGGCTGCGGTGGAGACGTGACGGGCCACGCTCCGCCCTCGACAGGGCAAATGACAGAGCCACATGATCTCGCTCTGATGAGCAAAAACTCATTAGGCCGTGCTGTAAACTTCACAACACTGCTTACCGTCCCTGCAAGCGACACTTAACCTCGCCCGCTCTGAGACAACAAGTGAGCGCATGCAATGGGGTATTCAAGCGGAGTGCACATTTGGGATGTCAACTCAACAGGAAGGGCTCCAAAATAGGGTTTGTGTACACTAGAAGACAGATATGTAAGAGATGAAACAGCTTCAGAGAAGAACTGGGTAAACATGAAAAAAAGGACACATGAAAAGAAGATGGGCCATTCTATTAAGGAAGCAAAAATGTTAAGCATTAATTTTAAGCATTAGTTGCTGCTCTAAAGTTTGTGGGTGGTAAGATTTTTACAATGTTTTTGAAAGAAGTCTCTTATGCTCACCAAGGCTGCGTTTTAACTGAGTTTAAACAGAAATATTATTAAAATTTAAAATAAGTGTTTTCTATTGTACTATATTTTAAACTAATTTATTCCTGTGATAGCAAAGGTGAATTTTCAGTGTCACATGATCCTTCAGAAATCATTCTAATATGCCGATTTGCTGCTCAATAAACATTTCTTATTATAAGAAATGTTGACAACAGTTGTGCTGCTTAATATTATTTTTAAACTATTTTTCCACAGAAAACCAAAACATTTAGATATTTATTTTGGATTCTTTGACAAATAGAAAGTTAATAAAAAAACTGCATTTTCAAATACAAATCTTTTGTTGCATTACACATGTCTTTGCTGTCACTTTTGATTAGCTTTTAATGCACTTTTAATGCGTCCTTACTGAAAATATTTAATATTTTTTTAAAGTTTCTGACCCCAAACTATCAAATGGTATTATATACACTACCAGTCAGAAGTTTTTGAACAGTAAGATTTGTTATGTTTTTTAAAGAAGTCTCTTTTGCTCACTAAGCCTGCATTTATTTGAGCCAGAGTACAGCAAAAACAGTACCGTTTTGAAATGTATTACTATTTAAAATAGCTTTTTTTCTATTTGACCATAATTTAAAATGTAATTTATTCCTGTGATTTAAAAGTTTAATTTTTAGCATCATTATTCGAGTCGCATGATCCTTCAGAAATCATTCTAATATTCTGATATGCTGCTCAAATTTTTATATTATAATTATTATTGTTAAAAAAGGCTGACTAATTTGTTTTAAGTTACTTTGATTAATAGAAAATTCAGAAGAACAGCATTTATCTGAAAAAAACTTTTGTAACATTATAAATGTCTTTATTATAACTTTTAATACTGCTTTAAATTGTTGTTGTTTTTCCAAATAAATATTAAAATGTTTTCTGTTTATTTTTGTTTTTCTGAGCAAAAAATAAATATCATAAATTTTTCGCTAATTAACAGAAGACACCCACTAAAATGGCATTTAGTGTGACAATCTTGTCAGGCATATTTACAACAAAAATCAGTTTATGACATATTAAAAGATTAATTACTTTCACCCCAAATACTAATTAATTGTAATTCTATATATTTTTTTAAATTAGCCACTATCCTAGGTTTTGCCCATTTCTCAGTTAAGATTTTTTACTCATTTAAAACACAATACATTTTAATATGTTCCCTTATTCTTTTACACATTTTAATATGCACAAGTCGGAATAAGCATGTTGTTTGAATTTTTAAGAAATATATTGTTACACTAAATGACAGTGTAACATTTTTTCAACCAAATTTTGACATTTTATTCTCCAAACACTTATTTGAAACCTTAAAAGTAGACACTTTATTTACATTTAATGTGCTTTCTATGAACATATAATCACTTTTGTAAATTTCTTTTGACATGGACATTTTAACATCTTTGACCCTTATACTGACTTGCTGAAAATTTAGCTTTGATCACAGGAATAAATCACATTTTAAAATATACTCAAACAGAAAACAGTTATTTTAAATAGTAATAATTTTTCAAAATTTTACTGTTTTCACTATACAAAAAAGCAAAAAAAAAAAAAAAAAAAAAACATTAAAAACCTTACTGTTCAAAAACTTTTGATTGTTAGTGTATAATGGCAAAATTACTTCTAAATGTGTTTACAGTTTATCAAAAACAAAAACTACATCCAATTAAAAGTGTGAAGACTTAAACTTTTTTATTATAAATGTTGAAAACAGTTTTTGCAGAAACCAACAGTTTTTTTCCATAGAAAACCAAAATCTTTGATAATTTTGAGGATCCTTTAGATAAATAGAAAGTTCACAAAAACAGCATTTTAGAAGTACAAATCTTTTGTTAGATTATAAATGTCGTTCCTGTCAATTCTGATTAGTTTTTAATGCACTTTTAATGCATCCTTAGTGAAAAGAATAATTGTATAAAATTTACTGACCCCAAACTAGCATATATAATGAAAAATGTACTCCTAAATTTGTTTAGTTTATCAAGAACAAAAACTACATCCAATTAAAAGTGTGATGTCGTCGCATGCTAGTGCTTACAGAGGCGACCTGAGTTTGAACCCGATTTGAGGCAGACAGTGGATCAGTTGTTAATAGAAACAGCTCATAATCGTCAGCTTGTCATCCAACAACTGACTATTCAGTTAGTGAAGTTATTTAGTTAATCTAGATTTTTTCAAAGCATATTGAGTTGTAACTTTTTGTTACAGTTTGCATGATAAAACCCTCTCTGAGAAGCTGTCTCTTTAAATTAATCTCAGTTGAAGCATCAAAAAAACAAAACCACTGTATTATGTTCCATCTCATACTGTCTACCTGTTTTTGAATGCAAAAGCACAGCTTACATTAATTCCCCTAAGAAGCAAGACTGATCCGGATCAGGTAAACCCAAAACCAGCCTAATTATACAGCACTCGCTTAAGACCAATTAATCAACTAGTTGATTTTAAAAGTATGTAGGTCTCCATATCCTTACTTGCTAAGCAGCCACAAGAGACAAAACCAGCCTGCCAAAAAAGCAGTCCAACAGGATTAACAATTCTGGAAAATCAGCAAATAGCCTATTTGTGGTTAATTCTTCAAATGCGGAAAAGTGAAATATAAAGACTGCAATTCATTTGCTTGGCATTGTGAGTGGGCAGGTGGTTGATGATACAGGTTGTTAAGATTTAGACTGTACTGGCATGTGCCTGTATCTGTTTCCCATGTTTAACTCCAGCTGTGTCAAAAGACTGAGTGCCAGACCAACCTGATTAATAAATTACTGCATTTAAATAATCAATGGTACAAGAGAGGCACCTATAGGCTTCATGACAGCTCCCCATCAGCAGTCCATCATTTTCACTTCCCTCAGTCACTGCTTGTCATGTCTGCACACTCCCCTGAAAAATCTTAAACCTGGATCGGCTGGTTTGAGCTGGTTTAATCTAGCCCCCCGGAAATCACAGAGTTAAAGATGTTGTTTTCAGCAGGGTCTGCAGTTTTATAACATCAAATTCAGGAAAATGAAGAAGATAAAAAATAAAAATCACAGCCCAAGCGTATTAGGATGCCGGGCACGGCACTTGACTGACGACATCCCTGAAAGCGTTCATTTTTCTTCGTCCGTGCGCTGTTAACTGTGGCACACACCTCTCCTCCCCTCCTCTGTCACAAACCTGAAATCAACTTAAAAATATATCACTCCTCCCACGGAGGTGAGGTCGTAATGCTCCGTTCATGTGCAAAATACAAACTTACAAACAGCCTAAATGGATAATCCATTCTCAGTGCACCTCTGCCTGAAACCGAGTTAATCTACAAGATCATTTCCACAATGAATACTCAATTTTTCTGCCAGGAAATATGGGCTGTGGATTACCTCCGACAGCACAGAGCTGCAATCTTTAAGTCATACACAGTTTTATTTATGCATTTATCAGATAAAACCCCCACCCAGTTGGAGTCACTGAGCTCACGCGCAGAGGCATCTTTGACAAGTCCCATACTGCCACCTTCTGGTGAAAAAAATGCTGGTATCTTTATTTGCAAGGATGGAAACCTAAAAAATGCTTCCTTTGCAGATAATTTATGTGGGTATGAAGGTGCTAAAAGGCGTTTACATATAGTCCACAAGATAAAATAATAGTTGAATTTATAAAAATGACCCTGTTCAAGTTTACATACGCTTGATTCTTGATTGTGTTGTTAGCAAATTATGTTTTTTGATAGTTGTTTATGAGTTCCTTGTTTGTCCTGAACAGTTAAACTGCCCACTGTTCTTCAGAAAAACACTTCAGGTCCCACAAATTCTTCAGCATTTTTGTGTATTTTAACCCTTTCCAATAATGACTGTATGATTTTGAGATCCATCTTTTCACACTGAGGACAACTGAGAGACTCATATGAAACCTTTACAGAAGGTTCAAATGCTCACTGATGCTCCAGAAGGAAAAATTATGCATTAACAACCAGGGGTGTAAACTTTTGAACAGAATAAGGATGTGTACATTTTGCTTATTTTGCGTAAATATCATATTTTTTTCTTTTAGTACTGCCCTTCAGAAGCTACAGAAGTATACTTACATTTTCCCCAGAAGACAAAATAAGTTTACCCTGATCTTCAAATTCAAAAAGGCTCTTGATGCATCATTTTTCCCTCTGAAGCATCAGTGAGCATTTGAACCTTTTGTAATAGTTGCTGAGTCCCTCAGTTGTGCTCAGTGTGAAAAGATGGATCTTAAAATCAAAGTCATTGTTGAAAAGGGTTCAAATACACAAAAATGCTGAAAAATCAATGAATCTGTTAGACCTGAAGGATTTTTCTGAAGGATAGCGGGCAGTTTAACCGTTCAGGATGAGTATTAAGAATCAAGTGTATGTAAACTTTTGAACAGGGTTATTTTTATAAATTCAACTATTATTTTCTTTTGTAGACTATACGTAAACATGTTTTATGTGAAATATCTTTTTCAGGTCAGTACTAAGTGAAAAATAACATGCATTTTTTACAATCCCTCTTATTTTGGTAAAATAATTAACATTTTGAAGATTCTACAACGTGTATGTAAACTTTTGACTTCAACTGTATACAGTCGTGGCCAAAAGTTTTGAGAATTACATAAATATTGGAAATTAGAAAAGTTGCTGCTTAAGTTTTTATAATAGCAATTTGCATATACTCCAGAATGTTATGAAGAGTGATCAGATGAATTGCATAGTCCTTCTTTGCCATGAAAATTAACTTAATCCCGAAAAAACTTTCCACTGCATTGTTAAGAAGGCTTCAGGGCGTCCAAGAAAGTCCAGCAAGCGCCAGGATCATCTCCTAAAGAGGATTTTTGGGGCAAAGTCATATTCTCCGATGAAGCCTCTTTCCGATTGTTTGGGGCATCTGGAAAAAGGCTTGTCCGGAGAAGAAAAGGTGAGCGCTACCATCAGTCCTGTGTCATGCCAACAGTAAAGCATCCTGAGACCATTCTTGTGTGGGGTTGCTTCTCATCCAAGGGAGTGGACTCACTCACAATTTTGCCCAAAAACACAGCCATGAATAAAGAATGGTACCAAAACACCCTCCAACAGCAACTTCTTCCAACAATCCAACAACAGTTTGGTGAAGAACAATGCATTTTCCAGCACGATGGAGCACCGTGCCATAAGGCAAAAGTGATAACTAAGTGGCTCGGGGACCAAAACGTTGAAATTTTGGGTCCATGGCCTGGAAACTCCAAAGATCTTAAAACTTGTGGTCAATCCTCAAGAGGCGGGTGGACAAACAAAAACCCACTAATTCTGACAAACTCCAAGAAGTGATTATGAAAGAATGGGTTGCTATCAGTCAGGATTTGGCCCAGAAGTTGATTGAGAGCATGCCCAGTCGAATTGCAGAGGTCCTGAAAAAGAAGGGCCAACACTGCAAATACTGACTCTTTGCATAAATGTCATGTAATTGTCGATAAAAGCCTTTGAAACGTATGAAGTGCTTGTAATTATATTTCAGTACATCACAGAAACAACTGAAACAAAGATCTAAAAGCAGTTGAGCAGCAAACTTTGTGAAAACTAATATTTGTGTCATTCTCAAAACTTTTGGCCACAACTGTACATTCATTCTTAAAGCAATAGTCTACCCAAAAATGAAAATTCTGTCATTGATTACTCACCCTCATGTCATTCCAAGCCCGTAATAAATTTGTTCATCTTTAGAACACAAATAAAGATATTTTTGATGAAATCCAAGAGCTTTCTGACGCTGCATAGACAGCAAAGCAACTGACACATTCAAGATGCAGAAAGGTAGTAAGGACAAAATAGTCCATGTGACATCAGTGGATCAACCTTAATTTTATGAAGCTACGAGAATACTTTTTGGCCACGTACACACTGCAAGTTTCAGGAGTGACAACCGCATTTAAAATGCGGGAGTGAGTCCTGTAAATAATCGTTCCATGTGTGTGCGGAACAGCAGTCACTCCAATAAACACTGCATAGAATTTCTGTAAATGTGGTTGTCACTACCTGTATTTTTCATGAGTTAATGTGTTGTCGAATGTGGTTGTCACTCCCGTATTTAAGTGAATTATGCGTGTACAGAATGCGATTGAGGTGTAAAAGGTGAACTGACAACCAAATTTAGCGGCAGTGTGTACGTGGCCTTTGTGCGTTAAGAAAACAAAAATAGGGACTTTATTCAACACTTTCTTCCATGTCAGTCTTCGATGCATGGTCCTGAGTACCACAATGCATACATGTGGTGCTGCTGACACAGGAGCTTGCGTTCTGACAAAGAACATCCATTGTCTGTATATTCTGGTTCAAATTATTAAGGCTGGGCAATAAATTGCAAATCATCCTCTGTCAAAATCTTCACACGTTTACAAAGACGTAGTTTTATGTACAGTGTGTGTCGTCTTCTGCTTGCAAAAAGGCGCTGCATATACGGGTTCTACGTCAAAACACTGGCACCTGCCAAATTTGTCAAAAATACATATATAATAATGCTCATCCATTTTTCTATACACACACAACAAGCAAAAAAAAAGTACTTTTAAATAATTCCATGCAAATCTGTCTTTTGGCTTTAACCAGCCAATATGTTCAGACTGGCTGTAATTGTGCGGTGTCACACAGCATTTTCACTCTCAGTGTGGACTGACAAATTACTTGATGCTGGAAATGTATCGTGTCGCGCCTGGTTAGGACACTGTGTAAAGCTCAGTTGAATTTGTTCTAGATCATTAAACATGACTTTATGGCGCTTTGGAAGCTTGTCTGCAGAGGTACTTTCATAGAAAAACGCTGTCTGTTCAGTTACAAACTGACTGTAGGACTCCAAACTCTCCACATTTCTGATCTCTCGCTTTTTTAACAAGCCTAATTCTACTGATTAACCCATTAGCGAATGCTCTGTGACCTGAATTATGTGTATCAAATAACGGGGACACGCAAAATGTGCAGTATTAGAGGCCACCAGATCTAAAATTTAGGAGTAATGCACAAGGATAATGAGATGTAAATGTACCCGGACCACAAAACCAGAGATTGATACATCATGTGAAAGCTAAATAAATCTTTCCATTCTAAACTTTCCATTAATGTATGGTTTGTTAAGATAGGACAATATTTGGCTGAGATACAACTATTTGAAAATCTGGAATCTAAGGGTGCAAAAAAAAAAAAAAAATCAAAATACTGAGAAAATTGCCTTTAAAGTTGTCCAAATGAAGTTCTTAGCAATGCATATTACTAATCAAAAAAATTTTATATATTTAAGGTAGGAAATTTACAAAATATCTTAATGGAACATGATCTTTACTTAATATTCAAATGATTTTTGGAATAAAAGAAAAATTGATCATTTTGACCCATACCATGTATTTTCGTCTATTGCTACAAATATGGTCCAGAGTCACAAATAGGCATGACTGGTCAGAAATTGTGTAAATGTGAATGGAAAATCTAAATGCTGGTAGCAGACTGTAATGTGTACAAACACTACAGACACATAGTTGCAGTAAAATGGGAGAGGAAAAAGCAAAATGGATACACAGTCATGTTGAAAGCACTAACGGAGAAGACAAAACACACAGAATGACAATGTATCATGATGCATTCATGTGGGACAGGGGTTGAGGTAACAGCTGGCGTTATCTCATTGACTGCTTTAGCGTCGACCTGGAACATGGTGAAAAGGCGCATCTTGTTAGAGCAAAAAACAGCACAAAACGCACGACAGTTCAACGCAGCAGTAAACCTTTAAATATGTATGCGTAAATGTAATTAACCCTGACAAACGTGCAAAGACTCATTATACCAGCTGCTAAAGATACCTCTGCCTGCTATGTACCATTATTTTGGTGCATATATATGACAATAATTAAATAGCATTCTTGCTTGTGCTCATTTAGTGGAAAACAGAAAGAAAAGCGTATTTTACTTTTACAGAGCGAATCTAATCTAACCGGCTACAATGGCTGTTTTGAAAAATATTTTAAGAAAAATAAAGTACACTACCAGTCAAATGTTTTGAAGAGTAAGATTTTAAATGTTTTTTAAAGAAGTGTCTTCTTAGTTAAAACAACAGTTTTCTATTTGAATATATATTAAAAAATAATAATTTATTCATGTGATCAAAGCTACATTTCCAGCATCATTACTCCAGTCTTCAGTGTAACATGAGATTCTAATATGCTGAGATTTTTTCAGGATTCTTCTATTCTGATGACTAGAAAGGTCCAAAGATCAGCATTTATCTGAAATAAAAAGATTTTGTAATATTATACACTATATCATTCAAAAGTTTGGAGTCTTTTTATTATTTAGCAAGGATGCCTTAAATTGATCAAAAGTGATGATAAAAACATTTATAATGTTACAACAGATTTCTATCTCAAATAAACGCTGTTCTTCTGAACTTTCTTTCATTAAAGAAACCTGAAAAAATTCTAATAGCCATTTTCAACATAATAATAATAATTAAAAATGTTTTTTAAGCAGCAAATCAATATTAGAAGGATTTCTAAAGAATCATGTGACTGGAGTAATGATGCTAAAAATTCAGCTTTAAAAATCACAGGGATAAATTATATTTGAAAATATATTCAAATAGAAAACAGTTATTTTAAATAGTAAAAATATATTTTAAAATTTTACTGTTTTGCTTTACTTTGAATCAAATAAATGCAGGCTTGGTGAGCAGAAGAAACTTCTTAAAAAAAAAAAAAAAAAAAACATCTTACACAAAATCTTACTGTTCAAAAAATTTGACTAGTAGTGTATATTCTTTTAAATATTAAAATATCGCTCAAAAGGCTAAAAATGTGACTGCTGACCATGTGAAAACAACATCCATATTAAATACTACACTGAGAGTAAATACAGACCGGCAGATTAGGAAAAAAAACAGCCAACACATTTGTAACAAACTGATTGAAAGTCTAAGACCGAAAGCAATGGTGCTGGTCACGATTAGTTTGGATTCAGTGCAGTAAACACCGTGATTTAAGTGGTGTTTATACTAGTTAGTCTTCCTATAGCAGCAGGGGCTGCAGTCTCTCTGGCTGAAGCCATAGAAACAAACTCCAAAACAACACAAACAGCGACAGGCAAATTTGTATGCTACCAACGTTTGAGTTTTCCATTCACGTTTACAAATTTCTACAGAATCATGCCCGTGAAATCAAATCATGGCTGTGTCAAAGTATGTACACAGAAACAATACCCTGAGGCGATATCATTGACATTATCATAACATTAGTGCGACTTACGTAATGCCACTACACAAAATAACGTTTTGCGACTTGTGTATAAAGTTCAGGGTAGGATGACTTTATCTTAAAGGGTTAGTTTACACAAAAATGAAAGTTCATTAATCACTCACAGTCATGTCATTCCAAACCTGTAAGGCCTTCATTCGGAACACAAATTAAGACATTTTTGATGAAATCTGAAAGCTTTCTGACCCCTGTATAGAGTAACCCAAATGTTTAAGGCCCAGAAAGGTAGTAAGGACATTGTTAAAATAGTCCATGTGGCATGTGACATCAGTGGTTTAACCTTAATTTTAAAAAGCTAGGAGAAAAGCATTCATTAACATGGATTCAATAAATATGCAGAGCTGAATGTAATGTTCTTTTTATGGTCTGTTTAAGACTCTGAAAGTGGAAGGTCACAGGCAAAGCTTATCTTGGCTGGGACGGTCTGTTTGTATTACGCTCTTTAGGTGTTCCACCCTCCTGTTTCAGTCTCTCCAAAGCAAACCTGCACTCCTCCATCAGATAAGACTCAATCCAACCACCTGAAAGACTTCTACTCTGTTTGAGGCAGTCAAACACCAGGTAAAAAAAGAGTGAAGTGATGGAAGTCACCTCAGGTCACTGGCAGGTTTTCATAGTGGACAAAAATGAAAACGCCCATGGAAAAAAAAAAAAAAAACACACACACACACACATACACACACAAGGAGGTAAAGAAATAAGGCTGACTTAAACTCAGCTAGTAATAAATAAAGCAATTGCCTTGCAGGAAAAACAAGCAAAGGAGTCGCGACTGCTCATTAACGAGTGAATTTACACCTTTCTGCAGCCTGTACAGTTCAAGGATCCTTGTTTTGCATATGAAGGGTGTTTAAATATCCATTAGACCTAATAATTTGTCAGGCACAGCCCTACAGACCAAAGACAGGGAGAAAAACATGCTGTGATGGGAAGGGTGGGAGAGGGTCACCCAAACACACATTGTCATATGTACACACCCTGTAGCAGAGGAGGAGAATAAATTAACCGCGAGGATACCACAGGCAATGTCAGAGTCGCTGAGTTAATGTATACTTGGAGAAGCGATGCACTACGCTTGAGGCTGAAATACTTCCCATTTAAAATTAGTACCAACTCAACTCTTCTTTATAAATGTATTGTAAGTCATTACAGTCAGTTGTGGATTCAAAGGTGCTCATGTTGTCCCCTCTAATGCCTTCAAAACAGACTCAAATGTTAAAATATATATTTTTAAATCCAAGCCTGCACCACACTAAGAAGCAGACGGTATGATCAAAATCTTATAACATGGCATGAATACTTTTATATCACAGTAACTAAACAGTGTGTATTTTTATTTTATAGATAGATGGATTGATAGATGAAATGATAAAAAGATATATAGAACGATATAACAATACATTGATAAATAGAACGGTAGATGATAGAATGATAGATGGATAGATGCAACGATAGATAAATAGAGCGATAGATCGATAGGTAGATAGATAGAACAATAGAGCAATAGATAGACAGATAGAACGATAGATGGAATGATAGAACAATAGAACAAAATGATGGAACGATGGAACAATAGATAGAACGATAGATTGAGAATGAATGAACGAATGAACAAACAAACGAACGAACGAACGATCGATCGATAGATAGAACAAAATGATGGAATGTCAAAACAATAGATAGAAATGAGAATGATAAAATAATAGACAGATACATAGACGATAGATAGGACGATAGAACGATAGATAGGACACTAGAATAATAGATGGATAGATGCAACGATAGAGTGACAGGTCAATAAATAGAGCGATAGATCGATAGAGCAAAAGATAGACAGATAGAACGATAGATAGAATGATAGAGCGATAGATATACAGAACGATAGATGGAATGATAGAACAACAGAACAAAATGATGGAACGATGGAACAATAGATAGAACGATAGATTGAGAATGAATGAACGAATGAACAAACAAACAAACGAACGGACGAACGATCGATCGATAGATAGAACAAAATGATGGAACGTCAAAACAATAGATAGAAATGAGAATGATAAAATAATAGACAGATACATAGACGATAGATAGGCGATAGAACGATAGATAGGACACTAGAATAATAGATGGATAGATGCAACGATAGAGTGACAGGTCAATAAATAGAGCGATAGATCGATAGAGCAAAAGATAGACAGATAGAACGATAGATAGAATGATAGAGCGATAGATATACAGAACGATAGATGGAATGATAGAACAACAGAACAAAATGATGGAACGATGGAACAATAGATAGAACGATAGATTGAGAATGAATGAACGAATGAACAAACAAACAAACGAACGGACGAACGATCGATCGATAGAACAAAATGATGGAACGTCAAAACAATAGATAGAAATGAGAATGATAAAATAATAGACAGATACATAGACGATAGATAGGACACTAGAATAATAGATGGATAGATGCAACGATAGATAGAGTGACAGGTCAATAAATAGAGCGATAGATCGATAGAGCAATAGATAGACAGATAGAACGATAGATAGAATGATAGAGCGATAGATATACAGAACGATAGATGGAATGATAGAACAATATAACAAAATGATGGAACGACGTAACAATAGATAGAACGATACATTAAGAATGACAGAATGATAGAACGATAGAACAAAATGATGGAAAGACGGAACAATAGATAGAACGATAGATTGAGACTGATAGAATTATAGAAAGATAGATACATGGATAGACAGAATGATAGAATGATACATGGATGGATGGATGGATGGATGGATGGATGGATGGATGGATGGATGGATGGATGGATGGATGGATGGATGGATGACAGAATGATACATAGATTGAACGATAGATGGAATGATAGAACGATAGAACAAAACGATTGAACGACGGAACAATAGATAGAATGATAGAATGATAGATATTATAATATATAATAGATCATATTTATAATACATTTTGTTGTAATGTGTTATATAATATATCATTAGGTACTGTATTTTTATTTTCGTGACAGTGAATATTACATACCAACATATTTTATTATTACTATATTATTAGTATAAACAATTTATATTATTATTATTATTTTTTATAAATAATAATTAAGTTACATAAGTGCATAGTCATATAATGCATGTTTTTATTCCAGTGACTAAAATACTTTAATATTTCATTTTAGAACTTCATTGACGAACACCAAAAGGCAAAAGATTACTCAGATGACAGATGAATTATAAATGGCCCTGGGCTGGTTTTTGTTTTGCTTTTTTGGATCAGATTTTTTAAATCATGCCATCTCACAGTATAAACAGTATAACAAAATATTTTCTAGCATTTTAGTATATACAGTCATATCACCCCAGCCCTATTTTGGTGTTTTGGTGGCCCACAACACAACACCCTACCCTAGTCAATTTTGGGTCCTTTGCTGCTTCCATTTCTGAGCCTCTACAGCCCATTACACATTTAATAATGCAACCCTGCCTCATTCTCCCTCCCATGATGCACAGCCCATCTCACCGACTACACCTGTGATCTCACAGGCTGTAAAAGCAAATAAACAACTCGCGGTCTCTCACTCTATGCTGAAACCACACCATTCTCATTCTCACTTCTCTCCAGGCTGAGCTTGATGAGGCGTTCTGGCTAGCAGTCTCTGGAGAAGCCCTATAAAAGCTGAGTCCCAAACCTTCACTCCAATACAGGTTTCTGTTGAATTACACTGCAATTTACTTCACCGTTTACTAGCAGGACTATCGACGATGACGTTTTTCTGCCTTAGTGATCACTGACGAGCTGGCAGGTAGTAAACGGAGGCTGGCAGGCCAGATACAGTGTGATAAAATACTAAAGCTTACACTCGTGGGGGAGTTTAATGTGTGACAAAATGCAAGGATGAGCAATAAAAGTAAAAACCTCCTGGTGCAATTTAAATCAATGTTGCTTAATTTTAAATTTAACAGTAAACAACAGTAAATAAACAATATACGACAATTTTTTAGTTGGTTAAACAATAATTTGAATACTAGCATCATCTTACATTTGTAAACTTTGGCTAACTGTAGAATAGTAAATTGGCAGATTAACAGTTAAAAAGGTTGGTGGTTAAATTTTCTTAATGATGGATAATACATCTACTTATTCGGCTTTCCTATTTTGTGTGTATGTGTGTACTGAAAAAGCTGAGAAGGGCGAAGGATTACAAAATGAACAAGGGAAAGAAACCTGCATAGCAAAGGTGTGTTTCTAATCAAATGGCTGCTTATAAAATCTGAAAGTTGTTGACACAGTCTTATCAGGCACAGTTTAAAGCAGAACGATCTAAATTGCATTTGGAATAGCAGGATCGCTATCTAGCAGCGAACACATTTATAATGTTTCCAGGAATCTTATTTGTGTATATTCTCTATCTGCACTCCATCAGTACTTAATGTAGCACATCTCAACATCCATGTCACTAAATCATTCGCTTTCTCCTCAAAGCAGCTTATAATGATTTCAATATTTCTTCAGGGAGCCCGAAATATATTCAGTAGAGATTTCATTTTTGAGAAAGTCAACTGGGTGGCATCAGTGATGGGTATTACTTAGTGCACTGATACAATGAGAACCAAAATGAAGCTAAATTTGATCCGTGAGAATTTTTTTTATTTTAAATAATCGAAACAGTAATGATGGCAGATGGCCTAAACTCTACCTCAAATGTCATTTAGAAAATGAATCCTGTCTGAATAGTGCTAACAAATGATTATGGCAATCAGCACAACTTACCTTCATCAAAGTCAGCATCGTCCTCTGTGTGTTGAGGAAAAGGGAAGCAGTTGGTGATCTCCAGCCTGTCCTCCACCACCAGCCCCAGCAGCACCCCCTGCACCACCTCACTGCCCTGACCTTCCTCCTGGTAATGCTTGATGATCTTCATCACCACCTAAAACACAAAAAGACAAGCTTGAAGATCCGCTAACACTCAGACTTGACTGAATTTCTGTTTTACAAACTTACTTTTACATGTTGTTTACATATAAATGTGTGGACACAACCACCCTACAATGATAAAAATCCATTCACTCCTTTTAATCCCCAAAAAACCTAAACATTCTCAATCAATGGCTGCTTAAAAATACAAAGTAAGTTTTTTTTAAGGAAAATTAATACTTTTATTCAGCAGAGATGCATTAACTCATGGTGGAATGACGTACCCAATTCAGAGCCCTTAGCCATCTTCAAGAATTGGCTAAAAACATATCATGTTCTCTATTTGACTCCAGCACTCTCTATTCTATTTCTATTCTTAAAACTATTCTTTTTATATCTTCTATCTTTTTTCTTTTTATTTATTATACAATTAACAAAGAAAACACTAGCTTGCTCTATTCTTCTCCTATTCTATCCGTTTTCTTTTTATTTACTCTATAACGTTGCTTCCATTGTCCTCATTTGTAAGTTGCTTTGGATGAAAGCATCTGCTAAATGAGTAAATGTAAATGTAAATGTAATATCACAAAAGATTTATATTCCCTATAGAGCAATTCAGGAAATATAGTAGAAAATATAAACTTGGACTTGTGAGAAAAAAAGTCAGAACTGTAAGATAAAATAGGTAAATGTTGTGTAAAATGTTTTAGGCTTAAATAGTTCTTCATGCTGTAACTGTAGGGCTAATATAAAATTACCCCTATAGAGACAGAGCGCATTTAGGCCATGTCCACACTGGAGGGGAAAACAATCCAACACTCTCCATTGACTTTTTGTATTGTGGGAAGCTGACTCCGTCATTTTTGAAATCAAAAATCAAAACAATGTCTAAAAGCTGCTATGAGACAAGGTGTACAGTAAACAAGCTAAAAAACACAGAAATACGTTTTTATAAGCTATTGACCCAAAAAATGAGTGTTTAAGGACACAAATAGTTGTAGATGTTAGGGCATTTCACATTGGGCCATTCAGTTGGATCATTTTTCTAACAAAATGAAGGTAAGGAAAAGGAGAACTGACATAGATCAATAAAATGTAGTTTCTTAATATATCTCCTTCTTCCAGGGTGGTGAAATAATCCTTTGACATGGTTAAAAATAATGAATGTTTACTGTCGAAAGTAATAAGACACGTTGTGCTCTACTTTGTGTCCTTTGTGTTTGTTTAACTTGTTTACTGTACACCTCGTCACACAGCAGCTTTTAGACATTGTTCTGATTTTTGTTATAAGCCAGAAATGACAAGGAGGCAGCAATAGCAATAGCCAAAAATACATTGTATTGGTCAAAATTATTGATTTTTCTTTTATGCCAAAAATCATTAGGGTTTATTAACTAAAGATCATGTTCCATGAAGATATTTTTTTAAATTTCCTACCACAAATATATCAAAACTTAATTTCTGATTAGTAATATGCATTGCTAAGAACTCATTTGGACAACTTTAAAGGCGATTCTCTCAGCATTTAGATTTTTTCGCACCCTCACATTCCAGATTGTTAAATAGTTGTATTTCAGCCAAATATTGTCCTATCCTAATAAACCATACATCAGTGGAAAATTATTCATTCAGCTTTCAGATAAAATAGGAATCTCAATTTTTTAAAAAAAATGTCCATTATGACTGGTTTTGTAGTCCCGGGTCACATATCTGCTTTAAAAGAAAAATTCTAAAGCTATTTTCATGCATTTATGAAACAAACTTAGCCTTAGTCTTGGTGGTGTGCTTATATAGTCTGAATAGGTATATAGTCTGAATAGTCCAATGGAAAGCATGGTCTGGAACTATAAATGATTAAGGATGGACAGTTGGACAGTCAGGATTCCTGGAAAGGTGATGAAAGGAATTTGGTAGTAAGTGGATTTGGAACAAAATAGAGCTTAATCTTTAATCCGTAAACTTGAATACAGATCATAACCATTCGGAATTAGAAATGTCCCCTATAGA
Source organism: Garra rufa (assembly GCF_049309525.1). Taxonomy (NCBI): domain Eukaryota; kingdom Metazoa; phylum Chordata; class Actinopteri; order Cypriniformes; family Cyprinidae; genus Garra; species Garra rufa. The sequence goes on from NC_133377.1 coordinate 26,937,431, forward strand.
TAACAGATGAGGACAGATAGAGAATGGGAAAATCCGAGAAGGCATGGGAGTGGGGCAGCGGTAATAACAGTGGATTAAATACCACAGGTGAAGAGTAAAGCATCCCACACGGCAGCGATAAGCTCAATGGCAGAGCGAAGCTCCGCGTTTTTATAGAAAAATCTAATTCATCTTCAGCCGAGCAGAGCAGGGGCTCGAATCTGTCAACAAAGCAGTATCGATCCTTGGGTCTAGGAGGCCTGGCATCTAACACAATAATAGATTTTCAATTGTGACCAACAGCAAGCACAACCGTATTTAAATCCTAACAACAAAAAAATGTCATATGTTAAAGCCTCAAAGGTTTCAAATAAAAATAGGTGAGAGATACACTGATAAACCTGTGCACTGCATTCACTGGACCAGTACTGAAAGGTCAGTGGGGCACAAAGAATAGACATGGTTAACAAGATCTTGGTTCAGAAACCTTTGACATAGGTCTGTGCTTAGATCTCCCAATGCTTAACCAGGATTAAGGAACCAATGTGGGGGAAGAAAAATCAATACAACACACCATCCATTCATCTTCAAAGCCTGATCCTCATCCAGAGCTTGTGCTTGGAAGCAATTTCTATAAGAGTTGAAAAGACTTTTACAAGCAGAATCTAGAGTTCTCATAGTGGAAGATCCAAAATACCCTCCTGCCTTTCACAAGGTAGGTCCAAATGCCATAGACATTCACATTTCGAAAATAAAATTAAATTAAATACTTTCCATTCCAAATACATATTTCAGCATTTAAATGACCCAATACTACTTACTTTCTACTCCAGGTGGTCCAGAAGAAAAGCTGTCAGAGTTGACAAATTTGTCCAAACTATTTTATTACTGAAATTAACTATCTTCACTGTTACTTATAGAATGTACATCATTAAAACCTCAAAAACCTGACAGCAAATATTCATGCCCATAATGCCTTAAATAAGAGGCAGAGGTATGACTGATCGTAAGCTGGCAGGGGTCTAGAATTCCTGTTTGTCAGCTGATGGCTGTATTGGTGGCTTGCCATCTGATTATCAATAAAACTGACAGCTTTTGAATAAGCAAGCACTTAGGCCATTAGGCAGGACTCCAGCAGGCCAAAGAGCCAGCAGTAGCTTTAGTCACATTAAACCAGGCCTCCTATGCCTTCAAATTTCACGATTTGGATTCGGATTCACAAGCATGCGATTTGATTCCATTTCCGATTCGATTCGATGTTGATTATTTTGGATATTATATATACAGTAGATGCCAAATTTTCAAGGAAAAAAAAATCTCTCAACTAATGAAATAGTGAAATATACATTTAAATCAATTGGTACTACATTACTAAAATCCTGAAAGTTAAAATGAACTGATTTGTACCCAAACATAACAGTAAATAAAACATAATGAATGTGTCATATAGTACATATATTTAACAAAATGCTCGTTTCTAGAGTTCATTTTTCTATCTGACTAATCAGTTTATGGTCACTAAATATGTTTTTTTTTCTGAGGTAAATGTGATGTCACGTGACATATTGTTTACAAGCCGTTATATTGACGTCTTTATGCAGTTGAAACACTCATTGAGTCATTACATGAGACAGGATACAGATTTTGGTAAGTTGTACTCTTTCTTTTAAGTTCTTTTGAAGTTCATTCATGTTTATTTAGTGCTGTAACTTGTAATAAAGCGGGGGAGATTCATCTTCTCCTAAACTGATGTGCCAAAGTGACGTCACTCCACATTAAACAGCGGCAAAACTATCAAAAACAACAAAGTACAAAACTTACTGCAATTTGTTGGATATGAAGCTACAATGTTTCATTTATTAATGAAAACAGGCTAGACTAATCGATTTTTGGGATTTAAGAATCAATATTGTTTCATAAAAATGAGAATCAATTAAAGTTGAGAAATCAATATGTTTACCCAGCCCTAAAAACAATATGATTGCTTCAAATAATCCAACTAAAATCCAACTAAAATCAATGACTAACCCACCGGAGTGGCAGAGGTTGAAACAGAGCAGTGAATGAATCTGAATAGGCCTACTTTATGAATAAACTTTCTACAACGCACTAAACAATAAATGGACTATTAATAATTAAAGCATAAAGAATAAAGAACTCACAATATTTTATTCTAACAGTGTACTCAATGTTTTTAGGGGAGCAGGTTTTTTGTTAAAGGTTTACAATAATATCTAAACATTTAAATATTTGCAAAATGAATGTAAAAAAAAATAACAATGACCATGCAGTAAACCCAGATGGATGTGCAACCTACGGTAGTAGTAAATATATGTGCTTGTAAACTAAAAGGTTACAGAATCAGCATAGTGTCAATTCACAAAATCTCTCTATTGTTTAAAAATAATAACTTTCTGGATGATTCCAATCTAGTTCATATTGGATAACGCTATATTGTAGCTATTCACGAAAGATTCTGGCAGAAAGATTTAAAAACACAGCAAAGAAACAGCCAGTGTGGAAGACAAAAAGTTCACAGTGTGTACGTCTGGATGTGTCAAGTTTCGACAAAGCCCTTGCTCATTGTCTTAGTGGGACAAGGTGACTGGGAGAGCTACAGAGCAAGTGGCATTCACAGGTCGAAAAGAGAGTGATTTCTAACACAAGCCGAAGTCACCAGGGATCCAGAGTGAGAATGAGGAAGGCATTGAGTGCTAGTCCCTATAGTCCATCTGTCAAGCACATTGAAACTCAGACACCGCAAAGTCACAAGGAAGAGAAGCAAGAGTCTTCAGCAAGGTGCACACCAATCAGCTTCTCCGAAAAATTTAACATATGACCTCAGGTGAGTTTCAAGCAGATGGACATCTACTTTGTGTCAGAACTAAGAGTGTAGAAGCTATATAAATGCTGGTTTAAAAGATGCTTAAAACTTTTTGGAGTTATGAAATGGTGAAAAAATGTCTTTTGGACACCACAACACAAAAGAAGAAAAGCGGCTTTGAATCAGAGTGGTGGTAGACTCCTGTTGGCACTTTGACCTTAGCCGGAAAATGGCACAGTGGGCAATTGTGAGGAATGCTGAAGGACAAATACAAAATCAAGATTCGTTGCTAGCCAGAGTCTTATTGTGTGCCCTCTGAACCAACTCAGCTATCAATTTTTTACGCTTGCTGTAGAAGTGCTCTAGGTTTACGGCGAATCAACTTCTTCTCTCAGCCTGTTAATCTGCACTTCACAGCCCGCCGTCACTGTGCTATCACCTCGCGAAGGGCCCTCAAGGGCCGTATATAAGCTCACTCGCACTCACCTTCTGTCACGATCTGAAGCCACCAAAAGGTTGTTGAGAGAGTGAATTACTGTGTCTACATATTTTAAAGACAACTAAACACATTTATAAAAAGCACTGGAGGACAGATACCTAACACGCCACCAACAGCGTGGAATTTATCCATTTGTATGATGGGAACTAGGGCTGGGCGATATGGCCTAAAAATAAAATCCCCGATTTTTTTCACCAAAAATCCGATTTACGATTTAAATCGATCCCCCCCCCCCCCTACTACTTTTAGCATGTAAAGAAACCCCAGCTTTTCCACAATATATATGGGCACCATATATTTTGCAATATACATTGCAAATCAGTGATCGCTTTCCACCAGGCCCCATTCTTATCATACCAGACACAGTAAATGTTTGTAAGACAAATAAATATAAGATGGGAGGAAAATATATATTGCCATGCTTTTCTCTTGCACTTATATCGTATACAAAAATATACAATTTTGAACAGAAATATTAAATGATTTAAAAAACTGAAACGATCTGCCAGCAGGTGGTGGTAAGACACTGATTTAATTACTGAATCATATCATTCATTTGATTCGTTCGAACGGATGGTTCATTCAGGAATAAAGCAAGTGACTCTTTATGAATGGGAAATTGAATCATTTCACTAGATTCGTTTAAAAACGCGCGTTCATTCATAAACGAAACACCGCTGTGTTTGAGTGGAGATGCGCAGCGGCTCAGCTGTGACTTGTTTCAGACCACTTTTGACGACGAAATAGAGCAAAATCAGGCAATAGTGTTATAGTCAGACAATGTAAGTCACTTAATAATTAATAACTTCTTGTTTATTTAACTGTTATAATAAATCAATATCTCGTTTACAAACTCCCTTAAAAATGATTAAAAGCTGTCACTCATCTTAGTTCGCAATATCACAAAGCTCTATTATAATAAAAGAAGCTAATGCCCATTCAGTCTCTTATTTACACTTTCTCTACACTTGAGATACATTAGTCAACGTGCAAAACACAGAGAAACCTTTGAAGCTCCACTCAGCGCAAATACAAATATGCTGGTCGGGTCAGTTGCACATGGTGCTCCTAAATATTTTTTTCATAGTCGTACGCAGTAGTTTTTTTTGCCCTTGAACTGCTAAGATTCTTTTTAGTCGCACCATTGAGAAATTAGGTCGCACTCTAGAGCCCTGATATGCAAATAATTCGCCATTGTCTTCAATCATCTCTCTACTCCGTTTATGTGGTAAGCAGGGGCGCTGCTAAGGGGGGGAAAGTTAGGACAATTCTAAGGGCCCATGCTCTTTAGGGGCCCCCAGAGTCCTGCTTCGGTGTGGTAGGGGGGGGCCCAACCTCATATTTTTTCATAGGGCCCAAAATTGCGAGCGGCGCCCCTGGTGGTAAGTGAAATTGTATGTACTGTAATGTAACAGGCTAACTTGCTAACAAGCAGCTAATCATGTCCCCTTAAGGGGGTCGCACACCGGACGAGAAACGCAGCGCAACGTCGCATCGCGCCGAGGACAGCTGGAGGTATCGCACACCGGACGCGCACATTCTATATGCGCCAGCTCATTTTTCAGTGAAGTTCTGAACTGCAAGTGACGGTTGTGACCTTGTAAATCCAGTAGGTGGCAGTCAAAGACAGTAAATTTAATAACGACAAGCAAATGTTACATAGGACTTTAGATTTTGCGTATGTAAAAATGTCTCGAGAAAATAAAATATGAATTAACTATATAGGTTTACATTTTTTTCAAGCTGTAAACCTAATGTAAGTAGTATTTTGCAGCAGTGGAATCTTGTTTTTTTAATCTAATAGGACGATTTGAGACAAATATGATGTTATTTAATATTGTAACAAGTGGGACGACTGAGAGTGAGGATCCAAATGCAAGGCTTTATTAACAGACGTGGTCATACAGGCAAGGTCAAAAAACACCAGCAAACAAAAGGGTCAAAAATCCAGGAGGGCCATCCAAAGTGACAAATGAAAAGAAACAGAGAAAACAAGGCAAAACAGGAACAGGAAACAAAACCAGGAATAAACTAGGAAACTATGAAAACACGGAGACTAGGAAACTGGGAAAACGCTTGGTATGGTTAGCTAGAGCAAAACACAATACTTTGCAATGTGTGTGTGCTGAGCTTGCTTTTATGGCTGACAAACAGGAAGTAACCAGCGAAGCAGCAGAGGGAGCAGTAACAGTCAGTGAGGGGCAAGGCTCCCTCTGCTGGCCTGGTGTAACAAATATAAAACTATGCAGATGGCGCGGCACAAATTTAAAACAGCTTCCTGAGTCGTAGCTGGGCGCAGCGGACAGACGCCGAATGGCGCCGCCGGTGTGCGTATACTCATAGAAAACTATGTGTTTGAATTTTAAAGACGTGGCGCGACGTGACGTGGCGCTGTGTTTCTTGTCCGGTGTGCGACCCCCTTTAGTGACTCGTGTTATTTTACCAGAACACGTTATTTGTTTTCCGTTCTGAATACAGCGGTTAATTAGGCGCGCCATCATGTGGTCGGACAATATTGCCTAATTATTCTGCCATTGGTGCAATTACAATGTATCTAATATTTTTATAAAAAAAAAATTGCGATACCTCAATTTAATAAAAAATTTAATCATCTTAAAACGTAAATTCGAATTAATCGAAAAAATCTAAAGAATCGCCCAGCCCTAATGGGAACCAGCAATTTTCATATTCAAAGCCTAAACCAGATACATTCTTCTGCTCAGTTTACATATTTAAAGGTTTAGTTCACCCAAAAATAAAAAATTATGTCTTTAATTACTCACCCTCACGTCGTTTCAAACCCTTAAGACCTTCGTTCATCTTCGGAGCACAAATTTCTGACCCTGCATAGACATCAATGCAACTACCATGTTCAAGGCCCAGAGAGATAGGACATCGATAAAATAATCCATGTGACATAAGTGGTTCAACCGTAATGTTTTGAAGCTACAGTTGAGGTCAAAAGTTTACACCCCCCTTTCAGAATCTGCAAAATGTTAATTATTTGACCAAAATGAGAGGGATCATACAAAATGCATGTTATTGTTTATTTAGTACTGACCTGAATAAGATATTTCACATAAAAGACATTTAGGCTACATATAGTCCACGAGAGAAAATAATAGTTGAATTTATAAAAATGACCCTGTTCAGAAGTTTACATACACTTGATTCTTAATACTGTCTTGTTATTTGAATGATCCACAGGGTGTTTTTTTGTTTACTGATAGTTAAGTGATAGTTGTTCAACTGTTCTTCAGAAAAATCCTCTAGGTCCCACTCATATGCAACTATTACAGAAGGTAAACACATTGTATTAAGAGCCAGGGGTGTAAACTTTTAAATAGAATGGAGATGTGTACATTTCTCTTATTTTGCCCAATATTTTTTCATTTAGTACTGCCCTTCAGAGGCTACAGAAGATGTACATGTACATGCTTCCCAGAAGACAAAGTAAGTTACATTTACCCAGATCTTCAAATTCAAAAAGTTTACCCCTGGCTCTTAATGCATAATTTTTCCTTCTGGGGCATCAGTGAGTGTTTGAACCTCATGTTATAGTTGCATGTGAGTCCCTCAGTTGACCTGAGCGTGAAAAGATGGATCTCAAAATCATACATTCATAGTTGGAAAGGGTTCAAATACACAAAAATGCTGAAAAAAAAAACCGGTGCAACCAGTAGTTCGAGGGCAAAAAAAAACACAGACACACATTAGAATAGGCCCGTCAGATAAACAGAGTGGATGTAGCCGCGGATGATGAGAGAAGATGAAAAGAACGATTGACAACTTTTTCATTAAGAATGTTAAGTTAAGGCCTGATCCGTCTAAAAATCATAACCAATGCACTGACATAGAGCCATCAACCTCCCAGGCTGTCAAGCCCTGGTCTGGAGACGGCATTAGATAATGAGCCACATACGATCGATTCCGAGCACCAACACTTTTTCAATAAGTTACCTTTTTTTGTAGAATTGTGCTTCAAATAAAGAACTTTACAAGATTGTTAGTTAATCATTTACAAGTCAAAATTGCCTATATGGACAGCGATTTAAAAAAAAAGTGAAGCTGTAAAACTGCGATGTAAATGCGATGCGGTCGAAAACTTGGGTGCACCTAAGAAAAAAAGTTAGGCGCACAAGTGCAACCAGTTAGTCTAGAGCCCTGGGTTTGGAATGACATGAGGGTGAGTAAAAAATGACTACATTTTCATTTTTGGGTGAACTTAGGGCTGGGCGATTTGGCCTAAAATCAAAATCTCGATTAATTGAACATTTTAACTCGATTACGATTAATGAACGATTATTTTATTTATTAATAAAATTATATTTAATTATATTTATATAATATTTATTTTTTTGCCCTCATAGTTCACTCACTGACAAGTAGGGATGCACCGAAATGAAAATTCTTGGCCGAAACCGAAAAAGAGGAAACCAAGGCCAAAAACCGAAACACCGAAAGAATTATGCCAATTATTAGTACCATTCCATTTATGGCTATGACTGTGTACTAATCTTACTAGAATCAAGGCATTGCAATTGCATACATTAATATTAAAGTTTCAAAGAATAAATCAATTATATTAATTTAAACAATTATTATCAATCAAGTATTTTATTACTTGACATATACATATATTTTACTGCCTTTGTTTAAATTGTTTAATCGTTTAAATTTTTATAACATCTGGATCCATCACATCATAGACTGTAAAAAAATTCACATTTACAAGTCTACGCGTTTCTCTTCCAGCAGGAGGCGCTGTCAGACTGGTATACAAAGCAGCGCAACAAATGACTTTAAAACGTGCAGCGCTCAGATTTATTCAATGGATAGCCTTTTGAAGTTTCATCATTTCTTGTCTTTCAGTCCCCACATTTAACACCTGAAATCATAATTAATACTTTCTTAACCCCTAATAACACTGCAGTTTTCAATTAAAATTAAGAGCTTTATTTCAAGAACCGATTTTCTGAAACAAACCTTGCACAATATACGTTTCTTTTTATACGTTTCCCACCATATTCAGGGCACAAGGAAAATATTAGGGGACTAAATTAATATCAGCATGTGAAGTATAATCGTCTCTCGTTGTCTCTGAGAGAATGCACGTCAGATGCTGAAAATCAGTTTTCACTTTCATTTTAACATTGCACAGTTTTCACGTTGCTTGTGTGATCTCCATTGGCTCACCTCCATGGTTTAAAACATAAATATTAATAAAAATACAGTATGAAAAGACATATCTTTAAAATATTGTGACGTAACACTAACGTAAAGCTAATGTTTTTCACTCACTGAAAGCTACATCTGTCTCGATCTCTGCTCTTATCACTGCACACACGACTGCAGACACAACCCCTCTAGAAATTTCGGCAAAACAAGTTTTGCAAATCGCTATCCGTGGGTCTTTCTCAGATATACTGAAAAACGTCCACACCGCAGACGTGTTGCTTCAGACAAGCACGTGCAGGCTGCGGTTTCTGTTTGTGTCAACATACTGTTTCGGTGATAAAAGTCTTTCGGCTGAAAACCGAAAATGCACTTTCAAAGTAGAAAATAAGCACTGTCTTCTAAACGAAATTACTCTTGTATATCCTGTAAATTTTTTAAGCTCTCCATGGACATGTCGGCGGAATAACGTAATGTAACGGAGCGGGGTCACGTGACTCCACACGCGGTACTGTTTTTAAAGGGAAAGTAATCGAAATAATCGACCTGGAAAAATTTGATCGATTATAGGTTCTGAATGTCGATTTCGATTATTTTTCGATTAATCGCCCAGCCCTAGGTGAACTATCCCTTTAACTAGGAAAAAGACAAGATAACTTAATAATTTATTTCTACATGAGCATGTATTTCAACTTTATGCAGGCAAAAACAAAATCAAAATCAAGCACATGTGGGACTAGGGTTGCACGGTATACCGGTACCACGGTAGTATCGCGATACTAAAGCTTAAAATTACCGGTAGTACCATAAGATATGTTGTATGCACGGCAGGAACACTGTTTAAAACGTTCATTTGAACATGCACGCCAGCAGAAACATTACAAGTTGATTGGCAAAATGTCTTTCTGCTGTGCTTTGTGTAGTAAAGGCTGTCTCTACGCTTTATATTCGGTGTGTCCAGACACTTCAGTTGGGTTTGAAATGAGAAGTTGCACGCGCACGTCGTTGTTCACGCTGCAGTTTATCAGAAGAGAGGGTCTTCAGACCGTCTGTTATTTAAAAAATAGCAGCTCAAGAATCAATTATTCAACATCAAAATATTTTACAAGAAAGTATTTTAGTATTTCTATTAATTTGCCCACTTTTAGAACAAGTGTAATAATTCGTTTCTGGAAGCATCTTTGCGATCACGAATGCAATTCCATTCATTAACATAGGGACTTTGCACTTGGTTCTTCTTATCAATCATATATATGTATTTATATATATTTTCACATTATAAATGAATACGTTTTAATATACAAGCTGCTAACTTGCCAATTTCAAGATATGGCAACAAAATGCTCCTGACAGTTTAGCAATATGACAAGAGCTAAATGTTTTTGTTTCGTTTCTGTGTTCGAATCCGCGTTGGTTTGGGCGAATCACTGATTCACTAAGCCATTCATAAATACAGGCATTTGATTCGTTCCTGAATGATTCGTTTTGAAAGAATCGTTTGAGCGACTCAGTGATTCAATCGTGAACACTGTTGCCATCTGCTGGCGGTTTTAAGTTTCCCATCATATTACATTCTTTTCCAACATATTTCTGTATTCAGAGTTTTGTATTTAAAACATTAATCTTATAACTTTATTGATAAGTACAGTTTAAATGTATAAATACCACATCTAAATGTCACTTCATGACACTTCTGTGCAGTGCTAAGATGTGTTTTGTTGACATGATTTCATGGATAACAATAGCCAGTCATTCATTCACATTAATGAAGTATTCAGAGAAAAATCTTGTCTGTTTTCATTTACATCTTTTTGTATTCATTTTGATTCATTTTGTAGAATTTAATTTTAAATGAACAGAATACTGCATGGTATCGTGATACTTCAGCTGGTATAGTATCGTAAGTCATTTTTATGGTATCATGACAACCCTATGTGGGACAGAGTGCCACAAGTGCAGAACTTTGCATCACAAGGACTGAAAGTTCACTGCAATGACTTCTATAAGAGCGGTTTAAGTAAAAGTGAAATCAAAATTTCTTATGACACATTCCCAGTCCTACTGAGCATCATTCATTAGTGTGCAAAGTTGTCAAAGAAATAATGTTTGTCACTATAATCTTAAAAGAAAACATAATCTATCAAAATTTGCTAAGACTTGATGTAATTAAATGTAATGTTTGATGTAAATTATTGATAATTATACATAGAAAGTTATTGATTACTAAAAGGATTTCTGAACGATTATGTGACATAAGACTGGAGTAATGACTGCTGAATAAAAATTACATTTTAAAATGTATTAAAAATACAAAATAGTTACTTTAAACTGTAATAAATTTTCACTGTATTTTTTACTGTTTTACTGTATTTTTATAAAATAAATGCATCCTTGGTATACATGAGACTTTTCAAAAACTTAAATCTTAATGAATTGTATACCGGTATAGATATATATATATACACACACACACACACACACACACACACACACACACACACACACATATATATACTACAAAGCAGAATACATGAAAGTTGAATACTCCAAAGCCCTGCCTGCTTAGTAGGCAATGGCACTTGATGCTTCATTATTGCTCTCACCCTTCAGTGTTCAAAAAGACACTGACAACGCAACGTCACCATTTGAGAAGATGTAAGGTAGTACTGATGTGTATGAACTGAGTGACACAGTTCAGTGATTTCAGTGGATCACTGCTGCCCCCTGTTGACCATCCTATTTACCCTGGATGATTCAAAAATCTACTATATTAGATTTACTAATTCAGAGAATAAAGCCTTGACAAAAGCAGAGACAGAAAGTGAATTTGTTGCATATTACCTGGAGAAAGACATGGGGACAGCATCCTACAGTAAGATGTCAAACCATAAAAATCGCAGGTGCTTTAAAAGTAGCACACAATTTTTCAACTGCATATATAGCAAGCATTTATATTTTACCATAAAAAAAGGAAAAACTCCTGAGGGAATCAGAAATCATAAATGATTTAAACATTGCCCTGCTATGATTCTCATGCATAAGCAGACCTTATTTCACACTGCTTAAAAAGTGCTTAGCTTTTGCCTGAAAGGTCAAAAATAAAGAGTTTCATATAACGGCATGAGAGAGAGAAAGAGAGAGAGCTGAGAAGATACATATCCCTGGAAGGGATTTGTAGAGCTCTCCGTTTAAGCTGCTTACCCACCCTGAAGCAGTCGCCTCTAATCCACCTGCTTTATACATTTAGCTTATTTGTATTCATCTAGAAACTCTGTGAACAGCAGGTCTACAAAATGGAGCACAGCAACAATGCCTGATGCTCAGGTGGCTGAACCAAAAGGGAAAATACAGCAGATGGTTAATATCAGGGTCTTCCTCTATCCCTTCTCATAACTCACTGGTTTGCTCACAGGGGAGGATTAACAAGAAAACTAGCATATCAATAACACCCACCCACATCAGATGCATTCCCAGTGACCTGCAAATGCTTTTGCCTTGTGGAATAAAATGCAACTGGATCTGGTGACTTCACTAAGAGCCCAAAAATGCAAAAAAAAAAAAAAGATTTTGATTATTAAAAATAATGAAGATGGACAGACATTACAGCGCTCTAGGGGCTCCACAGAGAGACACTGTCAATTAATATTGTCAGTAGTACCCATCATAATCATTTGTCACCAAATGACAAACCAAGATTGATTATGGCATTTATTAAAGTTTACATGATTGTGCGCAAAATTGCCTAATTGTTTGTTTCATAGGGATGGGGTTGATTATAAGGCTATGAGAAAGTGACAGCAACAATCAATCATGCTTCAAAAGTTTTCAGCCTTGAAACATTTAAATTTAATTTTTATAACAATTCTAAACATCACACATACTATTTATTTTATATTATAGCAAGTGACTGTGTGTGTGTGTGTGTGTGTGTGTGTGTGTGTATATATATGTGTATATATATATAACATGCACTGCATGTTTTTAGGCCTGAGTTACAGAAAAGAGACAACTAAACTACTGGTCATAAGTTTAATTTAATTGAAAAAAAAAACGTTCATTTAAAAAAAATCCTATTTTAATATATTTTAGACTTGTAGGCCCGGTTTCACAGACAGGGCTTAGACTAAGCCAGGATTAGCAGATAGTTCAATTAGGATATGTAAGTAATTTTTATAAACATGCTTAGAAAAAAACACTACTGGTGTGCATCTTGAGACAAAACAAAGACACCGATATATTTTAAGATCGGTCAGTGCAAGTTTCTCTCAGTTCAAACAGCTCAGACTTACATTTTAGTCTAGGACTGTGAAACCGGGCCTTAATGTATTCCTGTTTTGGCTAAGCTGAATGTCACATGATCCTTCAGAAATCAATTTAATATGCTGATCTGGTGCTCAAAAAACTTTTTTTCTTTCAAACTTGAAAACAGTTGTGCAGATAAGCATTTGGAAATCATTATAATTATATATTTTTTAGGATTCTCTGATAAATAGAATGTTCACTGGAAAATAGTATTTGGAAATAGTATTTGGCATCACTTTTTTATCAATTAAACACATCCTTGGTGAATAAAAGTATACATTTCTTTAAAAAATCAACTTTTAAATTGCAGTTTATATTGTTACAAAAGATTTAAATAAGATTAAATGCTGTAATTTTTTAACTTTTTATTCATTAAAGAATCACCGGTTTTAACAAAAATATTAAGCTGCACAACCGTTTTCAACATTTATAATAAATCACCATATTTGTATGATTTCTGAAGGACCATGTGACACTGAAGACTGAAGTCATGATGCTGAATATTCAGCTTTGCATCTCAGAAAAAAAAATAGATTGTAAAATATATTAACAGAAAATTGTTATTTTACATAAAAATAATATTTCACAATATTACAGTATTTTGTATCTGGATTTTCTATCAAATAAATGCAGATTTGATGAGCATAAGAAAATTTAAAAAAAATGTTTGTTTGTTTTTTTAAACAATAAAAATCATACTAATCGCAAACTTAAACTGCAGTGTATATAATAAATATGTATCAAGTAAATTTAGACAGTACACACACACATATTATGTAAAGATAAAGTTTTATTTTGGTTGCAATTAATCTAAATAAATTAATTTGACAGCCCTAAATCTCCCTAAATAATATTAGAAATTACTTTAATGCCACTTTTAATTGAAGTTATTCTTCCTGAGTAAAAATATTTATCTGACTGACTTTTGAACTATAGTGTATGTTTGCTAAAAGTACATTATGACAACTTTTTGGAATGCACTTGCATTCAAACAAGATCTAAAAGTCACAAAACTTTTGATTGTTTTTATCTTCCGGGTAAACATACAAAAGAGGAAAGTGGTGTTATTCTAAACCCATCATCCATGTCTCCACACATTTTTCTGCAGCACAGAGCTGGAAAGACAATGAATGATGAAGTCTGCAAATAATACTGAACAAAACACAAAACGAACAAAACTCCCAGCGATGCATGCATGAGGGACGAAAGAAAAACCTTAGTCAGTAAAATCGTGGGAGAGACAAAACCAACTAAACAAACAAAGAAAATAACCTTCAGGAAGCCCAAAATGTTTCCTCAAAAGCATCATTCCAACTCAGAATGTGCAAAAAGGGACATGAACTGTCAGCATCTTTAAGTTTGAGCATCAAGACACTGCAGAGAAGCCCATGGCACAAAATAAAAAAATAAAATAAAATCATTCAAACAGCTCCAACCAACAGCAAACAGGGAGCTGAGTTTTAGTAAAGCCCAAAAACAGGCTGTGAGGCAAGTGGATAGAAAATCATTGAAATCATCGATGGCAGCTTTGCTTGAGGCACCTTGACAGGAAAAAGCTTTTCTTGGGCTGCAGCCTAAAAACTAAAAAAGTGGAACACTGAGCACGATGGTTTTCAAGAAACAAAGCAAAAACTAACATTTCTGTGTATTCACAACATTTGTCTCTCATTCCCTCAGCAGTGGGGAGTGAGACAGGAAAGTAAAATGAGTTAGAAGCTTCCATATAAGCACCATTAAGTTTAATTAGGTTCAGTGAATTTATTGAATTAATTACAGATTAACTACAAAAATGCAGCAAAAAAATATTTTACTTCTGTTCAGGTCTGTAAAACTGAATCAATGATCTACAATCTGATGGAACTAATTCTATTAAATTACATATGTATAAAAAGAAAATAGCTGCTTGGCAAATGAGGGTTTACAATAAGACATTGCAGTTTACGTATTAATAATTTAAAAAAACCAAGGACTCTCAGTTAAACTCAGGGTGACTGCGATCAAAAATTAGCTCATGTGTTGATGAGTACATCTCCAATTTCTGATAAAGCCAAAGTGAATGCCATCATACTGTCTAAAGCTAAAAACTGTCTAAAGCTAAAACACCCTGTATGCATGTATCCAAACATTAATTACAAAACAGCTACTTAAAATCTAACAATATAATGTCCTGTCAACTTCACAATGTGAAATAAAGCAAATATAAAATGCAGGTGATTAATATGGGGCATCAATGTCTATGTTCACTAATAAAAAGCGTATTGTATAAAAAAAAAATAATAATAATAAAAAAAGGCTATTGCGACTTTTCATCTCACAATTCTGACTTTTTTCTCAAATTTGCATGATATAAGCTCACAATTGCAAGATATAAAATCAGAATTGTGTGATATAAATGGAAAATTACAAATCAGAATTTAGTTTTATTAATGTCATACTTTTTTATCAGAAATGTTAGTTTGTATCTTGCAATTCTGACTTTTTTTTATTTTCTTAGAATTTTGAGACCTCACAGTTGTTGAATTATAAAGTCCAATTCTGAGGAGGAAAATACTAATATGGTGTCAGAATTGCAAGATATAAACTCACAACTCTGAGAATTTTTTTTTTTTTAATTTAAAAGTTATTTTAAATTTTTACATTTTATTTATATCTCACAATTTTGACTTTATAACTTGCAATCGCGAGATTATATAACACATTTCTGAGAAAAAAAGTCAGAATTGCAAGTTTTTAGTCTCTCAATCCTGACTTTATAACTCGCAGTGCAAGTTTATATCACACAATTCTTTTTGTAATCTTTCTTTAACCTCTTTTTAAAATTTTTATCTCACAATTCTAAGAAAAAAGTTTGTATAACGTAATAATTGTAAGAAATAAAGGCAGAATTACGTGACATAAACTCGCAATTGCGAGTTATAAAGTCAGAATTGTGAGAAATAATGACAATTCTTTGTTTCCCTCAAGAGTTGAGTTTATATCTCGCCTTTTGTTCATGAGCGAGTTTATATAATCCAATTCTGAGAAAAAAAGTGAGAATTCTGAGAAAATAGTCAGCATTGCGAGATCTAAACATGCAATTGTGAGGATAAAAAAGTCAGAATTGTGAGATAAAGGCAAGATATAAAAAAAATATTTCTCAGAATTTCAAGTTTACATTTACAATTCTGACAAAAAGTCTCCGTATTGTGAGTTTGTATCATGCAATTCTGAGGAGGGAAAAAAAAGGTCAGCATTGCGAGATCTAAACATGCAATTGTGAGAAAAGAAGTCAGAATTGTGAGATAAAAAGTCACAATTACCTTTTTTTATTTTTGGACAAGACAATGAAACAAACTACATGCCTGTTCAAATATTCTCAACAGTTAATACATTTTTTATGGACCTTTTACACTCTCAGTGGACCATCTTCTCTCAGAGGGGCAAATTGGAATTAAACAGTTCTAGTCGAGTTACTATTTACACCAGCCATGTACATGTTTACATATGTTACATGTTTAAATTAAAACAGTCTGCACTTCATAGATGACAACTCTGTAGAAAAGTCGTCTCTATTTAGACAACTCAAACATAAAAGTAAATGTTGCTAGTATGACATGTGGGATAACAATAAACAAACCCCTAAATGGGCAACAATATACAGTGCCCTTGGTCATACGTGGATCAAAACATTTAAAATATTATACTTTGTAAAGTAATTTCGGAAATTAATCAATTACATTTCTCTACGTTCTACTAATTGCATTTGTAACTAGCATTTGGGAAAATATTACTATTTTTAGTTTGGCACATTCTCATCACATCAGTCTACACAGTGATCTGCAGAGGAAATATCCAAAGCTTCGGTTCACAGAGACGTTTTAACACCCAAGTTCACTCTGTGGACTCAACTACATTATTTCTGTTAAACGTGGTCTTACCAATCCATCGATCTGGATTTGTTTGACAGGAGAATCCAGGGTTTTTCCAGAAGGGGTACCGTTATCTTTATGGGATGCCATCTTCATGCGCGCCGGGTATACAAGATCGTTAAACCGGTGCCTTCCGGTGAACCTGATAGAGGGGAATGAATGAATCATTTATTGGAATCGGATCTTTTTAATGCATGACTTAAACCGGTTTAAGAAACTACACAAAAGCGATTACAAAAATCGCCGAAACATGTACAACTCATATATATGCATGTCGTATTGCTTATTGTAAATTCTTAATCTATTTGTGTTCTAAATATTATTACAAATGTATCACGGCTGCAATAAACTGAACCGAGGACCGCAAAACTCCAACAAACAGCCATAAAAACCCGTAATAAAGCGAACTATGTGACAATATTCGCAACATTATGGTGGTTTTGAACTGGTCACCTGCAATGAAATGAACTGTTCAAAAGAATCGATTCGCAAAAATGGTTCAGACTTGCCTTCACTAGAATGTGCAGCTGTGATAGTGGTCGAAAGCAACAGTAACTACTGTGAACTGTTCCTACAGTGAGTTAACTAATTTCTGAAAGTGTTTATGTAATAACAAATAATTAAACATATGATTTTAATTGTAGTTATTATTAATTTATTCCTATTATTATTTATTAGGTTAACGAGGTGTTTTACCGACAGCCTCTTGCTGTTTTCTACCCGATACTCATTTACTGTAACCACGCTGGTGCCATGCTGTTAATGTTAGAGATTGGCGTGAGCTGCGTTAGACAGTTTTACTGATATATTTACTCAAATAGAGCGTATTAGTCCGACAACATTCGGATTTATAGATGTTATTCTTCCATGTTGTTTAGATAATCTATTTGTTTAAACTGTCTGGGCTTTACGCGCAATAATTCACCATGAAGATAAAACGTCAGAAACACGCTAAGAAGACCATCAGTTTTTACAAGTACAACTTTTGCTTTAGGGAACCTTTCCAAGTATTGATTGACGGGACGTTTTGTCAGTCGGCGTTAAAGAATAAGATTCAAATCAAAGAGCAATTGCCAAAGTATTTCATGGGAGAAGTTCAGCTCTGTACGACAAAGTAAGTTAATGCTATTCTTACTTTTAGTTTTTACACTACCTGACAAAAGTTTTTTTCTAAGATTTTTTTTTGTAAGAATTCTCTTATGTACTGATCCCAAAGTTTTGAATATATATATATATATATATATATATATGTATATGTATGTATGTATTGAACACTTGCAATAATTTCAGTAATATTTCACAATATTACCGTTTTTTTCTGTATTTTTGATCAAATAAATTCAGCCTTAAAGCCATTAAAAATATAAAAGTACTAATCCCAAGGTTTTTAATATATATATATATAATTTTTTTATTGTTATTAATATTAATTGTTTTATTTACAAATTACTCATGTTTTAATGGACAATTTTTTATTTAATAGTCAGAATTTAATCAGATGAGGTATAATTTGAGGTATTATGTTTGATAAATGAGTGTTTTTATTAAACATGGGGTTTTTTGTGGATGTTTAAGTTATAATTAATAATTTGAGGAAAGATGTGGTTGGCTTTGTGTTTTAAAGCAAAAAAAAATATAGGTACAAACATTGAAATCTATAATTATATAATACGCTGCAAAAAGTATTAAGAAGTTATATTTATGTTAGATATTGCTGAAAACGTTCAAATATGATTAATAATAAATTAATAAATTTAACAAAGTAATGCAGTTTTAATAATATTATTTAATAACAGTTAATAATAAATGCCCACCAAGCCTTCATTTATTTGATCCAAAGTACAGCAAAAGCAGTAACATTGTGAAATATTTTTGTTATTTAAAATAACTGCTTTTCTATTTGAATATATCTAATATGTAATTTATTCCTGTGATCAAAGTTAAATTTTCAGCATCATAACACCAATCTTCAGTGTCACAAGATCCTTCAGAAATCATTCTAATATGCTGATTTGCTGTTCGAGAAACATGTATTATTATTATTATTATTTAAAACAGTTCATTTTAGAATTTTTTTAATGAATCAAAAGATCCAAAGATCAGCATTTATCTGAAATAAAAAAACTTTTGTAACATTATACCCTATACCATTCAGAAGTTAGAGTTAGTATATATATTTTTGAAAGAAATTATAGAAGTTAATACTTTTATTAGAGTGATTTCTAAATGATGCTAAAAATTCAGCTTTGAAATCACAGGAATAAATTCCATTTTAAAATATATTCAAATAGAAAACAGTTATTTGAAATAGGACAAAAGAAATCTGTGTGTTTTAGAGTTCTTGTATAATAACATATGTTTTGTTCTTTGCAGCTGCGTAATGAAGGAACTTGAATCTCTTCCAAAACACTTCTTTGGAATAAAACTCATCTTACAGAGATTTCAGATCAGAAAATGCAAACACACAACAGATCCAGTACCTGCATCAGAGTGCTTGCTTTCAATGCTTGAGGAGACAAATCCACACCACTACTTCATTGCAACTCAGGTAAGTGCTCTTAAACTGGACAAAAAAAAAGTAATTTGATAAAATAAAAAATAAAGCAAAATAATAATAATAATGTAATGATCCTAGGATCGAGAGTTGACAACGGCCGTGAAGAAGATCCCTGGGGTTCCTCTGATCTACATTATCCTCAACACCATGGTGTTAGACAAGCCATCTGAATGTTCACTGAAGCACGTTGAAGCAGTTCAGCTGGGTGAGTTGGTGAGCCCGTCACAACAGTCAAGTATCCAAACCCTGAAAGAGAAGGAAGGCCTCAGCAAAGACAGTAATGATAAGAGAGGCAAAAAACGGAAGAGGAAACCTAGCAATCCCAACCCACTTAGCTGCCTAAAGAAAAAGAAGAAACCAATGCCTCAGCAGCCCAAAAAGACAGACGGAGAGAAAAAGAAGCGGAGTAGACAAAGGAAGCGAAGGCCTGCTGGGGGAGAGGAAGCAGCAGCCAGCTCCAAGCCCACAACTGCCTAGAGACAAGTCCCGCTTCTACAAGAGTACTGTTTATTTAGTTTGTTTCTCAGCATTTTTTGTGACCTTTTTCCAGACCGTGCATTTGTGCCAGCAAACCGCTTGTTTTGTCTAATAAACATGTTTCTTTTATCATCAATACCTGTAGTTTTTGGGTGTGTTTTTAGGGTTTAATTATTAGACTTTCTATTTTAATATACTTTAAAATAGAATTTATTCCTGTGAAGCAAAGCTGAATTTTCAGCATCATTACTCCAGTCTTCATTGTCACATGATCCTTCAGAAATCATTCTAATATGCTGATTTATAATCAGTGTTGAAAACGGTTGTGCTGCTTAATATTTTTTAGGACTTGAAATACTTCTTTCAGGATTCTTTGATAAATAAAATGTTAAAAAGAACAGTGTTTAATTCCAGATAGAAATTTTGTGTAAAAATATAAACTACCATTTAAAAGTTTGAGGTCTTTGAGGTTTTTTTTTTTTTTTTTTAGGAAATACTTTTGTTCAGCAAGGATGTGTTAAATTGATTAAAAAAAAGTAAAACTGAAGACATATATTGTTAGAAAAGATTTCTATTTTGAATAAATGCTGTTCTTTTTAACTTTTTTTATTCATCAAAGAATCAAAGAAAAAGTTTTAGGCAACACAACCGTTTCAACACTGATCATAAAATCAGCATTGCATCACAGAGATAAATTATATTTTAAAGTATGTTAAAATAGGAAACCGATATGTAAAATTATAATAATAATTTACAATATTTTTTTCTGTATTTTTGATCAAATAAATATTGCCTTAAAGCCTATTAAAGATTAAGAAATTTTACTAATCCCAAAGTTTTGAAGATATATATTTTTTTTAAAAACTTGGTAATCCCAGTTTTTAATATTCCCAAAAAATATTAAGCATAAGTAATTTTTAAAATGTTTTAATTGACAGAATATTTTATTTAATAGTCAATTTAATCAGATGAGGTATAATTTGAGGTACTGAATGTTTAATAAATTTTATTAAACATGTTTTTTTGTGGATGTTTAAGTTATAAGTAATTATTTGAGGAAAGATGTGGTTGGCTTTGTGTTTTAAAATAAGAAATATAGGTACAAACATTGAAATCTATAATTATATAATACGATGCAAAAAGTATTGAGAAGTTATATTTATGTTAGATATTGCTGAAAATGTTCAAATATGATTAATAATAAATTAATAATATAAATTTAACAAAGTAATGCCGTGTTAATAATATTATTTAATAACTGTTAATTAAATTAAATATAAGTCAGAATTTGAGGTATCAGTTGAGGGCAGATGAGATTTTTTTTTACCACAAGGGGGTGGTATAGCCTCCAAAAGCCAATTAGGCTTGTTCTTACGTCCAATTATTGTGATCTTGGGAGCATTGTTCACAGAAATTAATATTTATTAATATTACATTACATTAAAGGGATAGTTCACCCAAAAAAATGATTTCTCACCCACACTCTTAAAAATAAAAGTTCTTTATTGGCAATAATGGTTCCATGAAGAACCTTGATCATCCATGGAATCTTTCAAATGCAGAAAAGGTTCTTTATAGTGGAAAGGGGTTCTTTAGATTGTTCTTCAAAATGTTTATTTAAAAAAATCAGTGAAAGGTTCTTTGGGGAACCAAAAATGGTTCTCATATGGCAAAAACACCTCATTGGAGCCTTTATTTTTAAGAGTGCACGTTGTTCCAAACCGGTAAGACCTTCGTTCATTTTCGGAACACAAATTAAGATATTTTTGATGAAATCCGAGAGCTTTCTGACCCTGCATAGACAGTAATGCAACTACCACGTTCAAGGCCCAGAAAGGTAGATAGGACATCAATAAAATAGTCCATGTGACATCAGTGGTTCAACCGTAATATTATGAAGCATTTGCATGTGAATTTACCACACGGACACTTGTTTTAATGTAAGTAATTTTGTCAAATTGACTGAACATTTTGTAGGACACTAGATTTTAAGTCTGGTGAATCATGCATGCCAGAGCTTCTGAAGGAGAAACGAAAGGCTAGACTCTCTTTTCATGGATAAAGAGAACTTGGTCCCATTCTGTCTCTTTGAATGTCTCTAATGTCAAAGACTTTGTTGGTTTGATCTATTGGGTTTAAATATAGCCTCAATTGTGTCTTCACTATTTTTGTCCCAAGTTGGGATGCATTGCTTATTTGTGCAGGTTGCTTGGGAAACACAGAGAGGACGTAACAGCATGTGACTCCACATAGCCATGTTCGTCAGCAGTTCACAACCATTGACTTTAGATCCATGAGGATCAACATCAGCTATTGTGAGAAGAAAAGACATTAGTTAATACTATAATACTGATATCTGCATGGCATCAGAATCAAAGCTATGACCTGAAAATGTGATTTGTAATCTATTCAGTCCGCAGAGGTCCACATTTACCATCCTGGCACTGCCAAGGACATTCCAGTCAACTTCACAAGTACTTCCCACAAAGCCATAGCAACTCCACATCCACACGTCATCTATTCAACTGCATTAAACATTTACAAAGCTACACTACACTACAGACGAGGTTGACGTCTTTCTACGTCAGTCCTTCACACATAAACAGACTTATGTCGCATACAAAATGAGCATGTGTTTATGGCGTGGCAGGGGGTGAAGAGAGGGGGTGTTTTAAGTGTCCATCCCAGAACGGACTCACCAGTAGTGGACAGAGCGACAGAGAGATAAACCACTGAGTTGTGTTTCAGTGACAGAGCTGTATCTACAGCTGACAAAAAGAAAACTCAGAGAGCTCTCCGCTCCTCATCAGCGCTTCTAGTAACAATGGAAGTAGTTCTTACCAGACTGAGAGATTTCTCCTGTAAAGAAACCTCTTTTGACCACTGTACAGCAGCAGTGATGTGCAGAGACCATTCCTCATCGCAGGAGGTGTGCAGAGGGACGCGTATGACTGGAGAGGGGGACGCAGGCCAGCTGGACATTGAGAGTGCACTGGCCTGGTTGAGGAAAGAGCTGGTAAGATTGAATTTAGTACAGTTTAATACATTTTCAGTCATTTTGACACAAATATGAGGCAGTCTGATTTCCCTCGATAACATTTTGCCTTTAGCATTGGCATAGATCCCAGGGGATTTTTAGGAAAACCAACTTTAGGAAAATATTGAAGTATAATATATATGAGACCCTGGACCACAAATTTTACAAAACTGAGATATATACATCACATGAAAGCTCTATAAATAAGCTTTCTATTGATGTATAGTTTGTTAGGATAGGACAATTTTTGGCCGAGATACATCTATTTGAAAATCTGGAATCTAAGGGTGCAAAAAAAAAAAAAAAAATACTGAGAAAATCACCTGTAAAGTTGTCCAAATTAAGTTCTTAACAATGCATATTACTAATCAAAAATTACATTTTGATTGGTTTACAGTAGGAATTTTACAAAAAAATCTTAATGTAACATGATCTTTAATTTCCTAATGATTTTTGGCATAAAAGAAAAATCAATAATTTTGACCCATACAATGTATTTTTGGCTATTGCTACAAATATACCCCAGCGACTTAAGACTGGTTTTGTGGTCCAGGGTCATGTATAATAATATAAGGTTATTACTTTTTATTAGATATAAGTCTTACTTTTTCAGTTAGTTGTTATTGTTCAGAGTTTTTTTTTTTTTTTTTCATGTGAAAAATAATCTATGATTAACCTTTTTTTACAAATCTTAAATTCAAAATGTTTCTATTTGAATTTATTTTAAAATGTAACTTATTCTTGTGATTTCAAAGCGTCATTAATCCTGTCACATGATCCTTCAGAAGTCATTGTAATATTCTGATTTGCTGTTAAAAAACATTTATTACTAATAATTTTTTCAGGTTTCTTTGATGAATAGAAAGTTCAAAAGAACAGAATCTATCTAAAATAGAAAAGCTTTTGTAACATTATAAATGTCTTTATCATCACTTTTGATCAATTTAAAGCATATTTGCTAAATTAAAGTATTAATGTCTATAATTTCTTTCCCAAACAAAAAAATAAAATAAAAATTATACTGACTCCAAGCTTTTGAATGATATAGTGTATAATGTTACAAAAACTTTATATGTGACCCTGGACCACAAAACCAGTCTTAAGTCGCTGGGGTATATTTGTAGCAATAGCAAAAAATACATGGTATGGGTCAAAATTTTAGATTTTTCTTTTATGCCAAAAATCATGAGGAAATTAAGTAAAGATCATTTTCAATGAAGATTTTTTTGTACTATAAATTTATCAAAATGTAATTTTTGATTAGTAATATGCATTGTTAAGAACTTAATTTGGTCAACTTTAAAGGTGATTTTCTCAGTATTTTGATTTTTTTGCCCCCTTAAATTCCAAATATTGTCCTATCCTAACAAACAATACATCAATAGGAAGCTTATTTATTGAGCTTTCATATGATGTATACATATCAGTTTTGTAAAATGTAACCTTATGACTGGTTTTGTGGTCCAGGGTCACATATTTCAGATAAATGCTGATCATTGGATCTTTCTATTCATCAAAGAATCTTGAAAAAAATGCACTCAACTTTTTTAAATATTGATGATAATAATGATAATAATAATAATAATAATAAAAAGATTTCTTAAACAGCAAATCAGCATGATATAATAAATGATTTCAGAATGAAAAATCATTATATAATATATTCAAATAGAAAACAGTTATTTTAAATAGTACAAATATTTCAAAATGTTACTGTTTTTGTCATACTTTGGTTCAAATAAATGCAGGCTTGGTGAGCAAAAGAGACTTCTTTAAAAAACACTTAAAATCTTACTGTATAAATTCTTATAAATTCAAGTGCATAAATTTAATATTTTATTGTCTTATATTTTTCATTTAATATTAAATCATTCTTATATTAGAATGCCCAAATTTATAATTTATAAAATGTACATACAGAAATTATAGCTACAAAGAGTAGGGTCAGTAAGATTTTTGTTTTTTAAATTAATACTTTTGTCAAAATTGACAGTTTTTGTATAACGTTACGAAGGACTTCTGTTTTAAATAAATGTTTTTTCAACTTTCCGTTCATCAACAGAATTCAGAAAAAACTCTAATAAGAATAAATGTTTCTTGAGCATGTAATCAGCATATTCTTTTAAAATATATAAAAACAGAAAAAGGTTATTTTAAATTGTAATGAAATTTCATAGTATTTCTGTTTTTACTGTATTTTTGATCATATAAATGCAGCCTTATTGGTGAAGAGACTTAATATAAGAAATGTACAATTTTTTATTCATTTTATTTTATTTTGAGTTTTTCCTTCTCCATGCTTATAGTGGTGGTCCTGGGTGGTCTAAGCATTTCATGTCTGTCTATTGTTGTAGACATAGGTCATGTTGTTTCAAACTCGAGTAAAATCAAAGGTCAGCTTGCATCTTTACTCCTCATGAGTAAAAAATTACGACCGTCTCGTCATTAACATTCATGTTGCGACCCTTACAACGACCCGGGGGTTAAATTCTGAGCGGGCCTATTCTCAGTAAATATATTGCTTAGCATTTACAGCCTCTGTACCCGTGATTTGTCATGGCAACCTTTCACACAAAAGACACCACAGAAAGAGGAGCTAATATTATGTCCCATTGCTCTATATTTATCACCTCAGATCGAAATCATGAACGATGTTTATTATTCTGGTCGCAATTCCTTTAGTGACATTTTAACTGTAAGGGATTTAGAACATGTTTTTGACTATGAGAATAAGAACGGATATTCAGAATTGTTCAAAACTTAATTCTGGAGTCAGGTGAATTCAGGTCACGACTTGTTATTCCACATTCTATATTCTGCTCATTAATTCTAGCATTCACATTATTGTTCTTTTCCAGCCTTAACACAGTCCTAATGACTCCGACAAGTTCCAGTGTTCACTTCCAGTCAGCATTTATGCCCATTCACTCAGCTGCCCACATAAATAGCGTTGTTTTGTGCTTTCTCCTATAGGAAATCAGGTTTAAATTGAGTTCCATTAAATGTGCTTCAGTGAAAGAGTGAAAACACATAAACACACTCTTATACATGAGCGGTTCAGTCCCCAGGAAGGGTTTCACCTGCTCCCAACATAGTTCATGTCCTTTGCTTTGATTAAATCTTTCAAAGCAGGTTCCATTATTACTCTGCCAGTGTAATTAATTCAGTTTTTCGGCGGGAACACCTTTTGTTTCTCCTTTCTGCAGTCAGAATCAGGCTCATGAATTGTACTGGAATGCAGGATATTATTTCCTCTCAAAGCATCCAATTAGACTGCCATGGGCACCAATAAAAAGAGCAGAAAGGGGGAAAAGACATTTGCATCTGAAAAAGACACTGCCTGTCTGAAATACTTTCAACTCCCGCTGTTGAATACAAGGATAAGAACTTACTCAGCATAGTAACACCTTAACCTTGACCTCATCATTCTGGTATGAATATGTGAATTTGTTAGGACTGTAATGTTTGCTCTGGTCAGTCTTTTCAGAGGTTCTGAATGTCAGAGCTTTCCCAGTGTCTCACAGTGTGTATTTTCTGGGTTTTACATTAGAAAGATGTTCTATCTAGATAAAGAGCAAAATGTAAATTGAGGATTTTAAAACGTTTCCCAGAGTGAGGTTTGAATATTGATTTGAATGTTTTCGATTAAAGATTTTGATGATTTATGATTTGGAAATGCAAAGACTTACCTCAGCTTTTTTTAGACCAGTGTGGGAATTGTAAAAAGCCTGCGAGGGGGTCGCCTTTGTAGAGAAATTCCTGGCAGTTTTAGGCACGTTTGATCCATTACCCAGCAAACACAGAACGTTCTGGGAACGTTCCCATATGGTTCCCATTTGGTTATTTTTTTCGGGAACCAAATGAGAACGTTCCCAGAATGTTCCCTGTAGGTTCTCTTTTTAATAACCTATGAAGAACGTTCTCAGAACGTTCCCTGCAGGTTATTTTTTGTTTTCATTTTATAACATAAAAAGAACCTTCCCAGAACGTTCCCTGCAGGTTATTTTTAGCTTTTAATTTTATAACCTACAGAGAACGTTCCCAGAACGTTCCCTGTAGGTTATTTTTTATATTTTTTAACCTACAGAGAACGTTCCCAGAACGTTCCCTGCAGGTTATTTTTAGTTTTTATTTTTTAACCTAAAAAGAACCTTCCCAGAACCTTCCCTGCAGGTTATTTTTTTAAGCTTTGTTCTCAGAACCTTCCCTGCAGGTTATTTTTTTAAGTTTTATCTTTATAACCTAGAGAGAACGTTCTCAGAATGTTCCCTGCAGGTTATTTTTAGTAGTCATTACCATGTAAACGAATTAAAACTTTGCAGATGATTCTGATTTTTCTATGTATATTTTTTCATCATAAACAAACTAGAATCTCATGTCCGAAATAAGCTTTTAATAAATGACATCAAAGTGGTCAAACCGCATTATAATGATAATATAATTTTAATTTTATAGCTAAAATAAACCAAGGTTAAGTGTCTGAAAATTATATTATAAACACTTTTTATTTCTTTACTCCAGCACGCGTTTTCTCCATCACGCGCTTTCTCCTGTCCTTAAGCGGCGCGCTTGCTTAATTTAAAAAATAACGGTCATTTCGTTTTACTGACTGACTAAAGTTTGTTGTTTGATCTCTTTAATGGATAATTACTTATAACTAATACATATACGAGAGTAAATATTGTTATTTTAGTCATGTTATTTGGTGCTTTAATAAACATAAAATCTGGGTTGTTTGTATGGTACTTCTACATCTTACATTAACGAAATCTAACATAGTATAGCATAATTTAGTCTCATTTAATGGTCCTTATGATGGTTAAATGTGCTCTGATTATCTGTAATGATTAAACAATTGTTTAAAACAAGACATGGTGTGTAGTAGTGATTACTGAGATTCACATCCGTCCGCCTTCCATGCCGCTTACTCCGGGACACAGGAGTGCTGACGTGCAGAAGCGGTACCGGAGTGAAGAGGTTAGGAGAACGTTCTGGGAACCATCAGAGAACTTTCAGGGAACCTTCTAGGCACATAAATAGAAGGTTCCCTATTGGTTAGCCAGGAAAGTTTTCTTTACGTAACTAGAACGTTCCCTTAAGGTCAGGGGAACATTCTGGGAACCTATGGGGAATGTTCCCAGTAGGTTCTCAGAATGTTCCCCTAACCTAAAAAGAACGTTGCGGGAACGTTCCCGGAACATTCCCAGTAGGTTCCCGGAACGTTCTTTTTAGGTTAGGGGAACGTTCCCCATAGGTTCCCAGAATGTTTCCCTAACCTTAAGGGAACATTCTAGTTACGTAAAGAAAACTTTCCTGGCTAACCAATAGGGAATGTTTTTGGGAATGTTCCGGGAACTATCTAGGAACCAAAAACTAACGTTCCCAGAACTTTCTGGGAACCAAAAATTATTAGCTGGGTAGTTTGTCTTAAAAGCGTCTTTAAGACAAGACTTTAGTTGATTTTATTTGTGATATTTAAATTTATAATACTGGTTTAGAAAGTTTTATCGGTTTCTTCCGTGGCTTACTGCTGCTAGTTTCCTCCTGAACACAACTTCATATACCGTGTAATTTGGGTTAAATTTCGCGGGCAAAAAGGGTCCATTAATTGTCGACATTGTATGGATGCATAAAGCACCGCAGGCACATAAGTTACTTTCAAACAAGCAGGTTTTTGTTCGTCAACGCAGCGAATTGGCGAGACTAACTTGAACACAAACGAAAATTTTGATTGTTTTTTTTTTCGCCGTGACGCGAAACGTTTTATTTCCTATAGAGGGTTTGCACTTGCGTCACGGTTTGGTCAGTTACCCAGATTCGCTGCCATATTGGCGATACTCGGATGTAAATAACAGCATTTATTGCATGGTTAACACACTACTGAATACATTGTTATGCTAATTTATGCTGTCTAAACTGCGGGAAAAAAATGTGGGGAAACACCTAATTCATAGAGCAGTATTAATTAAGATATTAGCCTAATATTTCACCTACCTGACTGGAAATGATAAGAACAACCAGGAATGTTGTCAAGATGTTTGCCCTGGAAATCCTGATTCAGTTTGGCCAACCACAAATGGCTTTTATTCCTCAGACAGTTTTTTGCACTCTTCTCCTTGATTTGATATAACTTTTGCCGGTCTATAGTACTGCAACTGTTTTCCAGGTTCGACCGATTAGTAAGGCCTAAAACAATGACAATAATTGACCATTTTCAGCAGTTTTGTCCAGTTCAGTGCCGCCAATATGGCCGACTGATGACGCATTGTGAAAACACTATTTGGGTTTTATTTTTTTAAAATTAAGGCGTTGTTAGATGCCAGTGTCTTAGCTATGCATATTTGATTTCTAAAACAGTATCATAGCTATTAAACTATATTTTATGATTTTTTAAATCTGTATTTAACCTTAGAACGATCTCAAAGTAAAACGAGGTGCTAAAGTCTGATTTTGTGGCCACTGTGTTTTAAATTAATTCATTATTATCTTAATTCAAGTGATGAAGGATGTTGAAAGTCTGACAGTAATTAGTGTTGAGTACTGGAAGGTACTCTTTTAGAAAAAAAAATTAAAATTTAGAAAAGTAATCAAACAGTAATCAAATGTAATCAGTTACAATAATAAAGTGATTGAAATAGTTACACTACTTAATAAATTTTAAATAGAGTAACATGTAATCTGTAACCCATTACATTTCCAAAGTAACCTTCCCAACACTGGCATTTAACTTCAGCCTACATATGTCAAAAATTCTGGTTTGACTTCCTTACCAACTTATATTCAATGCGACTGATTCAACCTACATTAAAAAAAATAAAATATTATATATAAAATATATATATATATATATAGTCAAGCCCTGGCAAATTCTGACTTAAAGTTACTTATATTCAACCAGCAAAGTTTTTTTTACCAGAATAATTTTGGACATGCTACTTTTTGTTTAAATGTAAATAAAATTTGAGAAATTTTTTTTCCTACAATGATGCCTCGTGTAGATCGTTTTATCTTTTGGGAGAAGCCTGTGTCATTTCCGGTCAAAAAAAAACTTGCTATTTGAATAAAAGTAACTTTAAGTCAGAATTTGCCAGGGGTATGAATAATTTCGGGCTTGACTGTAAATACACAGCATTCATTCTATTTGCTCAGTGTACTGACTTTGATGTGTTCATCTAAAAATAATTGAATAAAAGCATAAGCCCAAGTAAAAACTTTTCTCTGCATTGTAGATGGAGATGCGTTCTCAAGACCAAGCTTTGATTCGCCAGCTGATGGATCTCCATGACGGCATTCAGGAACTGAAGCAGGAGTGTGCAAAAGCCATAGAAGATGAGGAAGAGGAGGAGGAAGAACCGTGTTGGGACTCTGGGAGTGAGGGTGGGGCAAGCAGCATATCCTCCTTCTCAGGAGAAATGAGCTTTTACCCTTCCATCTACTCTTTTAGCACATGTATGAGCCCCCCTCCTCTTGCAACCTACCTGCCCAAACGGGCCTTTAGTAGACGCAGTTCTGTGCCCTGAAACCTCCAGATCAGATCACATGTGCTTGATTAATACAACATGTTCCAACATGCATGTTACATTAGTTATGAGTCTCACAGAACAACAATTTTTAAATTACTTATGTGAGAAATTTCATAATGCAACAACCGGAGTAACACAACTGCCTTACATTCAGAGCATACTTTAAAGTGAAAAAGTAAAATGTTTTACACTGTGAGAAACTTGACAAAGTCTTTGGTGATAGGCTACTATTCTACCTGAATGCACTAACAGAGATTTCACAAAACTGAAGTGCCTAAACTTCAAACTAAGTGCATGACACTGACAGCAAAAGAAAGTTACCAGAATGGTGTTATTTTGATCAAGATGTGAACGTGTATTCACTGATAATCAAATTTTTCTGAGACAAATATCAACTAATGATATGCTATGACATGCTTTGACACCATACTACTATCACAAGTATGATAATAAAAATCTACAAACGTGATCAATGATGAGAGTAATCATTTCAAGATGCAATAAGGAGTTTAAATCATCAAGACATTTTAATAAACAGATGATGACATGCTTTATGCACCAATTGCATATACTATGCTAATTATTCCCAATGTTCAAAGCTGGACAAACATCAACACTTGGTTTTTCAGTCATACAGCAGATGGTCACAATCTCATTAACAGTTAGAACAGATATGAGCTACATCTTCTATAGACAATCATAGAAATTGCATCTATGCCAAGCATGCTATTTAAAAAAGTCTAATGGCCCTCTTAAGGCTAGTTCCCTTTACATCTGGTATTAACATGTGTTTTGTATCTGAATAGTATTATATAAGGATATTTTAGCAGAATTGCATTTATACTTTCATTCAAATGCATCACTGTGTGGTCGTCACAGAAATCCAATAAAGTCGGAGGTCAAAATCCATTCTAGACTGATTTGGTTTTAGTGAAATCTCAATGTATCTTAAGTGCATTTACACCCGTGATCAAGTGCTTTCCAATTGTGATTCGATCACCAAAAAAATGTACGTTAATGCCATGTGTAAAGGGGGGTTTACATATTTTTGAGTACAGGTCTCAGCACCCAGTTTGACTGATATTTGGTCAAGTTTACACATGCTTTCATGTTACAATGCTTTCAATGTTTTTTCACAACAAGAAATCTGAACAAAGTGCCAGCAAAGTGCACTCCAGGAGAGGAGATCACGCATCTGCTCTCCAGTGCATTGTTCTCTCATTAGGTCCCGCTCTTCTCTTTGGGGTCACAGGTGGTCAGTGCTGTCAGCGTCCAGGAGCAGAGATCCATTCTCCCGTCTGAGCCTCTGAATCTCCTTATTGAGTCCTAGCAGAGTCTGAGCCAGCTGACGGTCCTGAGAGCGCATCTCCAGCTGCATGACAATCACAGCAACAGATCAGACACTTTCACACATACACAGACACATCTATCTCTCCGTCCATCTATCTGTTTTTTCTGTAAATTCATCCACCCATCCATCCATCTATAATTCATCCATCTTTCCATCTAATATCCATACTTCCCTCTGTCTATCCATCCATTTTTCTGTCCGTCCATCCATCCATCCATTTTCCGTCTATCTATCCATCCATCTTTCCATCTGTCTATTCATCCATCTATCTATTCATCAATCCATCCATTCTTCTATCTATCTGTCCATCCATCCGTCTTTATATCTATCCATCTAATATCCATCTATTCATCCATTCATCTAATAGCCATGCTTCTGTCCATCCATCCATCTGTCAATCCATCATCTGTCTATATATCTATCCATCATCCATCCATCCAATATCCATGCTTCTATCTGTCCATCCATCTATCTATCTATCATCCATCCATCTAATATCCATGCTTCTTTCTGTCCATCTGTCTATATATCTAATATCCATCTATTCATCCATCCATCCATCCATTCATCCATCTAATATCCATGCTTCTATCCGTCCATCCATCTATCCATCCATCCGTCTATCCATCCGTCTATATATCTATCCATCATCCATCCATCCAATATCCATGCTTCTATCTGTCCATCCATCTATCATCCATCCAATATCCATGCTTCTTTCTGTCCATCTGTCTATATATATATAGACAGATGGACAGAATATAGATGGATATTAGATGGATATATATATATATATATATATATATATATATATATATATCCATCTAATATCCATCTATTCATCCATCCATCCAATATCCATGCTTCTATCTGTCCATCCATCTATCCATCTCTGTCCATCCATCCGTCTATCCAACAAAAAAATATTCAACAACCCATTCTCAATTGTTATCTAATATTTATCTATTAATCTATTAATCTATTCATCCATCCGTCCGTCTGTCTATATATTTATCTATCCATCCATTGTCCATCTATTCATCCATCCATCTAATATCCGTCCATCCATCCATCCATCCAACGAAAAACAAAAATAAAACAATCCAGCAACCCATTCTCAATTGTCACATAGGATTTTAAAGTATCAGTGGTTTCTAAACTTACCAGCTCTGATCTTAACCAAGTTATGGCTCCATCTATTTTGGCTCTCCGCAGCTCTTCGTTTACTTGGAAACTTTTTCCGATCAGATGAACAGTTGTCTCAGGAGAGCTTCTCGGCTCTGCTGATGTTCTGAAAGCATGCAACAGCCTGTTCTTGATGTTCTCCAGAACCATGATGGACACAGAGTCCTCATACTGAGTGTCAGCGTTCATTGTGATATCCTGTCAAGCAATAACCGCCAGCACAACTGAGTCCTGGTCCAAACGTGCCTCAGAAAGGATTGAGAGCTTTTATACCACTCCAGTATTTTTCATCGCCTTTTCTTCTACCCAACTGAAGCATGCATCCATCCTTTCACATAAGTCTTCCTCCTTCTTTGGCACACTGTCTCTTCTAGCTAAATTGCAGAGATTGATACAGAGATTCCGTCCCGGATTTGAAGCATGTTTTTGTGTGTCTCTCTTGCTCTGGGACCAGCTTGTTTTGTCACTGTTACTATGGCAATCCGGCCCCTCCACCCCGTCCCCGTCAGTTACCCCAATAAGAATGGAGGGACATTGTAGACAAAGACTATTGTTGCATTTGAAGACCTGAAAAGGTTCCCCTCCCCTTCCCCTTCATTCTGCTCCTCTAAGCCCCCATTCAAGCATTGTGTGAGAAACAGGGTGTGAGAAAGATCTCAGTCTCGTCTTTGTGAGGCATCACTGTCTCTGTTTTACAGCACGTTTTCTCTGACCTTTAGACTGGTTTTAGCAGCTGAAAGATCTCCCTTTCAGCGCCGTAAACAAATGAGTGGTTGGAAAGTCGGACACCGTGTTACTCAACAGTTTGTTGAGAGCGAGAACGTTTATCACTTTTGCCGATAAAGAGATGGAATTCTCTGAGGAATGGAGAATCCACGTCGTTTTGGCAGGCCGAGAACAATCTTTTCGTTCTCTAGAGAAACACGAACAGAAGTCTAGTGTTCTGCCTTCTGTTGTGTACAATGACTGCGACAAGGGAGTAAGTGAGAAAAAGAAGGAGGGAACGTATTCAAAGACATGACTGACCAAATCCTATCAGCTCTTAAAGGATCTTTTATACAGCTCCTAAAGGAGAGACACAATATGTGCACAGTAGAGAGAAAATGCAAGCACATATGCATTTCCTTCAGTTATTTGTAGGCTTTAGATTAGATCTTGAACTTAATGAAGTCTCAGTGCATCCATAAATGTGATATGCAAACGATATATTAACAATCCCTGGATGTGCTGGTGGAAATAATGCAACCTTTACGCCGTGGTTAGTGGACCACACAAAAAATGAAATTAAGTTTTCCGGCCATAGAGCACAGCACAACATGACAATATTATAAGGAAAGGAGGTGAAGTGAGGCCAAGTATGGTGACCCATACTAGGAATTTGTGCTCTGCATTTAACCCATCCAAGTGCACACACACAGTAGTGAACACACACCGTGAACACACACCCGGAGCAGTGGGCAGCCTTTAACTTAGAAAAGACAGCCTCTGTTTCAATACTGAATGAAAATCTGTACAAAAACATGTTCTTGTGTCCAAGTGTTAGAGGGGGGTGATATATGTTTCAATTAAAAATAATTTTTTTTTTGGTATTTTATTTTATAAACTTCATATTAAGTGTACAAAAAATAATAAAAAATAATAAAAAAATAATATAAAAATGCTAAAAATTAATTATTATTATTATATATACCCCTAAGTAGGTTTACAAATTATTCTGAATTACTCTTAGCATTAAAAAACAATTTAAATAAAATAAAATAATTTGTGGGGAACATATACACACTACCAGTCAAAAGTGTTTAATGTTTTTTTTTTTTTTTTTTTTTTAAAGAAGTCTCTTCTGCTCACCAAACCTGTATTTATTTAATCCAAAGTACAGCAAATCAGTAACATTTAAAAATACTTTTACTATTTAAAATAACTGCTTTCTATTTGAATACATTTTAAAACACAATTTTTACCTATGATTTTAAAGCTGAATTTTTAGCACCATTACTCCAGCCACATGATCCTTCATTTTAATCATTTTAATATTCTGATTTGCTGCTCAAAAAACATTTAATATTATTATGTCAAAAATAGCTGAGTGCAATTTTTTTAGGTTTCTTTGATTGATAGAAATTCAGAAGAACAGCACTTATCTGAAACAGAAATTAAATAAATAAAAAAATAAAAATAAATATGTTTATTATCATTTTGATCAATTTAAAACATCCTTGCTAAATAAAAGTATTAATTTCTATCATCCCCCCCCCCCCCCTTGGTTTCAAACCAAGGTTATTATAGTTCTGCTTTTTTTTTTATTGCGTTTATTTTAATAGAGTTTTCAAATTTCGTTTTCATTAGATTCATTAATGATTTTGTTCGTTTTAGCTTTGTTTTTATTTTATAAGTACATTCATATTTAGTTTTTATACAGTTTAGCTTTAGTTTTAGTTTTTTAGAGATCAAGAGCGGACGGGTGACTGTTAAGGGCTTAAACTCACCAAACTTTGCATGCTTTCCACCCGTCCGCTCTACTGCACTTCCACTCTCTACCACCCTTTTGCCTAATAATGAATGGCTTATTTGGATTTAATTTGGAAACATTTAAACAACTTTAAAAGTTCCCATGATCAAACACGTGCTACACACTGAATTTGTTGAAATTTTTCAAAGCTTTAGCCTTTTGTTTTACACAGCTTGCAAATCATACATAGCGGCTTATTTAATTTTACAGAGACTTGAGTTGTTAAAGGTAGAACTTCAGCAAATGGTTCCAAGTGACACAACATTATACACAATTTTATGAAGTTGCACTACATGGGATTCGAACCCACTACCTCCAGGTCAAGTGCTTGTCATCCATCTTGTTGTGCCACTGAGGAGACGGGTACCCAGAAAGCAATAGTCGTCATTTCACTGTCTGGGTTAACTATAAACCCGATATAGTCCGGCTATGTGTAACCCACTTCCAGCCCAAATAATCTTGAATTTGGTTGCATGCCATTTTTTGGCAAAATAACTAGTTAGATGTATGATATTCCATCCTGTAAGCAAACTCAGCAGCGTTTACAAGGTTTTATGGTTTAATTTTTGTAATTTTAATTTGTCATTTTTAAATTGATGACTAGTCTAATACTGGGATATTTGTAGATGTCTATTAAATTTTCACTGACAGCCCAAATACAAACTTGTTTTAGCCTAGACGTCTGGGCTGTGTTTTCACGGCTAATAGACGTCTTTTAGACCAAAAAATGCTTGCTGGGGTAGTGACGCAGATGCTGCTGTTCAGAAGTTTAAATGAGAATTAATTCAAAAGGAATGAATTTGTACATAAATGAACTGTGATATTTAATAGATTGAAAAGAGAACATCTTTGGAAAGGCACACCGCCTGCAACAGAAGCAATTTCTGCGTCATTTCTTGCCACAGTACCTCTTGCGGTCTGGGCATGCTACACACTGAGAGGCGAACCTGCGACGTTTTGAATGGCAGATCCGTGGTGTAACACATTGAGCTAGTTGCTCATGTTTGTTCCCCAGATTACTGAGGAGAGATGTCAGTTTGAGAATGAGCTCACAAAAGCATGATTTAAGTTTGTAGACAGATTAGCATGCTAACTATCTTAATAATAAAGTAGCTTATGGTTAACCTGATAGCTAAAGAGCCCCATTAAAACGAATGGCAACTAATTAGCCTGCTAACCAATTTGCATGCTATGCTAACTAGCATAAATCAACAAACACGGGCACGGTCAATTTTGGAGAGGTATTTCTCAGGAACGGTAATGAATATCAAAAATCTGTTTAGTTATTTCTGTGCATCTCGGTCCAAAGATCATATGACCAGATTTTGGACAAAATTGGGACAAATTTGCAGAAGGAGTAAGGGAAAAACAGTTTTTCATTCACTTCAATATGGCTGACAGTCACATTTCTGGAAAATGACA
This sequence comes from Garra rufa, assembly GCF_049309525.1. Classification (NCBI taxonomy): domain Eukaryota; kingdom Metazoa; phylum Chordata; class Actinopteri; order Cypriniformes; family Cyprinidae; genus Garra; species Garra rufa. The sequence continues at coordinate 26,974,179 of NC_133377.1, forward strand.
AATGAGACATTGTCAGAATCGGCATAATCCAGGGAATAAAACGATATAAAAATTACAAAATTCAGACAATGTTTTCAGAAGTTCTAAGCGTTTTTGTAAGAATCGTTATATCTCTGAAACAGTAGGTGGCGCTGTCTTTAAACTTCTGAGGTCCCTGTGTTGATGATGCTTAGTGATTTTGTGCAAATATATCAAATGGTTTAAAAGATATTGCAATTTATGTGAAATTTCAAAATGGCGGACACATGATTCAGTGGATCCTGGCATAATTGATATCCTCAGATTCGGCATGACCCAAGGAATCCACAGACACCAATATATTGATTTTCTGACTAACCATTCAAAATTATAAGCTATTATATGCTTTTTGGCTTATCTCATGACCCATAGGTGGCGCTGTTTCTTTGGCATGGACCCTCAGACCATGCTGCTGATGAAGCATACCAAGTTTCATTTCAATTGATCAAAGTTTGGCTGAGATATAGCCTTTGAACCAATTTTGGGTCAACCTCGTTAACTTTGCGACATCATAACTTTTGAACAGAGATGAATAAAAAAAAACATTGGTTTAGTTTTTGTCTGTTCAGCTCAGTCCAGAGATCATCTGAGCCAAATTTGAGAAGAATTGGGTCAACTTTGAAGGAGCAGTAGCAAAATGACTGATTACAGTACTTTTCAAAATGGCCGCTACTGTAATGGGTGGGGTCTTAATGTAAGGTATTGAATGTGATCAGCATGATGAGAGGAATCATGTCTACTAAGTTTCATTTTTCTAGATTTAGGGGTTCAGGAGTTATTAGCATTTTAATGTTGAATTTTTGGACTAGTGGTGACGCTATAGAGTTGGCCCTAGGGACTCCAAATTTGGTCAGATTATTATTTATGGTCATGACTACAATTGTGCCAATTTTCATCATTTTCCTATATTGCGTTCATAGGGCTGCCATAGACTCCCATTGGGAAGAAGAAGAAGAAGAAGAAAGAACGCCTCCAGATACAATAGGGGCTACAGCCCTTTCAGGGCTTGGCCCCTAATAATAATAACAGTAATAATAACAATACGTGTTTCTTCAACAGCAAATCCTCATATTAGAATGATTTCTGAAGCATCATGTGACACTGAAGACTTGAGTAATGATGCTGAAATATTAGCTTTGATTACAGGAATTAAATTACATTTTAAAATATTATTCAAATAGAAAGCAGTTATTTAAAATAGTAAAAATATTTCACAATATCAATGTTTTTGCTGTATTTTGGATCAAATAAATGCAGGCTTGGTGAGCAGAAGAGAATTCTTTAAAAAAACAATAAAAATCTTTTGACTGGTAGTGTATATTAGTAAAACATTTTACTGATTTACATGTGGATAGATATTTTGAAAGCTGATTCATTTCCCAGTGAATCAGAAAATAAATAATAAATGCTTTTACTTATTATTTATCAAAACACGCTTTAAACTGTTTACTTAAAAACTAAAAAAATAATTCTTATATAAATGATTTGAGGGCTCTTTGAGTTTGTTTTTTTAATAAAATGGTCATTCATATTTACAAAAACTGTTAAAAGCACAAATTTATCATGACATTATAAAACGCATATAATATCATATACAGTAAGAAAATATTACATGGTGAATTAGGTTAACATTTATGAACATATGTAATAGCTCTCCTTTTGGTATAAACAACTCTTAGTTGTGTAGTTTTATAATAGCATAAAAATCAAAACAACTGCAAAAAAGGCAAAAGGCAAAGACACAGTACTTCTCTGTAATGGGGTTAACCGTAAGCGTATTTATCTGATGCAGCTCTGTCATTTGGTGTGATCTGTCCACTCAACTTCATCAGCAGCTTGACGATAAGGCCAGCCTAGAGAAAAAACACAAAGATGATTAACTCGGGTTTCACATTGTCACAATGAATGCCAAGATGCAAGGAAGACACATACCTGTTTGGTGTGTACAATAAAGTTCTTCTTGTTCTCTAGACTGTGTATCTGGACATACTGGTCGGCCTGACCCAACTGCCACATAAATGTCCCATACTCCATACTGAGATGAAGCACCTAATTAATAAAACACACAGAAGATTTAAAAGGAAAATAATATATGTAAAAGCATCTGCCCATATGATATAAAGTGACTAAAATCTCACTTTTGTCTCCATGTTCATTAGATGCAGGCCTTTGGTGTTCACACCCACATACACTCGAATAACCTTGTGGGTACTGGAGCTAGCCTTGGTGAACACCTGTCCTATGAAGAAAGCCGCCCCATAGGTGGGGATATCCCAGCAGTTTTGCAGAAAGAGTCTCTGGAGGTGATGCATCTCTTTACTCACACCCTCACTGGTGCTCAAACTCTACACACACAGAGAATGGAGAAATTCAGAGAAAATCAAGAAGTTGCAGAACTTTTTTTTAAACTTTCTGATGGTTTCTACAAAACTATTAAGCAGAGCAACATCTATAACGTGGTTACACGTTCATGTAACACGTGCTACGTGGTCATGAAACGTAATGTTTGCATGCGTTTTCAAGCCTTGTGGTTTAAAAATGAGTGATTTTAAGCCATTGAAATGCAATCAGCAGTGAGAAAAGAGAGAAAATCTCTCACTGCTCTTGACTAAATCACTTTTGTAACTTTAATAACAAGAAATATATTTAATTCACAGTGAAGTGTTTTTATACATTTGATTACTTTTTATAATGTATGTAGCATTTCTTTAGATTTTTTGTCCTATTGCTTGTAATTTTGTCCTATTGCTTGTTTTCTTTAATCGCTGAATGGACTGTTTTACTTGTCGTCAGTGAGCCTGATTTTTTTTTTTTTTTTTATGATTCTGACACTGGTGACAAGAATTATATTGTTTTTATGGTACCAAACATTTTGAAATCTCAAATTGTTTTAAAGGGGTCATCCAGTGCCACATGCACTTTCAAGCAGTTTGAACTGAAATGTGTGTTGGGAGTGTGTGTACACAACCACCCTAGAATGACAAAGATCCACCCAGTAGTTTTCTTTTAATTAAGTGAAATAATTTGCCTCTTCTCATAACGAGCCGTTCTCAGATGCCTGTCGTTGTGGCGACGACAGAGGCCGCTCCTGTGATAGTTGATAGACAGCAGTGTTTTAGCATAGACCTGCCCGAGTGTAGACTGACAGCACTGAGGGAATGTGACCACCGATCTACCTAAATGGGTTCATGTTTACGTGAATCATTTCTCACCATACTGCTTTATAAACAAGGGTCAGTATAAAGCTTAGCTTTGTAACGCTAGATGGTTTAAAATGGTGTCTGTTAATGATTAAGATGTAACGTTAACGCAATACCTGCAAACGTGTTTACAGCCCACAACTGCATATGAGTAAAGACTATAACACTCACATTTATGTATTTCAATATAAGGACAGGGTAAGTTATGTTAACCGATCACTTTTTTGCTCTTGTTCAATCAGCTATACCTCAGTAAACACACTGCGTTCATCTCTATACCACAGTAAACACACCGCGTTCGTCTCTGTACAGTAAACATCTGATGACCCCTTTGAGCAAAAATAGCTACAAAGTTTTTTTAAGTTTTAATGTTTTTTAAAGTTTTTTAATGTTTTAAGTTTGAATGACTTTTAATGTTTTTTAAAGAATTCTCTTCTGCTCCTCAAGCCTGCATTTATTTGATCCAAAATACAGCAAAAGCTGTAAAATTGTTAAATATTTTTAGTATTAAAAATAAACCCTTTCTATTTGAAGATATTTTAAAATGTAATTTATTTCTGTGATCAAAGCTAAATTTTCAGCATTATTACTCCAGTCTTCAGTGTCACATGATCCTTTAGAAATCTAATTTGCTGTTCAAGAAACATTTATTATTTTTATAAATATTTAAAACAGCTAGGTACATTTTCTTTGATGCATAAAAAAGATCCAAAGATCAGCATTTATCTGACATAAAAAGCTTTTGTAACATTATACACAATACCATTTTTTTTTGGAAAGAAATCATAGAAATGAATACTTTCATTTTAGCAAGGATGTTTTAAATTGGTCAAAAGTGATGATGAAGACATTTATAATGTTACAAAATGCTGTTCTTCTGAACTTTCGATTCACCAAAGAAACCTGAAAAAAATCTACTCAGCAGTTTTTAACATAATAATAATAATAATTGTATTTTGAGCAGCAAATCAGAATATTGAGTTATTTTGAAGGATCATGTGACTAAAGTAATGATGCTAAAAATTCAGCTTTGAAATAACAGGAATAAATTGCATTTTAAAATATATTCAAATAGAAAACAGTTCTTTTAAATAGTACAAATAAATCCTACTGTTCAAAACCTTTGACTGGTAGTGTATATCGTGATATATATTGTTAATGTGAAACAAAATTACTCACATTGTGGCCATATCACCCAGCCCTACACCAGCATTTAAAAACAAATGATCTGAATTGACACACCTTGTACTCGTGAAGTATCCTGTTAGTCCAGTGATGTGCTTTGCTCTTGACCTTTGAGATTGGAACTATGGATCTGAGGTTTTCCTCACTGCATGGAACAAGAAATATTTATATGTCTTTGATATGTGTAATTGTCAATACAAGGCAATCGATGAGGAATGAGCTACATACTTCAAAAAGCCCTGTTTGTGCTTCTTGCTGTCGTAGTTTCCATAAATGATCTGCAGGAGGAGGCTGGCAAGAGTAATTAGCTTGTTGTCTGACGCTGATAGGAAGCCTTTGAGGAGGCAGTGACGAGCTTCATCGAACAACATAAGAATAGACTTTGGATCTTCAACCTAGTAAAGAAATGTACATGAATTTCACAGCAGGATGTAGAAGGAGACTCTAAACCATTGTTTTCAAAACACCAATGTGGATTAGGTGGTATTATTGAGCAAAAACAGACTGAGCAAAGATAATGTGGCAGACACCTTTTTTTCTATTTCTAAGGGCAGCCGAACATTTCTGCGCAGGAACAGTTGTGGAGTTTCCCTTTGGGGATCCAGAGCTGTGAGATCAGTAACTATCTCGCTCCAGTTCCCTAAGTGCTGCAAGGGCATATGGTATGGCTTCAGCTGGAGAGCTGTAAAACACCACAGGGCCAGATTTGTCTCAATCCAAATCAAATAAAAAAGAATGAAGAAAAAAAAAGTGAAGGTGATATATGAGTTGTGGATGTGTTATTAGTCTTACTGAGGTTCTCTGAGCAGATCCAGATGGTGAAGTACTGTTGTGTCTCCTGCGATAGTCTCATGCCCTCCATGATCTGCTGCACTGTTGTGTTGTTCCCATGTTTCAGTTCCACAGTCCTATATGATCCATCCATGCGATAAATTCTCACCTTCTCATACTGAAACACAAACAAACATGCTATTCAGAATCTACACAACTTCACAATGCCGATACAGAACTTCAACTCTGTGGAGCAGAAGCATTGTGTAGTTACAACATAGTGGTTTCACACTCACTGGTTTATTGTTGGCTTGCTGAAGGAGTTTCACCGTCTCCTCCCAGTTGTTCTGCTTGCTCTCTTCACATACTTGAAGGGGGGATCGTTTCTGTTGGTCCTCAATGTGCTTAAAATGAGAAGTTAAGTAATAAGTAATTTGTTGGTTTAGAATTCAGCATCATGTCAGCTAGAATGGCTATATTTATGGCAAGAGATAAAAAAAAATAAACAATCTTAACTACAGTTGAGGTCAAAAGTTTACATACACCTTGCAGAATCTGCAAAATGTTAATTATTTTACCAAAATAAGAGGGATCATACAAAATGCATGTTATTTTTTATTAAGACATTTCACATAAAATATGTTTACATATAGTCCACAAGAGAAAATAGTAGTTGAATTTATAAAAATGACCCCGTTCAAAAGTTGACATACACTTGATTCTTAATACTGTGTTGTTACCTGAATGTTCCACAGCTGTTTTTTTTTTTTTTTTTTTTTTTTTCCCCGATTTAGTTCATGAGTCCCTTGTTTGTCCTGAACCATTAAACTGCCTACTGTTCGTTAGAAAAATCCTTCAGGTCCCACACATTCTTTGTTTTTTCAGCATTTTTGTGTATTCTGAGATGCATCTTTTCACACTGAGGACAACTGAGGGACTATTAGAAAAGGTTCAAATGCTCACTGAGGCTCCAGATGAAAAAAATATGCATTGAGATTCAGGAGTGTAAACTTTTGAACAGAATGAAGTTGTGTACATTTTTTCTTATTTTGCTTAAACATTATCTTTTTTCATTGAGTACTGCCCTTCAGAAGCTACAGATGATACTGACATGTTTCCCAGAAGACAAAATAAGTTAATTTACCCTGATCTTCATATTCAAAATGTTTTTACCCACCCGGCATTTTGCATTTTGTTTCCTTATGAAGCATCAGAACATTCATTTGAACCTTCTGTAATAGTTGCATATGAGTCCCACAGTTGTCCTCAGTATAAAAAGATGGATCTCACAATCATTCAGTCATTGTATGATTGTATCAAATGCAAAAAGAATCAAATCTATGTAACCTTTTGAACGGGGCCATTTTTATAAATTCAACAATTATTTTTTCTTGTGGACTATATGTAAATGTATTTTATGTGAAATATTTTATTCAGGTCAGTACTAAATTACAAATAACATGCATTTTGTACAATCTCTCTTATTTAAGTAAAATAATTAATAATTAACATTTTGCAGATTCCCAACTCTATATATATTAGTGGTGGGCCGTTATCGGCGTTAACGTGCTGCGTTAACGTGAGACTCTTATCGGGCGATAAAAAAAAATATCGCCGTTAATCTATTCTCAAAGTTGGGTTGGGAGCTTGGTCTAAACTACGTAAGCTGTGATGACTTTCACCGTGATTTTTTGGCGCGGATGACGTATTCCTAGTCGAATTGCACTGTAGGGGGCGAGAACGAGTCCTCAACTTCTGTGAAATTACCACATCAAATGAGACGTGCAAACATGGATGCAGTTATGAAGCCGCTTCAGGGCAGGTGCGTGCGTTGCTAGACCCTTTTTACTGGGGCACGTGCCCCAGTGAAAATCTGCTGTGCCCCAGTAAAATCTCAAATTTGAGTTATAATTTACTTTCATAATCCCGAAATAAAGACATTAAACTATATGCAATAACTGAATTGACGCTTCTAAAAGCAACGCAGTTTAATCGAAGACTATGCACGCAGATAGGCCATCCATTCCCGTGCGCGTCTGTGTATTTAACGGCAACGCGCACGTTGTGCAGCCTTTTGCGCAGAAGTACTTGGTTACACAAGTTTGTATAGGTAATTATGTTGTAAATGCAATTGTCAAGCAGTTTGTGATGCATTTTTGAAAAAAGGAGATGAGCGCCTGTTCTAATGCGCCACCTGGCCCGTTCTCGAAGACTTACTTTTAGTCATTATTTGGGTAGCACACATATTCTGAATGCCTTCAGCAGAATTCAAATTAGCCATTTTAATCTAGATTAATTCCAAGATTTAATCTAGATTAAAAAAATTAATCTATGCCCACCCCTAATATATATATATATATATATTAGTGGTGGGCCGTTATCGGCGTTAACGTGCTGCGTTAACGTGAGACTCTTATCGGGCGATAAAATAAATACTGCCGTTAATCTATTCTCAAAGTTGGGTTGGGAGCTGAGTCTATACTACGCAAGCTATGATGACTTTCACCTTGATATTTTAGCGCGGATGTATACCCAGTTGAATTGCACTGTAGGGGGCGAGAACGAGTCTTCGAACCTGTGTGTATGCCTACTGTGAAATTACCACATCAAACGAGACGTGCTAACAATGGATGCAGCTATGAAGCCGCCAGGTTTGCTTCAGGGAAGGTACGTTGCTAGACCCTTTTTACTGGGGCACGTGCCCAATTTAATTTACTTTGATAAACCCGAAATAAAGACATTACACTATATGCAACAACTGAATTGACGCTTCTAAAAGCAACGCAGTTTAACCGAAAACTATGCACACAGATATCCATGCCCGTGCGCGTCTTTGTATTTAACTGCAACGCGCAAGTCACGCTGCCTTTTACGCTGAAGTACATGAGGTGAAGGAATAGTTGGTTACGCAAGTTTGTATAGTTAATTGTGTTGTAAATGCAATGGTCAAGCAGTTTGTGATGCATTTTGGAAACAGGAGATGAGCCCCTGGTCTAATGCGCCACCTGGCTTGAGAAACCTGTTCTCAAAAGATTTACTTTTAGTCATTATTTGGGTAGCACACATATTCTGAATGCGTTCAAATTAGCCATTTTAATCTAGATTAATTCCAAGATTACAGTGAGATTAATCTAGATTAAAAAAATTAATCTATGCCCACCACTAATATATATATATATATATATATATATATATACATACACACACACACACACACAGGTAATCTGAATATAAAAGAGGGAAAATTGGCATAGACAATTAAATATAAAAATTGTATTTCTCACTCTGTCTATCTCTGGGTGCTGCAGAAGGAGCTGTACAATTTCTGCATGACCTCCAATCGCTGCAAAGTGTAAAGGAGAGCTCAGTTGGCCATTTAGAAGATTGGGGTTACAGTTTCCTTTCTCCAACAGAAGTTTGGTGGCCTCCACCTTTCCATGCCTGTAGTCAGAGGAAAACATTATATTTAGAGACCTTTTATGTAATTTAGCTGAGTAAAGTTGAGATGATGGGCAGAAGAGGAGGAAAGGGATCTGAGTGATCTCACATTTCCAAATGAGAAATAGAGAGACCTAAACAAACACTTCATATATAGATACTTAATTGAAAAAAACAGGAAGCTATTATATACCAGCATGCATAATGAATGGGCGCCCAGTGATCGCTGTCCAGCTGTTTAACCGAGAAACCACTTTCCAGCAGTTTGGACAGAAGCTCAGTGTCTCCTTCACAGGCACTGCGGTGCAGAGGAAAATCATCCACCCACTGGCGCTCTCTAGAGGACACAGAGTGGTGACAAAAACATGATCAGTCCCCCAACAGATGTATATTTGGATTATTTTAGTAATAATATAATACACAGAACTTTGGCATTTTAAGTGCATGTACGGACTTGTCTTCTGTGACGCTGGTCATACTGTGCTGCCATTTGTCTCTCTTTGGAATCTGGATTTTGGAATAATCTGGTGCTCCCAAGCCGAAGTAAGGGTTGATGATGACTTTGTCCACCTTTATGGAAGAGTTTAATAGGTAAATCATTTTCTTTAACTATTATTATGCATTCAATTGATCAATTACACAAGACAAATGACTATTGAGTTTGGGGCTGATAAAATGTTTTAAAAGTATAGTTCACCCAAAAATAAAAATACTGTCATTAATTTCTCACCCTCATGTCATTTCAAACCCATCAGACCTTTGTTCATCTTTGGAATACATATTAAGATGTTTTTGATGAAATCTGAGTGCTTTCTGATTTTGCATAGAAAACAACACAATTGACACGTTCAAGGCCTACAAAAGTAGTAAGAACTCTAGGATTTGATCAAAAATCCCTCATTTGTGTTCTGAAGATGAACGAAGGCCTTACAGGTTTGCAGCAACATGAGGCCTTCTTCTGACCATAATAATGAAAGAGTCTCACTCTGTTAGTGTACTGCAGATCTGACCCATAGAGAGGGTTCTCAATGCACAAGTCAGCTTTCTCCAGGGACATCATCTTGCTCTTGATTTCCAGAGCTGTATAGCCCATGTGGAGAGGACCGTCAATTTGCTTGCTTTCCACTGCATAGGCCGGGTTACTCACATTAGTTTTTACACGGTCTACCGGAGCCGGTCGAAAAAGTGCAGGAATGGCGTGAGGCACAGTGTGTTGCTCTGCTAACCACCTGACACAAAGAGGGACAATACTTTATTAACATGTAACGTAGCTAACAACAACAACTCATCTCATCTGGATGTGAGTGCATTCCTAAAAAAGGAAATAAAATGAACTTTTAGAAAAAATAAAACATAACATGTACTCTATTTCTCTACAGATTTTTGTCCAGTCCTACAGTGAGAATATCACCTCTACTAACTTAAAGGCTACTGGTACAGTCTATGGTTATATTACAATGATAGCAAAAGTTATATTAGCCTTGCAAAAGTATTCACAAGTGTTATGTTGCTACCTTATGACAAACTGTTTTAAATTACTTTTTCCCCCACATCAATCTACACTCCATGCACCATAATGACAAAGCAAAAACAGAATTGTCTCAACTTCATAAATTTATTAAAAATAAAAAATGAAATAAGTACATTGCATAAGTATACAGCCTCAAATCTTTTTGGGTATGACGCAAAAAGATTTGCACATCAACATTTGCCAATTATCTGCCATTCTTCATTTCACCTCTTCACCTCTCAAGCTCTGTCAGCTTGAATGGGGTCTGGCAGATATTTTCAGGTTTCTCCAGAAATGTTTGATTGGGTTCAAACCCAGGCTGTGGCCACTCAAGGACAGTCACAGAGTCGTCTAAGCCACTCTTGCTGTGTGCTTAGGTTAATTGCCCTGTTGGAAGGTGAACCTTCTGCCCAGTCTGAGGTTCTGAATGCTCTGGATTGAGTTTTTATTAAGGCTATCTCAATATTTCTGTGCATTGAGGTTTTCCTTTACTCTGACAAGTCCCTCAGTCCCTGCCACTGAAAAACAGCCCCACAGCATGAGGCTGCTAACAGCACACTTTACTTTTGGGATGATACTCTGCAAGTGATGAGCAGTGCCTGGGTTCCTTCAAACATGATTCTTGGAATTGATGTTCATTAGACCAGAGAATCTTGAGGGTCCTTTAGGTCAGTGGCCTCAATCTCAATTCCTGAGATTTTTTTCTCTGATATGCATTTTCAGTTATTAGATCTTTTATTAAGACATGTGTGCCTTTACAAATCATACTCATTCAAATGAATTTGCCACAGGTTAACTTCACTCGAAGGGTAGTAACATCTACAAGCAACATGAATGCTCCTGAGCTAAATTTCAACTGTCACAGAATACTTATGCAACAGAGTGTAAGTTTTTTATTTTTTAATAAACTTGCAAAGATGTTAAAAACCTGTCCTTTGCCATTATGGAGTGTGGAGTGTAGATTGATGTGGGAGTAAAAAATAATTTAAAGTTTAACATAAGGCAGCAACATAAAATGTTAAAAAAAAAAAAAAAAAAAAAAAAAAAAAAGAAGTACCTTCACAAGGCACTGTAATACACCCTGCAAAACTTCCTGTTTCAACAGTAAATTGTCTTTATATTACCATGATATGTCTCTAAAGTCCTATCAACATGATTTTCAAACACTTTGATGGTCAGGGACGATGTTTAAACTTACTTGTCCAGAGCGAGTAGCATCTTTGAGGTGGAGGAGGAAAAATGGGCACTGGTTTCACTACACACACGCATAATGTCCTGAAGGCAGTAGAAACTGGGGCTCCCAGGGTGATAAACAGACTTGCTGTTGTCTACATTGGAATATAGACCATAACAACAGTGTTCACTGCTTTATACTATCATATATATACACATGCATACAACCTTTTGGCCACCTAAGAGAGTGTTTCTTACCTTTGACATTGATTGGCACAATAAATAAGGAGGCCTCCTTCCCTTCGCTGTCACCATCTAACTGAAACTTCCTCATGTGCACGACACGTTTCCCTGCAGCAAAGATCGTATATGCTTTAGTGGAGATAATTAAGAGCTGATTATTGTGCCGTAGAGCTGAATGATGAGGTTCTGAAACCAAACACCTCTTGCAACGACCACTAACCTATTATTCCCTGGTTATTGGATATGGGCTTCGTGGTTTCATCTACATACTCCAGAATTGACTTTGTCCGGTCACTGTCGGCGTAAATTTTGGTCCCAAGCAGTACTTTCTTCCGTTTTTTCTCTTTTCCCTCCAGGGGAACTTCAATAAGTAAAATCTGCATGGAAATGCAAATTTAAACATGGAGATGACTCGAAGATAAACTTAAGGCATAATGCTTCAGCTATATCTCACTCACCTCATAGGCTTTAGCTCTGTACTCTTTGGAGTTGAGGCTGGCTGTGTTCTTTGGTCGTATAACAGCTACAAACACCTCTTCAAACTCTTGGTTTCCCATCACGTAGCTCCTCTTTAGTTCCAGCTGTCATTAAGCCTTTAAACACCATGCCTGCAATTATATAATGAACACTTAAAGTACCAGGTTATGTGCTTAATTGTTACATATTGGCCACTTTGCAACGCTCAAAGATAATAGTTTACGTAAAAAAAAATATTTTCACAGCAAGAAATGAAGTCAATCAAGCTCGGAATAACATACTGCTAAATAGTGGTATTTTTTATTTTTGGGGTAAATTACTTCTATACCAGTTCACAAAAATAACTAAGTTACATCATTATCAGTATTAATGTCACGTTATTACAGGTATACACTATTACTTCTAAAAATCTAATATAACCGCGTATAAACACATGTAACGTTACATATGCGAAAAGAGTCGAGTATATATATGACCGTCTTTATTACTTTTGAAGGCATAACAACAGAATAGTTAATATTGTTAAAACCGGCAATTTATATCAAAGTTGATTGGTGTTAACATCTCCCAGAAGTTATTAGGAAGTTACATTATATCGGACTCCACCTCGCTGACATTATGCCGACGACAATGCTTTTTTACCGGCGTTCGTAATAGCTTTTTTACAATACATAACGATAAAAACATAACTGATAAAAATATACTGTAATAAAATATTAGCAGCACACATACACAAAGTAAAACATACCTCTTCTTTTCTGTCATATTTCTAACAACAAAGACCCTCTTCCGGACGCCAACGGAAATGAGTAAAATTTCAAAATAAAGGTCTCAAACAAACGAAACGAATAAGTAACGTAACTGCTGTAGCAGGCCTTTGTAAAATTAAAACATATCATTTATCCTAGTTAAACACCATTTAATCTCATGGCACGTCTCTATTAACATTCTCCGTCTGTATAGTATTTCCATTTAGCCAAGAAAGATGGCTTTGTTCTTGAACAAAGATAATCGACACGGTTTTACTATAATTTCCCAGATTTTACCACAAAGCCAGAAATGATTATATGTAACACTGAGGCTTTATCTCAAGGGGGGGGAGGAACTAAGCTACACACTGCAAATGACAAATCCATACAAACCTGTAGATGCAT
>NC_133377.1:26989847-27027661 GCF_049309525.1 Garra rufa
AGGAAGTAAAGTGCCCTTTATGAACTCTTTGTGAGTTTGCAGGTGGTGAAAATAAAATCATATACACACACAACAAGTGCACTTAGTTCAACAGATGACATTAGATGTATTCGGCTTAAAGCGGTGCTGAACAGACTGATCAGTGAATGGTATTTGTGTCATACACACATCAAAGCTGAAGAGAAGAAATTGTAAAGCCACTATTTTTGGTTTCTTTGCAAACAAAAAGTATTCTCGTAGCTTTATCAAAACTAAGGTTGAACCTTGAGGCGTTGAACGTGTCAAAAAGCTCTCAGATTTCATAAAAAATATCTTAATTTGCGCTTTGAAGATGAACAAAGGTCTTACAGGTTTGGAATGACATGAAGGTGAGTATTTAAATGACAGAAATTTCATTTTTGGGTGAATTATCCCATTAAATGGAGTAACAGTTTAATAAATATGTATAGATGTTTGAATAAAATTTTGAAGCTAATGAAAGATATTTCTTACCCAATGTTAAAAGCAGGGGGCTGACCAAAGCCAAAGCCTCCACTAGAGGGAGGATTTAAAGCAGGCATTGCAGGACTGGCTGCAGGAGTCGCTGGAGCTGCTGATCCGGCCCCAAAGGCAAACACACTATTGTTGCTCCCTGATGCTCCAAATCCACCAGTGCCTCCAAACTGGAAGCCTCCTTTAAAAATAACAAACGGGGTAATCGTTACATAGATGCATTCAAATAACTAGGTTATTGGCAGGCTTTACTAGGTAGCATAGTGATCAATTTCAACTTCATCAACTCAGTTTGAACACTGCTAAGGACACTGCTAAATATCTGCTGTGATTCACTAAAGTAGTTAGTCATACTGATTTTGAATGACATGATATGCTTTGTCTGCTCATGTTAACAGAAATCTCTCTGACCTTGGCCTGTGGTGGAAGCAGCAGATCCAAACGAAGGTGCAGGGTTGGCCTGCTGTCCGAATACAGAGCCAGAATTGGGCTTGGCTCCGAATGCCGAAGCTGGCGAAGCGGTCGAAGAGAATGAAGGTGCTGCTGACCCAAATGCAGGAGCACTGGGTTGAGACGCGCTTTGTCCGAAGATGGGGGCCTGTCCAGAGCCAAAGCCAGATGAAGGTGTGGCAGAACTGAAGACAAATGGGGAAGGGTTGGCAGGTGGAGCTGGAGCTGCAAGAGATAAATTAAAATTACACACATTTGCACACAATGACATCCAAAAGGTCAAAAACACACAAGACAACAACGGGAAATTTGGTGGCAAACTAACCGGCAGAGGCTGGGGTGGACGACGCAGCACCACTAAAAGTAAAAGCAGGGGAGGATGAGTTTGTGCCTGAGCCAAACTGGAAAGGTTGGGCTGGGGCAGATGCAGCAGAAGGTGCTGCAGGAGGTGCCGGCTGGCTGTCCTGCGGCTGCTGTCCAAACACGAAAGTCTTTGCCATGGTATGTTCAGAGGAGCTACTCTGGCCAAATACAAAGGTACTCGAGGGAGCAGGTGTGGGAGCCAGGGAAGAGGTAGTGGGAGTGCCGAAAAGGCTGGGGGTGGAGCTGGAGGAAGCTGGGGTGCTTGAGGAGTTGGCCATGAAGCCAAAAGAGGGCTTTGGAGCAGATGTGTCTGGAAAGCACAGAGTCAAAGAATCAGGGTACTAAGGTACTACTAGAACATAATTAGGAAATTAGAAAATACACCTTTACTCACCAGTCATGCTCTGTCCAAAACTAAATGATGGCTTTGGAGGTTCTGCCGACTCTGCAGGTTTCCCAAACGTAAGCGTAGGCTTGGGAAAATCTTTTGGAGGGTCCGGCTCGCCGAAAGAGAAGCCCAAGGTTGGTGCCGGTTTGTCAGCTTCCTTGGAAGCACCGAATAAGAACGCACCGGAGGGTGCGGAGGTGTCCTTTTTCTCTTCCGTTTTTCCAAAGGTGAAGGTGGACGTCACTAGAGTTTGCTCTTTAGTTGATGGTTCTCCGAACTTCGGTGCAGAAGATTCGGCTACTAAAGACTTGCCAAAAATAGGAATGACAGTCGCCGCCGTTGACGTTGTGGTGGTCAAAACGGTTTCTGAAGTAGCAGGAGCATCATCTTTCTCAGCTTTGGGCTGGGGCACAGAAAAACCAAAAGATGAATTTGAGCTTCCATTCTCACTGGGTTTAGCTCCAAACAAAAATGCAGAGTTTTCAGAGCTGGACGCTTGAGAGCTGAAAGTGATTCCACCACCATTACCAAATTTAAATCCTGCACTAGAATCCTGAGATTTTGTCTTTTTATCAAGAGAGTCATCCACGGATCCACCAAATGTAAAACCCTTTGATACACTCTCTTTTGTTGATGTGGATTCTGACGAGGTGCTACCAAGTTTGGCCACACCAGAACCTGCATCCGAGGTTAAGCCTCCAAATTTGAAGCCCTCTGATTTTGAGGTTGAGTCGGAGGACCCAAATCCAAATTTAAAACCTCCTGTGGTGGAAGTAGTATCTGAGAAAGTGCCTCCAAACTTTAGTCCAGCAGAGGTGGAGTCCATAGAGCCGGTGCCAAACTTAAAACCAGATGAGCTTGAGTCTGTACTGTTGGACTGAACGCCAAAAGATGAACTAAAACCTGAAAAAGAAAAGAGAATTCTGGTTATCAGCCTGCTTCTACTAAACAGTAAGCAGCTGCTTCGAAGTCTCCTGACTTAAGGAAACATCATTGCAAAGCACTTTACCTTTGGACTCTATTTTAGCTCCTGGTTTTGCTGACTGGCAGGCCAAACACTTCTGGTCCTCTGCCTTATTCTGAACACAGCACACCTCACACTCCCAGCTCCCCTCAGGTTTCTTGAACTTGTCCCCAAATCCTAACAAAGGCGCAGCAGTGCTTGCAGGTGCAGAGGCTGGAGTTGAGACCGCTGTGGCTACAGCTCCTATAATACACCAAGGAATAAGACATCAGGTGTGTAAATAGTTTTGCTACAAAAATATGCAAATGTGTTTAATAATGCAGATATTGGAAGCAGGGCTTTTTCCCTCCAAATTAGGGTAAATCTTAGTGTACCATTCCATAGATGATAAAGGGATAGTTCACCTAAAGAAAATTGTCATTAATTACTCACTATCATGTTGTTCCAAACCTGCAAGACCTTCGTTCATCTTTGGAACACAAATTAAGATGTTGTTGATGAAATCTGAGAGTATTCTGACCCTCCATAGACAGCAAGGGTCCTTCCATGTTCAAGGCCGGTTCAATTTCAGTTGAACCACTGATGTCACATGGATTATTCAGTCAATCTTCTTGGTAACTTTCTGAGTCTTGCCATCTATGGAGGGTCTGAGACCTCTCGGATTTCATCAAAAATATCTTAATTGTGTTCCGAAGAGGAATGAAGGTCTTACATGTTTGCAACAGCATGAGGGTGAGTAATTCATGACAATTTTCATTTTTGCATTAACTAACCCTTTAAAGGGCAGTCCGTTTTTTTGTGTTTAAACTCCTAATAACTGCAAAACTAAAACTTTACCTGGTTTAGAGCTTTGACAGGCTACACATTTCACATCCTGTGCCTTGTTTTGAACCATGCATACATCACAATCCCAAGACCCTTCTGGCTTCTTAAATTTGTCCCCAAATCCTAACAGTCCAGTTGCTGAAGAAGCGGATGTTGTTGTGGTGGTAGATGTTGAAGAGGTGGCAGAGAGGGTGGATGAGGCCTCAGAAAGAGCTGGTAGAGTCAGTCTAGATTTCACTCCAGTCCCAGGTTTGGCTGTGTCACAAGCTACACATTTAACTACGTCTGGTTTGTTCCTGACCAAACATGTGTCGCAGTCCCAGCTACCAGGTGGAGGAGCAAAGAGGGAACTGATACTTGCAGGAGCTTCTGTGGGTTTACTGTCCAATTTAGAGGCAGAGTCTGTGTTGGGTTGTGGTGCGAGACATGCCACACACTTTTTGTCCGAGGACTTGTTTTGCAATAGGCAAGTGCCACAGTTCCATGAGCCTGCAGGAGGCCTAAACTTATCACCAAAACCAGAAAGAGGTGCTGAGGATGTTGATGTAGACAGCAAAGGTTTATCAACTGAGTTCTGAGAAGGGGACGCAAATCCTGAAAATAAGAAAATAAGGGTAAATACATGCAAAAAGCAATGACTTTTAAAACTTTACATGAATAAATCATAAGAATGTAATGATATATAAAACTACGATACGATATATACACAATACAATATTTGTGATATTAAAAAAAAAGACCAATGAAGACTTAGAAAAAAAATTAAGTAATTTTGAAGGTTATTTTAAAATTAAAGTCAGTGAACTTTTAAATGGACTTGACCCTCCTTTTAATTTGTGGTATACTATCTAAAATGTCTAAATTACATTCACACTGGTGTTTTTATTCCTACGACAACAATAGCCATATATTGTAAAACAACTGCACTGTAAAATAAATGAAAATGAGTATTGCAATTTCTCTACTGTACTTTAAAGCAAAAATAATATAACCTATTAAATATTTCAAAATATCTTATTCAAGTGTAGAAATTAAGAATTCAGACTGTATTTAGACCCATTTAAACCACTAACAATTCATACTGCATTTTGAAGCTTTTTTATTTTGACAGAAACTTCAGTAGAGCTCTTATTTTGACGGAACACTCCAGCTTCAGTAAAAACAGGCTTTTAAAATCCGCGACTCACTACAAATCTAGTGAAACGCTGTAAACATCTGCCATGAAAATAAAGCATAATTGGTGGCAGTTGCATTGACAAACGCGCATTTGCAATAAACAAGTTTGCTGCATTCACTGTGAACTGAAGCTTGGAAAACACCAGATCACAAGCTGATCACCTGAAGGAAGTGTGCGCTTCGCTTTGATGCACGCAGCGAAAACAGACCTGATGAAGGGATTAAGCCAAATTGTGGTTTTAGTTTGACAGATACTGTGCCAAAGCATAATGGCCCAAAACGCAACTTTAATAAGCTTTTATGTTAGAATAAGAAGTTTAAATATAATTTAAAAACTACACTTTTTGCCCAGAAGACGTATCGTTTCATAACATGTGACCACGATGATATAGAGACAGTTTTGCTATCGCATGATATTGATAATACCACTACATCCCTAATAAATCAGAAAAAGCAAATCTTACCAGGTCCCTTAAGTATATCCAAAACACTGCCCTGTTTTAAGACCTTAGCAGGTTTGAAGGGTCCTTCAAACTCCTTTTCTTCACTGGCCACTGATTTGACTGCAAAACATACAGAGATGAAATAAACACCAGAACTTAATTTAGAAAAAAAAATAATAATACGTCTTTGCAAATCAACCTACCTGGTGCTACTGTGGGAACAATTTTCCCATTGGAGTAAGAAGGGCCCGTTTTCATAGTAGGCGCACTAAAGGTGAATCCAGACTGCAAGGAAGAATCTTTATTATTACAGATGCTTGTTCTGTATTATACAAAGTGTAAGAGAAAAAAGGAGACCTACTGATGGAGAAAAAGATGGAGGACTGGCAGCTGTTGCCTTGACGATAGGCGAAGAGAACGTGAAGGGGACAGATGGTGGTGTGGATGGTGCAGCTGGCTCCTGATTAAACAAATAAAAACGATGCGTTACAAATACAAATCCACCATATCTGCTATGAACCTCTGTCAGTTTGATAAGCCAAGACTACATCAAACAGAAGGCATAATTCTAAGGGGTCAGAGGGGAAGCAATACCTTATTTGCTGCCGGTTCCTCAGAGACAGTTGTGAGTGGTGTTGTTCTGGAGGTGAGTGAAGAGGTGGGGGGAGGAGAAGAGAAACTAAATGTTGGCAAAGTGAAATTGCTGGGAAGAGAGGCAGGCGGCAGGTCTGGTTCCTCGGCAACCTGAAAGGAGAAAAGCTTACTATTCTGTTGGACAGCTTCAAAACAAGTTTTACTCAAAGCATAAAACCAGCAGGATCTCTGACCTCATCGTCAGGTCTTTTGGATGAAGGTCTAATGGCCCTTTCTCTCTTCATTTTTCCCCCTCCTGAACCAGCGCTGCTGGTCGATGGGGTGCTAGACAAGGGGTAGGACAAACTGCTTGTGCTGGAGACAAAGGAATTGATGGACTTAGTATATATGCAAGTGAAATCACTAACAGCTCCTTGTCATATCCAAAAAGATTTCAAAACCATCACAACAAATTATTCACTCTTACCTGGCAGAGGGAGCCTGGGCAGGATCTGAAACGGGAGGGGATTGTCTTACAGGCTACAAAGGGCAGAGAAAACAAAAGTTAGTTCTCTTGAAAAGCTCAAACCACAGACTCCATTACCATAATTTTCTTTAATTACAGTGCTTGCCATTCTTGCAGACAGTTTCAGCCTTAGGTGAACAATGTACTTAACACAGGGTTTCTGCAGATATGAACAAGTGAAATTTAAGACTTTAAGACCTTTTTAATACCACCTTATATGAAATTTAAGACCGAAACCTGTAATGGAAATAGATATTATATTACATGCATACATGTAATATTTAATGTGTTTAATGTAAAAAGTAAACAATTTCATGGCTGTCATAAATTAAATTTATTACTACGATATACTGTGAACTTTTCATATCAGCAGATACTATTCCACACAAAATATCCCCATAAAAGTACCACTAGAAATATCTGACGTAAAAAAAAAAAATTCTGAAGCAATATTTTCATCAGTGCTCTATTAGCTTTTACATCTTAAATCTGCATATTTGATTTACCTTTATAAAGGCCTTTTTTTTTACTTTTGAAATGTATGCATTACCTTTGAAATTTATTTTATGAATTTATCAATAAATTCTAAATGGCTGTTAGCAGTGAGATTACATAATTTACACTGCAAAATTAAAAGTGATATTAATGTTTTAAATACATTTATTGATTTATAAATATATACACATTAGAAATGTTGGGTGTGGAGGCATACTTTTAAACACACTAAATTACCAGCAGGTGGCGGTAAGTCACTTCATGAGCGAGTTATTTCAACTGATTCGATCAAAACGCTGAATTATAGCAAAACGTTGCTAGGAGAATGCTTCTGCTAATGTTGCATATTGTCTAATAGTAAGTAACTACTTGACAAATTTTTTATTGAGCTAAAATTAATGTAACATTTGCAATTGTGAGAATTTTCAGCAAAAAGCTCACTTGGTATATTACTGAACTATATCATGTTATGAATAAACTATACATTTGAAATTTTTACCTCAGTGTGTTTCTTTAGAGTGCTGTTACATTCGTTTTAAAGTATGTCACAAATAGACCAGAAATACACTATCCATTATCAATTTCTGTTTACGTTGAATGTATTAAAATAGGAATCTTTCTTACATTTTAAAAGTATTTCGAAGGCTGGCGGTCAGCTAGCTCGACCTATATTTCTTATTATTATTGATAACATTATATACAGAAAAAGGTCGTTTGACCTGTATTCTGCTACTGCGATTCTGAAGACGCAGTAACTTTCACAGAGGGAGAAAAAAAATCTAGTTGTTAGCAACTGGCCTTAGCCAAGCCCTATATTCAGTTTTTTCAAGCTAAGTATCGCTAAACTTGCACTTCCCCATAGCTAAAAAGTTAAATCCATTTTACTTCTGCGGTACAATCCGAGAGAGACTCGCGCCAATAACAGACAGCTGATAGGCTATTGCATGCTGGTCTCATTTGTAGTTTAAATGCAGCAAATTATATTTGGACCAGTGAAATAAAGAACTACAACACCACGGAAACAACAAAAAGAGAATTTAAATGAGCATTAGAGGTAGCGTTACATGGACATCGGAAAAATAAGACCTGTGTAAAATTATTTAAGACCTAGAACAGCGAATTTAAGACTTTTTAAGGCCTAAAATTTAGATTTTTAAATTTTAGACTTTTTAAGACCCCGCGGAAACCCTGTTAACAGTTCAAAAGTTTGGATTCAGTGAGATTTTTCCCTGTTTTTGAAAGAAGTGTCTTCATGCTCACCAAGGCTGAATTTATTTTAACAAAGATAAAATGGAGGTTTTGTGAAATTACAAATTTAAGTAACTTTTCTATTTTAATACATTTTAAATTGTAATTTAAGTAATATGTTAAATCGTTTCAGCAAACATCACTCCAGTCTCTAGTGTTGGTGCTCAAAAAATAATAATTTACAGGAGAAAACTGGTGTGATGCTAAATAGTTGTGTAAATTGTTTCATTTTTCAGGATTTCCAGGACTCTTTGATGAATAAAAATTTTGTAGATTTATATAAAAAAAAAAAGGTATTCACTTGAAAATAAATCTTTTGTAGTATGAAAAATGTCTTTACTATCACTTCATAAATTTAATGCTTCTTTAAATTTTTTAATTAATAAAGATCTTACTGACCCAAACATTTATTCTGCTGAATTGCGAGCACTGGCAGTACCTTAATTTCTTTAACCCTTGTGCGTTCAAACAAAAAATAGGTGCAAAATGATTTTTTAACCAGCATCTGTTATATCCATGATACCAAACATTCTTTAATTTTCAGAATTGTAACCCTTTAAATGCTGGTTTGTTTAAATAATGCCACAGGTGTTTATTTTATGAAAAAATAAAAATAGTTAATTTCCATATACTAAATGCTAAGCAGAATTTTTTTCTTTGCTTATTAGATTCTTGGGTGTGTCAGTGAAGAACAACAACATTAATTTTGAGGCATTTATATTTATGTAGTGTTAGATTAAAAAAAAAAAAAATGTATATGCCAAATTTGAAGAAAAAAAAAAAGACAATCTACTAAAAAAAAGGTAAAAATGTAAAATTTGAAGCCTTGCCGATAGAATGAATGCCTATTAGCAAATATTGCATCATTTTATAGTCAAATGGCCCTGGGTTAAAAATTTGTTTTTAATTTGTTTTAATGGGTTTCAATGTGGACATTTATTTTTTGTACGGAGGGTAAAATTTATTTTTTGAAGGAAATGAGGGTAAAATGTATGCAGTTGGCATTAACACAGGCACACTTATAGACATTTTTGTCCATTTCAGTTTTTTGTTACAAGGTCACACAATGGTTAATTTACTAAAAATGTAAGAATATCCATGTCCCTCTTTTCAATTGTTTTATAGTCATATGGTTAATTCTAACATAGGATGTATTGTGACAAATAGTAAACTCACAGTCTCCCTGTTGTTTTTCTCCACTCCTCTGTTCACCCCACCTGGGGTGAGTGACGGTCTAAAGGATATCGAGCGGTTACCAGACACTGCAGCAGCTGCAGGGACCACCAGCTTCTGCACAGGAGGGACTGATGGCTCCAGCTGTGTGTCAATGAACAACATTACAAATACAGCAGACAGTTCAAGTTCCCTACAACATTGTGTAAAGTATATAAGGCCATCCACTTTTTGAACAATAATAATAATAATAATAATAATAATAAAAATAAAAAAAATGTTATTACTCATACAGGGATTTTTCAATTCTCTGTCTATAATTTCACAACCTCACTACAGATGACATTCAACATTGCAAGTTCGTGGACATCAAATGCATGAACACCACTGCTATGATTTATCAAGTGTGCTCAGTTTAACTGCAAAACAACACACTCACAGCCCTGGATATTTTGGACTATGGACATCCGCCACAAACAGTTATTACAGGCTTTAGATTTCTGGTGTTGGGTGAATAGGCACATTGTTCAGGATTAGCAGCCAGCTGCCACAGTTGTTAACAGTTAAAGACAAGCAGCAGAAGCATAGTTAAAGTTGCCAAGATACACTAAAGTACAGCAGTACATGGCTTTTAAACATGAAAAACACATATGAATTTCTTAATTTACACATCCACGATTGACCCCGTTTTATCTGAGACTTACCCTTTTCCTCTTTGACTGGAAACTTGAAATGTCAAGGTCTGTGTGATTCAGTGACTGAAAAAATAAAAAAAGGGGAAGTTTAAAGACTGTACAGACTGAAAAGGCAATTGAAGTAAATTTCAAAGTGTTGTAATGTAAAATTACTATGACACAACACTTACAGCTGACAGAGGTGATGAAACTGTAGATGGAATTCTTTTTGCATCCTGCAAAGTTACCAAAAACATGTTTCATGAAATGCTTACTTTTGTTGCTTTTGCCAAATCTAAGGGAAACTATGTTTAGTAACTGCTGAATTTGGTCTATTTTAAACTTTCTTCTATAGGCTAAATGGTAACAAATGTTTAATTTGGTTTTTAAATCTATGTGTGACCCTGGACCACAAAACCTGTCATAAGGGTCAAATAAGCTACCCATTGATGTATGGTTTGTTAGGACAGGACAGTATTTGGTTGAGAAACAATTATTTTGAAAGGGTGCAAAAAAAAAAAAAATCTAAATAGTGAGAAAATCGCCTTTAAAGTTGTCCAAATGAAGTTCTTAGCAATGCATATTAGTAATCAAAAATTAAGCTTTGATATACTTACAGTAGGAAATTCACAAAATATCTCCATGGAACATGATCAATATCCTAATGATTTTTGGCATTAAAAAAATAATAATTTTGACCCATACAATGTATTGTTGACTATCGCTACAAATATAACCATGCTAATTTATGACTGGTTTTGTGGTCACATATACCGTAGGTCAGACAATCAACTCACAGCAAGAGGACTGGACATGCGCTCCAGCGACTGTAGGATGCGTCTCGCTGTGGCACTGGTCACTCCACAGGGTTGAGCTCCAGCTGGCTTCGCCTTTATCTGTCTCCTAACGGGAGGCTGTGGAACAACAGATCAGAATGTAGGATGAGTCAAAAAAGATCAAGCTTTTAAAAAGATCAAAAATGCCATTTCAGTTTAAAATGTTATATCTAACAATATTTCTGGCCTATGAAACAAGAGTCAATTATTGGCATGATTGTTCAAACCTGGTAAGGTGTAGCCGGGCGTGAACGAGCACTCCTCAATGCAGCAGCTCCTCCATATGTAGTCTTCCCTGGGTAGAAGGGCGAATCCCCCAACTGGCTAGAGTTCAGCACTGAACTGTTTAACACTGACTGTAAGAGATTAAAAATGCTTAACATTAATCTCCATACCAGTAATACATGTATTCATTAGTCATGATGTGACAAGAAAACTTGGACATTTAAGGGAACCTTAAAAGAACACTGATTGCTGATTGTTCATTTTTCAAATTACTAACTACTAACAAACTACTTACTGATGAAGAAGTGCCAAAGACTGACAGGTTGAAGGCTGGTTTCTTAAGCCCAGAGTGGGCTGTCTGTGAACCAGAGTGGGTGCGATCCGTCTCTGGGGACCAGAGGAGCGGCACAGTCTTTGACGTGGGCACATCTGGAAAAAGATTAAGCCCTGCTTTTAGTCCCGTCTACAGTAGTCAAAACTTCAAATGTTGACTAGCCTAAAGCTCAAATGAATATTGTTCTAAATAATATGACAACTCAAATGCCTAGTAGCATCAACTGTTATAGATTGGTTTCTTTTTAGAAATGTGGTTGCTCACCTTTATCAGATGCACGTGACGAGAAGCCACTGGTAGTTGAGATGTTGTCATCCTCATGCTGAGAGCTGGAGTCCTTAATCTCTTTCACCAAGGAGAAGTTGGAGGTTACAGCAAAAGGGCTCCCTGAGAAGGGTGCTGTGGATGTGGAGGGCTGGGAGAAGAGGGAGCTTGCACCGCCTAATGCAGGGGAGCCATCCAGGGTGGAGAAGTGCAGGTGGGTCCGATTGAGCGGGGGTCTCGACAGAGCTTCCTGGAAGTTCAGCGATGCTCTGCTTGTAGATGGTTCTGAAAAAGGAAATCAGTATTTTAAAACAAGAATGCAGGACACATCTAAAGCAGCCACCTACAAAGAGTTGGTCAGATGTTTACATACACCTTGCAGAATATGCAAAATGTTAATTAGTTTACAAACATAAGAGGGATCATACAAAATCCATGTTGTTATTTTTATTTTTTTTTTAGTACTGATCTGAATAAAATATTTTACATTAAAAAAAAAAAAACTTTACATATATTGTCAGAAGACAAAAGAACAGTTGAATTTATAACAATTAGCTAAGTTAAATTTACCCTGAACTATAAATCCAAAAAGTTTCCACCCCCGGCTCTTACTGCATCGTGTTTCCTTCTGGAGCATCAGTGAACGTTTGAACCTTCTATTATTTTTTCTTGTGGACTAAATGAACTCATACCTGTGTTACTTGTGCTCGGCTCAGGAGAGTCTCGTCCATCTGGAAGAGGGGTGACTTCGTCGTTGCCATTGGGGGGAGGAGCCACGTTGTTCCGGTCCACCCCGACTGCACTGGTATCCCCCTCCGGAACTTCTCCATTTTTAAAGTATTTCTGCAGCCAGGAGGGGACTATGCTCTTCACTGTATCTGTCACTCGACTGATCAGGCCAGGCTGCTGCAAAAGCCAAGTGAACAAAATTAGCATATCCAGCAGCAACAAAAGGCCAAGAGCAACACCTTAAAACTCATTAATAAAACAAATCCATTACTATGGCTTTTCAACTTTAAACTACTGCCTCTGGCCAAAATATGAGTCCATAATCTATAATTATGCATCATCCCCTATAATACATGAAGTCAACCCCATGTTGCTCCTCTTACTGACATGTGTGAACCTGGACCACAAAACTAGTCATAAGGGTAAATTTAAATTGAAATTTAAACATCTGAAAGCTGAATAAATAAGTTTTCCATTGATACATTATTATTTTTTTTAGGATAGAACAATATTTGTCCGAGATACAACTATTTGAAAATCTCGAATCTTAGGGTGCCAAAAAATTTAAAATATTTTTAAAATACCAAATATTGAGAAAACTCTTAGCAATGCAAATCACTAATCAAAAATTAAGTTTTGATATTTATGGTAGGAAATTTACAAAGGATATGGAACAAGATTCATTTTGACCCATACAATGTATTGTTGGCTAATGCTACAAATATACCTGTGCCATTTAAGACCCCATATTTGTTTTGGACTGTTTTCACTTGCAAATTGATTGATCTGGGCATTTCTCTCCTGATTCAGACGAGATGACTTTTTAACTGGAGTAGGGCTGCAACTAACGATTATTTTGATAATTGATTAGTTGGCGATTATTTTTTCGACTAATCGATTAGTTGGCTTAATTTCCAATTTTATTTTATCCAAAATCACACTATTCACATTCTGAATGCTATGAAAACACAGTGCTTAACAATTTACAACAACTCAGCTGTCATAATAAAGATAAAATACAAATATCTGAAGAAAAACACACTAACAAGCAGAAAATAGTGTTTCTGCTATTTATTCTGCCGTGGCGGTGTTTAGTGTCCCGCCAACAACAGCAGCAGCAGCGAGCGCAAGTGCCTTTAGCAGAGTTCTGCCTTCAAATGCACGCATTAAGGGTTAAGCTGGCCGCAAAGCCCCAGCTAAAGTAATTACCATGAATGTGCTCGGGAAAAGTAAGGAGATATTCAAATTATTTATTAATAAACTAGTATTTAGTCAGTGTCGCAAAGATGAAGTTGACGATCCTAACTCGCCATCTGCTCACTGGACACGCTTTTAAAGCCTAAATGCATCTTTATGGATTAGGCCTATAGCTAATGAATAGGGTTGGGCATCGTTTTGATTTGAACGATTCTGATTCCGATTCCGATTCTTCCTTTCGATTTCGGTTCTTTTCAATTCTCAATTCCGATTCTTTGTGGGCTGAGTCAAAACATGTCACAGGCTCATTTGATTTCACAGAGGATAATTTTATTTTGATTCAATATGAGTTTTAGTTTTAGGAGCTGCAGCCCATGTAGGAGAAAATTAGGAATGCCTCTGCACCAGCCCAAAAACAGATTTATATATGCAGAACTTGCACCCTGGTCTGGACTCTCTGTGCATGACGAGACAGTGGACCTGCGCAGCACGTCAAACAGGCTACACCCCTTAATTTGTACATCATGCAGGCGTAGGTGTTTCGTTATATTCGTAGTGCATCCTCCCGTGCAAGATATCATTTTGTCACATGTGTTGCATGTAAAAACACAGGAAGAGCGCACTCTCGCTGAACGCAATTTAGTCCATCGCTCTTTTACTTTGTGGATAGTAGTTTTGAGTCGTTTGTTCCGCGGTTGTCCACAGCCTATCGTTAAACATGTCTATCGCATTTGTGGCACGAAAATTTTCGCGCAATCGTGCTGCTTGTATGAGGAGGTTTGCAAGGTACCAGCTGAAGTGCAGCAAGGACTTTGCAGCTTTGATTATGGACTATAAAAACGCTGATTACCTCGCAAAAACGCGACATCACGCGTCCTGTTCCGTGCTCCAGCACGGTTAGCGCTCACACTGCATGCTAACCGCGCCCGAGTCCAACTTTACCGTCCCACCTCTTCCAAGCGGGCCAGGGCCGGCTAAACGAGCCGCGCCCGGGCACGGCTCGGAGCACTCACACTAGTCAAACGAACCGCGCTTTGGTGGTCAAACGCACTTGGGCACGGTTCAAACTGCCTAGTGTGAGTACACGCTTAGTGTGAAATAAAGCCACACTTTTGAGCGCCGCTTACCGTGCTCCATAGCTGCAACTGAACAAGCGCGCGGCAAGCATTTCCAGAAATACGGTGGCCACAATGGAAACCAAAACTTGCGTGTTTTGAACCGATCATCGGAATCGAAAACAAATTTTATAAACGATTCCAATGGCATCGTTATTTTTTAAACGGTTCCAAGTTGGAACCGGTTCTCGATGCCCAACCCTACTAATGAAAGAGTTTTGTTTTCGATTTGAATTATTTCGTTTTATAGTAGTGAAGTAATATTTTAAAGTCAATTTATTACTCTTACATTTATGAGCAAAAATGAAGTTTCACATAGCGCTGGCGGCACCATGTCCTGCAAAAGCTTTCACTCTCCGCACAAACGATTGGATATGCGCCTATTAGTACACATTTATCTAGGTTAAATGATTAAACTAATATTATGATATGCTTTAAGTTTTTTTTTTTATATCTATCTATCGTGATGACTTGAGAAGGCTAAATTGATCTGTTTGCCGCTGACCGCTTGGTCGTTACTTTAAAAAACGAAAACTTGAATTTCACAAACAAAACGTGTTCCAAGTAGATTTCTAAATTAACTTTATAAACTAAAGAAACGAAAATAAATGTAATTACTTTGCTATTAAAAACAGCAGCTGTGCAATGGGGAAGAGAAAGAGAACTCGGCCAGTAATTCTGATGAGCTGTCGAGGTTGTTAGGAATTTTTGCAACGAATGTTTAATAGCCTATTTAACACTTATTTAGGCTACTTTCTTATTTAAACGCATTTCGTTTATTTTATGTATTGTAATTTTAGCGATTTGTAGGCTGCTTGTTCACCGACGGAATTGCTCAAATAAACACGCACGTTTGTGAATAATGTTTGAGCCTCATTTATTTATCTATAAAACACCGCACCACCGGCGGTGGTAAAAATCTGCCACCGTCACAGCCCTACAGTTCCTACCCTCCATAAATAGGTATGTGCACTACATGTTTTTAAATCTAAATTTAACATTCAACGACAGATGTTTCAACACAATGAAATGTTTTTTGCGCTGAGTATTAATTGTCTCCCGGTCTGTGTTCCTGTCTGACGCTCATTCAGTAAAGATTTAAACTTAACACAGACTGCCAGAATGAACTTAAGCATAAATGGAAATGCTTGTGTGAAATTGTGACAGTTACAGATAAGGATATGACAGTAAACTGAAAGTTTTCATGCCGAGGATGCAAACGGATCTCAAAGCGCCTCACAGGGCAAGCCATTACGCTATAAGCTTCAAGTTTAAAATAAGGAATTCTCATGTTTTGGGCAGCTTGGATCACGTAACTCTCCTGCAGCATCTCAGTCTGTTTCCTCCACTATTTTTAGATGCATTTTCACTATAGAAATGCGTCATTCAGTGCTGTAATTTGACGTGATCCTCTGAAGTTGTACGTGCACTGTGGGCGGACCCGATTAATCAATAATGAGAATTGTTGTCGACGAATTTAATTATCGATAATCGATTTTATCGATTAGTTGTTGCAGCCCTAAACTGGAGACAGCAATGTTAAGGATACAGGGCTCGTATTTCAGTCAGAAGAAATGGTTTGGAGTTAAAAAAAAAAAAAAAGTCTTAATGATGGATTTGTTTATTACAAACACACAGCTTTACACCTCACAAGAACTTAATTTATGGACTGGAGTGTAGATTGTGATGTTTTTATTTGCCATTTGTACACTCATTATGGCACCCATTTACTGCAGCGATGTAATAATAAATGTCTTCAAATCTGTTCTGAGGAAGAAACAAACTCATCTACATCTTGAATGACCTGAAGGTGAGTACATTTACAGCAAATCAAAATATTTTGGGTGAACCATTCCTTTAAGCATTCAGACCTATTTTTGACACTTTTATGTCAACTTTCTCTGCCTTAAAGGGATAGTTCACCCAAAAACGAAAATTTGATGTTTATCTGCTTACCCCCAGGACATCCAAGATGTAGGTGACTTTGTTTCTTCAGTAGAAAACAAAGACAAAACACACCGGCTGTCGTGAACGCGCTCAGGACAGCTGGACATTGCGGTGGAACAGAGGTTAAAAATGATAGAACTACCATTCAGATTCTTGTACAGACCGAATGGTTTTGTGTTTTAAGACCTCGATGTATCATTATGAGCTGCAAGGTTTAATTTGGTTTTGTCTATGTATGTTTTTTTGACTCTCAAAGCCGTGGGTCCTATTGACTGTCATTATATGACTGACAGATGGCAACGGTTTGAGTTAAAAATCTTTGTGTTCTACTGAAGAAAGTCACCTACATCTTGGATGCCCTGGGGGTATGCAGATAAACATCAAAATTTAATTTTTGGGTGAACTATTCCCTTTAACCAGTTGCCCATTACAATAAATCAAAAGGTAATTCTTAGTCTTATATTTTTCAAATCCTAAAGTCCAAAATGTTTGTATGCGTTTTTTCATATTCGTCAAAATTCATCACGCACAGAACATCACGGTGGCTCTAAATTGCCAAAACACCTCTCAAAATGCTTGCTACAGATGGGAAAAAAAAAAAAAATGCTAAAAATTGGACCGAGCCCATTTTTTTTTAATGACGGACGAAAGTTTCGGAGACAGTGTGTAAATGTGATTGACACAATGTGAGGTTGTATTTACTTGGTGAGCAAGGGCCTTAAACCTTTTGGATTTAGATTAGCATTGAACAGCCGACATAAAGGTAAACCGTAAAAGTAAAAACAGTTTACCACAATCATGTGGTCTTCGAATTCTCTACTAAGCATGCAGCAAAATTGCAAAAAAAGACATCCTAAACTTTGATTCATGAGTTAATAGGAGTTTCCACGATTTAATCAAACTGCAGTAGCAGCGTGGCCCCCAAGGCTAGCGAGAGCCTGGATTTAAGAGCTTCAGTTGTCGTCTAAAAGGGGCCCTGGGGACCAAATCACTGTGCAAGCACTACAGGCTTATTGTTCTCCAACAGAGCTTCAGGGTTTGGACACAGCAACACCACAGACCAGCTCTTTGGCTGAACGCTGTAAGCATGTGACCCACAGGCAGGTGGGAAAGCTAAATAGTCCATTTAGCCTCAGCAGAAGAGCCAGGAGAGATTGCGCAATCAAAATGGAAGGCCTTTAAAGCTTATAGATACTTGAGATTTAAATATAGGTCAGAGAAAGAGTGTCATTCAGCTACCTGCCTCACTCTGAGATCAAGACGACTACATTAGAAAGGATAAACAACATGAACGTGCTGCATACGAAACCAGCTGTGTGCACGGCTGGGGCCTCACACATGAGCTCAGGGTTGCAACATAAGTCACTTCCTTTCAACAGTGCACACATGGCGCTATCCAAGGTCGGCATGGCCAATCGATACAACCAAAAAAATATGTGAAAGAGCAGAGATTCATAAAGTGCACAGAAGTAACATTGACTTAAGTTCAATCACATTTTTTTACTCCCGCTATATGACGTCATTTAAACTAATCCATGAAAAACACCTGCACAGTGTTCCAGCCTACAAATACAACTTTACTGAAATGACTTAAACAGCATTGTTAATCAGTACTATACATGGAGTTTTATTACCTCTTTAAGTGAGAAGCAGCATTAGGGATGGCGAAAACTAAAAAATTTCTTGACCGACCACCGAGCCTCATTAGCCGGTTGAAACCGGTTAACCGATTAGTTTAATATGGTACGCTATTTGAAATAACAGCCATTTCGAGCCGCGCCTGCAATTTCGCAACTCTGTCGCATCTCTCTGCCGCTCTGCCTCCCGCGCACGCACACACGCACGCACACACGCACGCACACGCACACACACACACGTCACTTTTTTAAAATCCACTACAGCGCGAAACATGAGTCCCGCAAACGCGGCGCCGAAGAGCTTGTTGTATGTAATCGTAGGACAAATGGCTCCTTAGTTTCAAATGGTTTGGGTACAAGGTGATCGTTTTGAAAATAAAGACGTTTGTTTTGGTTAGAAGCTCATTTGAAACATTGCCACGGCTCATTTAAGAAAATGACAGCTCCGAAGAGACGCCGCTTTAGTTGAGGTAGTGCTAACCATAATAAAGAAAGATGATGATCATCATCACCTTATCGGTTACCACTGAAATGTAGATGTAATGTATTTCCAAATCTAAGCCCATCTTATGCGGAATGTTGCCTAATAGACTGCAACATGATAAAACCAATGGATAAAACAGGCACCTTCAGAATGCGTAAAAGACACACCGGCACTTTTTTTTTTAACCGACTACCGACAACTTTGACCGGTTAACGTTGATACGGTCAACCACCGGTCAAACGGTCATCGGTTAACATCCCTAAGCAGCATAGAAAAGCTTGCACATTTTTAACCCTGGACCACAAACCAGTCTTAAGTAGCAAGGGTATATTTGTAGCAATAGCCAAAAAATACATTGTATGGGCAAAAATATCTATTTTTCTTTTATGCTTGCTAAAAATCATTAGGACATTAGTCAAAGATCATGTTCCCTAAAGATACTTTGTAAGTTTAGTAATGCAAATATATATAAACTTAATTTTTTGATTAGTAATATGCATTGCTAAGGCGGCGATATTTTGATTTGTTTGCACCCTCAGATTCCAGATGTTCCCAATATTGTCCTATCCTAACAAACCATACATCAATTGAAAGCTTATTTACTCAGCTTTCAGATGATGTACAAAACTCAGTTTAAAAAATAAATTGACCCTTATGACTGGTTTTGTTGTCCAGGGTCACACTTATGGCGCTTTTCCACTACACAGTACCAGCTCGCCTCGGCTCGACTCGGCTCTGTTTGGTTTTCCACTGTGTAAAAGTTGTACCTGTACCTCTACAATAGTACCTGGTTTGTCATAGCGACGCTGCAGGAAACTGCCGTGACGTAATCTTCTACGCAACACACACCCGCTGTCTGCACCTCCTCGTTTGACCACGGCGTATTCTTCCGAGTTGCCATAATATGTAATGGATTGGATATGTCACGCAATCTCTGGCCAAACTTATTAAAAATGGTGGGGTTATTCTGGATACTATTGCTGGCGCGTGCAATGATGACGCAGTGAATAGTGACGATTCTCTCTGACCAATCAGCAGTCTGCTGTGTTTTCACGTCACATTTAGTATCGCCTCAGCTTGCTTGGAACCTCGCCGGAGGTGGTACGAAAAAAAGTACCTGGAAGCCGGTACAGGTACAACTTTTACACAGTGGAAAACCAAACAGAGCCGAGTCGAGCCGAGGCGAGCTGGTACTGTGTAGTGGAAAAGCGCCATTAGTGTCACCTCACATAAAAATCTCAGGTAAAACACTTAAAAGAAGTGATTAAATAGAGCATCTAACATATACACTCTCTCTTATACATTTTAACCAAAAAAGGTTTAAAGGAAAAAGGTCTATCAAAGTGTTTACAGTTTATTCAATGCTGGTGGAGGGAAAAAGAAAGTGCAATAATGTAGTGTCAACAGAAAACATGGGTATTTCCATGATTTATAAGACACCTTGGGGCCAAAGTACCAGCTAAAGATTTTAAATGCAGCATAAAAATAAAGACTTCCTATTTATTCCTAGTTCTAATTACTACAATAATTTTTAAATCACTACATGTCATCAAAATAAACAAACAACTAAAAAAAAACAAACAAACAATGGTTTAGTTTTAGAGATCACCAATGTTTTAAAAAAAAAATTAATACTTTTGCATTACTTTTGGGCAGGGCTTGCTTGCTTGTTTGTTTTTAATATAAAAAGTTCTATTTTTGGCAAACGTAAGACCCCTTTCGCACCAAAAACCTCAGGCTGAAGGAGAAGTAAATTCACATCTGTACAGTAGAATGCAGAAGAAGAAAGTTAAACTCTTCAGCAATAATAAAAACAACAACAAAAAAAAGCTTATTACTATGGCTGTATTGGATCATTGAAGGTCTGGTTAATAAGACACTGGTTAATAAAATAGGATTAAATACATAAAGGATATTTGTATTATTAAACAGTTACATATTATTGCAGGTTTGCGTCATATTCTGAGTTGCATTTCACAGTTTTTATTTCTTTTGAAGAATACGGAATCTGATTTTTGTGAGCGAGATTAATGAATGAATGTTCACATTTATTCTAGAAATAAAGTAACATCTAACTCCCGACCTCTCTCAACATGGGACAGGAGAGCTTTCAATCAATAAACGGGAAAAAAAAAGCAAGCGGTCATATTTATTTGAAAAAGTAACTCATTACTAATGCATTACTTTACAAGTTACTTGAAAAAAGTAATCTGATTACATAACTCATGTTACTTGTAATGCATTAACCCCAACACTGTTAATAACCAATGTGCAGAACCAGCTTCATTTCTGTTTTTTGACAGAGTAACAGTCTAATATTTAGATTAAAAAATAAAAACATACGCATTGACTATTTTAACAAATTATGATTAACGGCTTACCAAATAAACATGTCAGTAAAAACATTTTTCTATTTACAATTTAAGACAAATCAAATAAATCTGGTACCTCTCCAGTCCCAACTTAATTTCCCTAAAACACAGGTTCTCTACTTGTATCTCGAAATGCAAAGCGATGTAAATAAATGCAATGTTCATATTGGTAAAGTTGAGCAAATGATTTACAGTTACTAAAAGACTTCAAAATGACAATAAAATTAGAACTTGGAGCCACATTAATCATTCCGTAAAGCAGCATGTGAGGGTTTCCAGTGTTTGAGCTACAGATCCCTCTGAAAACACGCCACGACACGCACACACTCATCCCGCCTTTCTTCATGTTGACAAACCTAGTGCATTAACTGCCTGTGCTTCGCGTATTTATGCCGAAACATGTACAAGACTCTCTAGTCATAGCCAATTGGCCTCTGACTAAGTTCAAGAATTAGACATATAATAAAAGTAACGAAAACATGGACAAAAGTGCTGTGAAGCTCAGGTTACCCACATGTGGACCCTCTGAGCGGCACAAAGAGGGAAGACGTGTGCTTTTGGAGTATAGAGAGCATTTTATTTAAAGGATAACAACATTTAGACACTGTTTAAATGCTGTTGTATTTGTTGAAATTTAAGTATTCTTGTTTGACGCCGGTGTTAAGTCGCAGCTAACGGCTAACGGGTTATATTTTGAAACGCGTTCACGCGGTTGTCTGAAATTATTGAAATACATTCAAATTTCACCTCTATGAGGCCATATTTCGAGCATTTTCCTCGTTGAACGGCTATGTCTCTTCAGTCAAATGAGTTAGCGGTATTGCGGTGACAGTGTTGAGAACGTGTGCTGGAGGAACATGAACAGGCCTGAAACAGGCCTCAAAATGTCTCCTGCTTTACAAATACAAAACCCGCCGACAAAACACCGGCGCGGCTTAAGCTAATAACCGCTAAAATCCTTGCCGTGGCGACTAGGGTTTCGTTTTATTTACCTGTTTGCCTTTGGCATAAGGTTTTGAAGCGATGTGGTATCTTCTTGATCTGATTTTCCCTCCTCCTGTCGCCGCCATGGCTAA
The DNA here is from genome assembly GCF_049309525.1 of Garra rufa. Taxonomy (NCBI): domain Eukaryota; kingdom Metazoa; phylum Chordata; class Actinopteri; order Cypriniformes; family Cyprinidae; genus Garra; species Garra rufa. The sequence goes on from NC_133377.1 coordinate 27,011,854, forward strand.
CTAGATTGAGTCTGCTCAGTAGCGCTTCGCCGGATAGAGCTCCGCTGTCACAGCGCAGCTCTCCAATATACCGTCAGCCACTTCGGCGCTGGGGTTTATGGGAAATGGAGTTCGGACGGACACATGCGTTCGGTGTTGACGTCAGTTTGTAGGCCAACCAGCCGTGGATTCCTCGGTAATTTCTTTGGGGTTTTCATATCGGAGAAGAGGTTATGACTATGAGTTAATTAACGTCTGAACATGAATTCTGAATTTAATTAGCCAACATACCGTCAATATTCATAAAGAGTAATGATAACAATAATAGTAACTTAAATTACATATATTTCTTTAATTGCATGTTGGATAAATTATAAAGGAGGGAGCTATTCGTTCTGAAATGTGTAAATCAAAAGGTTTTACCGTCTTTATTCAGGATTGTAACCAACAAGTTATTAAATATTTGGTGAATCTGATACCACATGCTCATAAAACAACCAATCAGATTTAAAAAAAAAAAAAAAAAAAAAGCATAAACAGGTATAATTTTTTCCACCTATCCACCTTATTTTTTCTTAAGAGTAGGCGTGGCCATTTGTACATTTTATGGGTTTGACTTCCAGTCTCATCCGCGTTTAGATATTTTTACAGTTGAGGTCAAAAGTTTACATCCCCCTTTCAGAATCTGCAAAATGTTAATTATTTTACCATAATAAGAGGAATGCATGTTTTTGTTGATTTAGTACTGACCTGAATTAGATACTTTACATAAAAGATGTTTACATGTAGTCCACAAGAGAAAATAATAGTTGAATTTATAAAAATGACCCCGTTCAAAAGTTTACATACACTTGATTCTTAATGTTGTGTTGTTACCTGAATGATCCACAGCTTTCTTTTTTTTTTTTTTGATAGTTGTTCATGAGTCCCTTGTATGTCCTAAACAGTTAAACTGCCCACTGTTCTTCAAAAAAAAAAAAAAAAAAAAAAAAAATCCTTCAGGTCCCACAAATTCTTTGGTTTTCCAGCATTTTTGTGAATTTGAACCCTTTCCAACAAAAATGACTGTATGACTTTAAAATCCATCTTTTCACACTGAGGACAATGGAGGGACTCAGTTGCAACTATTACAGAAGGTTCAAACGCTCACTGATGCTCCAGAAAGTAAAAGCCATGCATTAAGGGGTGAAAACTTTTTGAATTTGAAGATCAGGGTAAATTTGACTTATTTTGTCTTCTGGGAAACATGTAACTATCTTTTGTAGCCTCTTCTGTAGGGCAGTACTAAATAAAAAAAATATGATATTTAGGCAAAATAAGCAAAATGAAGACATCTCCACATTCTGTTCAAAAGTTTTCAACCCCCGCTTCTGGAGTATCAGTGAGTGTTTCATCTTCTGTAATAGTTGTATATGAGTCCTCAATGTGAAAAGATGGATCTTAGTCATTGTTGGAAAGGGTTCAAAAATGCTGGACAACCAAATCATTTGCGAGACCTGAAGGGTTTATCTGAAGAACAGCGGGCAGTTTAACTGTTCAGAACAAACAAGGGTCTCATGAACAACTATCACTTAACAAAAAAACACAGCTGTGGATCATTCAGGTAACAACACAGTTTTACGAATCACAGGAATGTAAACTTTTGAACAGGGCCATTTTTATAAATTTAACTATTATTTTCTCTTGTGAACTATATGTAAACATGTTTTATGTGAAATATCTTATTCAGGTCAGTAGTAAATAAAAAATAATACACATTTTGTATGATCCCTGTTATTTTGGTAATATAATTAACATTTTGCATACTTTTCTTTGCATCAGTCAAATTCTTTTAAAGACTTAAATCTTTTTGATAACTATTTTGAAAATCTTGACACAAATTAATAGTGAGTCAAAAGCCAAATTAGATGATCCTATTAGTCTAAGTGAAATTCAAAATGCTATTTCAGAGATGCAGAGTGTAAAAGTTTCCCACAGAGTTTTTAAAACAGTTTTCTCTTCAGATTTCCCCACTACTACTATCGTTTTTTAAAGAATCCTTAAATAATGGTGGTCTTCCTCATTCCATGCGTCAGGCATCAATTTGGAATGTGGGTCATATCGTCCAATTTCCCTTCTTAATGTGGACGTAAAAATTCTGGCTACGTTTTTTTCCCTGAGGTTGGAGGCAATTATTCAAGATATCATTCACTCTGACCAAACTGGTTTTATAAAAAATAGACAAGGCTTCTTTAACCTTAGACGGCTGATGAACATAATTTACACGTTATCTGACCCAGCTATACCAGAGGGCCCTAGTTGCTCTCGATGCAGAGAAGGCCTTCGATCGTCCATATTGGTATTATACTGTATGTACATATGCACTATGATTATATAATATTGTTCTAAATATTGTTTGAGTTTTAGAGCAGATATTTATTATCTTTATTTTCTGATATATTTGTTTAGTTTTATTATTCTGTTTATTTATTATATTATTTGTAATTAATGCAGAAAGAAAGAAATATTTTGTTAAATGTCATGTGATTTACTTTTCTGCTGTGTTAAAACAAGTACCATATTGTCTTTTATTTAATAACTTTCTGAATGAATATATCAATAAAAAAGGTTAAGACTAAAATTTTTTTTTAACATTTTGCAGATTCTGCAAGGTGTATGTAAACTTTTGACCTCAACTGTATCTGTACAAAACAGCGTATTTTCCTACTTTTACAGATTGGTGTGTCTTACTATATTATTTTAATGTATTATCTTAATTATGAACACACTGGTTTGTAATGCAAACAGTTTTATCGTTTACTGCACAATGTTTTTCTTCTCGTTATTTCCCTATAGCGGCTAATGAAATGTTGAAGAATAAGGTGGATAGGAACTCAAACTATTATACTACAATTACTAAAAACCAAAGAGACTTCAGTTCAGTTTTTTATTTGATTTTTTTTACTCAGTGATACAGTATAAGTGTGTTAAGAAAGTGAAAACAAAATCCCCTTGAGGGGATTCACATCTGTGAGAAGTTTAAGCATTTACTCATACACTGATAAAAATCTCAAACAAAATAGTCACACCTCATTGCTCCTGATTATCACATTAAATGTCTGAAATAATTAAATATGAGAACACTGCTGTGGCAGATTCAAGTTCGACATCACATTTCACGGAGACTATTTGGTCACCTTCAGAAGTCACCCACCTTAACTTATTTTAGGTTTTCATGTTTTTCCAGGGACAAACAACAGATTGGGTAGTGCTCAACAATTTGGTCCACGGAAAACCGAATGTAAAAAACAATTTAAAAAAGCAGAAAAAGTGATAGTACCTTAATAGAAGCATATTGGTACCATTTAGTATTAATAACCCATGAAAAAAAATTCTGCCTACAAAAACAGATTTGCATAGTCATTTAAAGGCCTTACAAAAAAAAAAAAAGCCATTATGGGTCTAAAATCATTTATGCATATGCCCACATATACTCACGTAGGAATAAATCTTACCGCAAAAGTTAACATACAAAGCAAAAACTATAAAAGTATAGAAAAAAATGACAACATACAGATGTCATATTTTCTAAACCACCTTTACATGTTGGCAGAAAAAGCTGAATCATATTACATTTAAGTAAATCAACAGCTCTTTATCGAAAGATCACAATCTGCCTCTCCTTAACGACTCTGGAGTTTTAATTTAAAAGAGCAAATACAAGTAGACTGAAAATGTTGTGATAAAGAAACATCTGTGTCAACATCATAGTCCTTTAAAACAAGTGCTTAAAGGTTTTTCACAAAAGTAGACCTTGTTTTTATGCTCACAATGAAAAATTGCTTACCCTGATCAATGCATAGGAATGTGATTACAGGGCAAGTGGAGAAAAATGTGCAAAATTTAAGACAGGTTTTGGTCTGCATTGACAATACTGGTAATAAACAGAATCGAATAATGCTCCCATTATATTTTACAGAAAGCCTTGAGGCAATGACCTCATTTCATTAGGAGAGCCTACGCAAACACTCACTGGCTCAGACACTTATGACATTCAAATACGAAAGCCACATCAGTGCCACTGGAAAGTGCGCATTGTGTCATTTTCCGTAATCCTGGCCTACCACAAATCATTGTTTCCTTCCAAGTGCTATGATAATAAAAACTAGTGTACAACAGTACATTATAAAGACAGAGGCTTGTGGTTTGGAATGTGTCCTCTGTTTATAGAACCGCTTCTTGTGTCTGCGCACTATCACCCAGCTAACCGCTTTACCTCTCTTCAACCATTTATGACAGATTCTTTCATTCACCTCTTGTGGTCTATTGAGAGAACATCAGTCTCTAGCTGTGGTCACTTCTTGCCGCTCGTTCCATTGATTGTTTTGTTTTTTCCAGAGCCTCCTTTTCTTCTCCGTGATGAAGTGGAATTGCTACTGGTGTTTCTCTCTGCTGATATTAGTAATAATGTGAATACATATTGGCATATTAGTGATAAATTCAGATTTAACACCAGATTTGAAGGAATAGTTTACCCAAAAATGAAACTTACCCATGATTTACTCACCCTCAAGCCATCCTAGGTGTATATGACGTTCTTCTTTCAGATTAATAGAATTAGAGTTACATTATATCCTGGCTCTTCCCATTTGTATAATGGCAGTAAATGGGTGTTGAAATTTTGAAGTCCAATAAAGTGCATCCATCTATCATAAAAAGTGCTCCACACAGCTCCAGGGGATTAATAAAGTCGATGAGTTTGTGTAAGAAAAATATCCATATTTAAAACTTCATAAACTGTAATCTCCAGCTTCCACTAACTAGAACATAGGCGAACGTGGTGACGAACACGGAAGTGCAGTGGAGAGAGCAAAACAAAATACTAAATCACAAATTTGAAGTACAAAACGAGGATTTGCAAAGAAAAATGTTAGAGGATTTTGATATGCTGTAAACAAAATTTAGTTCTTGCAAGGCTAGCATATTCTCACCGGAGCTTACGTTATGCCCGTGTCACTTCAAAAGGCCTTTATTAAAGGAGTAGTTCACTTTCAGAACAACAATTTACAGATAATTTACTCACCCCCTTGACATCCAAGATGTTTGTCATTTTTTCTTCAGTCGTCAAGAAATTATGTTTTTTGAGATGAACATTTCTGCTAATTTCTCCATATAATGGACTTAAATTGTGCCCCGATTTTGGAATCTTCAAAATGCCTTTTAAATGCGTCTTCAAATGGCTGTAAACGATCCCAGCCGATGAAGAAGGGTCTTGTCTACTGAAACATTCGGCCATTTTCTTAGAAAAATATATTTTTATATACCTTTTAAGCACTTAAACTTGTCTAGCACTAGGGCTGTAATGCGTGTTCGCGCCTCTACGTACTATGTCCACTGTGCTCTGTAACGCAGCGAACCCTTTGTAAACACTGGGTTAATGCGCGTTCGCGACTCTACGTACTCACGTCGAAAGGTCACGTGTGACGTATGCGAAACTACAGACCCAGTGTTTACAAAGCGAACTTGAGAAGAGAGAAGTGCAACGCAATCAAACACTCTTTAGCAACAAGGTACAACATAAAGTACAACGATTTCGGACGACTTTGAAGCTGGTGGAGCACATGAGATGGAGTTTTTCACCGTTCCCTACCTTTTTGAGCCGGAATACACAGACGATGAACTCTGTCAGAGAGGGAAAACTGCGGCGGCGGCGAGACAAGCCTCGGGCAGATCGCGTTCAAACAAGACGAGATGGTGGTGCAAGTGTGGAAAATGCCAGCCATTTCCAACGCAGCAGGAATCTCAGTGCTGTCAAGACTGGACCACCAGCCATTTGAAGCCCCATTTAAACTGCATTTAAACTGCATTTAAGCGGCATTTTGAAGATTCAAAAATTGGGGCACCATTTAAGTCCATTATATGGAGAAATTTCCAAAAAACACAATTTCTTGACGGCTGAAGAAAAAAAGACATAAATATCTTGGATGACAAGGGGGTGAGTAAATGATCTGTAAACTGTTGTTCTAAAAGTGAACTACTCCTTTAAATCTCCCGAGGTGTGAGGAGTAATTTTTATGATGGATGGATGCACTTTACTGGACTTCAAAGTTTCAACACCCATTCACTGCTATTATAAAGCTTTGACGAGCCAGGACATTTTTTAATATGACTCTGATTGTATTCGTCTGAAAGAAGAAATTCATGTACACCTAGGATGGCTTGAGAGTGAGTAAATCATGGGGTAATTTTCATTTTTGGGTGAACTATGCCTTTAATGCCATTCAGATATTTGAGAGGTAAATAAATCTCAAATGTTTCTTATGTTTTTCATATCATAGTACAATTTTAATTTCATTTTAATCTTTGGGTAGAAAATGTAAATAATTAAAGGAAATTCCACATCACATATCTGAGCATGATGTGAAAAATCTCATTTAAACAATGAACTTCTAGTCTTTCAATGTCATTTGAGAAAAACAAAAAACAAAAAAACAAATCAGATTGTATGTTACCTTTGGCAGTTTCAGGAATGTGGTCATATGGGTCAATAAGGGTGCTGTCGTCAAAGTCTGCAACAGTCTGTCAAAGAGATTTATCAGTTTATCAACATTTGATATGCAAGTGTACCACACAGACCAGGAAAATAATCCAACACTTACACCTAAGAAAATTATCATTAACAAATCATTGTGCTCTGTGCCCTTTTCTTGTTGAATAATCAGTATATCATGTTATTTTAATAGATGAATAAATACCGTCATTTACCTCCAGTCTTTTCCCATAATTCTGCTCATACCAAATCATACAATAAAGACAGAGAAACGTAATAAAAGCCTGGAAAGTGGAAAGAAAAAATGTGTATGAGACGTCACCACACACACAGTGGGATTCAAAACTGTAATGTTTTACTGCAAATCATATATTATGAGCATAAAAATGTAAAATAAGCAAACATGAACATGAATTTCACTTGGGCATGATCAAACAATTTGCTTTTTTTTATTAGTGAAGAACTAAACAGTTCAGAACTAACAGCCATAAAATATTTCTGTACTTTCTATTTTTTGAATCTCAGACTTTCAATGTGGTCTCTTTTCACTTTTGGATCCTGCTGTGTTTAGTTTATAGAAACACACAGTGTCCAATCTGTAAACATTCAGTGTAAACTACAGATGTATAAACGGACATAATAAAGTCACAGTACAACAACATAGCCATTATTTGTTAAGGTTTCAGTGTCTGTTAAGGAAAACAGTAAACATCTCTAAATCAAACCTTATTTTAAAAGGTAATAATATAAAAATATAAATACATCATAAATATTTAAGTATAAATAAATATATAATAATATTTTAAACAATAATATTTATAAATAAAGGAAATTTCAACCAAAACACTCACCAAGCACAAAAGCCAAAGGACGACATAAAGAACCTGTGTTTTAGAGAACAAGTCTTGTCCAAATTTGATACAAGCCAGGGCTTCCAGGAAAGCAATGGCCCTATAAGGGAAAAACAGAAACACTTACTCAAAAGCAACTCCCCGAAAAGCATTACAACACACTTAAAATGTAAGAAAGTCTTTGCATTATGTAACAATATATCAAGTGGCATTTTTTGTTTATATAAATAAGCAATACTATATATTAGTACAAACATGGGTGAGTAAATAACAGAATTTTATTTTTTTGTTAAACTATTTGTTTAAGTGTTCAACAGTATCCATATACTTTTTGGTGTTTTAGGTTTCATGAAATCATGTAAACAAACATTCTTTCTATATAAAAATAAACATACATTTTTGTGTTTAATACACAATGGCAAATTTCTATGAGCATTTTAGATTTTTAGGACTTACAAACACAAAAGTGAGATTTGTTAAGTCACCAGACTATGTAGGAGTAATGTGGCAGACTAAGAACTTTACCAAGCCAAGAGAAAATGCCTCCATTGTTTAGAAACGAATGGAAAAAGTGAGATTTTCTCTTAAACATGACACAAATCACCTGATTCTGACAGAACCAGCTGTGGCAAGATGGAACAAACCTATGCATTAAATGTCTCTGTGTCTATACCATTGTAAGAACTGTTTTTTCTGGTTTTCATAAACAAGTTCTAAATTAAACAGACAGAATAATTTTAATGACACAGTCTTTATATAGAAGGGACAGGTTACCCCAAACTAAAAACTTGTGTTTTGAACAACACAAGTGTGAGTAAATGATGAGAGAAGTTTATTTTTTGATGAACTATAAGACCCAAAACATCCATACTGGAAAAACCACTGGCTAAATTATAAATATGATTTAAAATACCTTTTTTGACAGTGCTTTCGCATTAGATAAATAAACATGTACTTACCCAAACACCCAACATTGTGTTCCAACTCTTTTGCACTGGGTGTCTGTTAGATATGCGTAGTATTGCCTATATGCAAACAAAAAGTAATGAGTCAACACCTCTGGCATCTAACAGTGCAATGGTTGTTTAAACACCTGCCAAACTCAATTTTCTAAAATGAATGTATTTATTTAAAATGATTATATGGCTGAAAAAAATGTATAATAGCATGACTGTTGATGTTTATGGCTTATCGGATCAAGCTCCACAATAAATAAATACGTTCAAGTTGTTTTTAAAGACACAGCATTCTCATGTTGTACTTTTCCAGGAAAAGCTTTTGTTTTAATACTTCAGATTTTAGAGAGATGAGGATCCTGATCTCTAGAGAAGCAAAATGAGGCCAGAGCAAAAACTCTGATGAAATAAAGTGAAATGGTTTAATATTGTTTGGTTGGGTGAGAAGTCCCAGTACTAAGAAGGTTCATTTTGAAGGGTTTCACTGGAACACAGAAGAAGGCAATTGGACATTACCGCACTGTGGGGGCAGTGATGATCCCAATTAACAGAATCCGGCACCAGCTAAGAGAATGAGAGGCCTGGAATACGAAGATGTGCTTCAGGAAAAACGTGTTCAGTTCTGTGAGCTGTCGAAGAGCAAAGAAACAGGACAAAAGTGAGTGAATAGATACATAAAGTAATTTACGTTATTAAAAAAATCCACATTGTTTTAGACTATGAGGAGCCCTATTATTTTGATGAGGTGAAATGGTTGCACTCAGTGAGCTAGTGGCGTGACCTGTTGCTATTCAACCACAACAAACACAATTCAACTCAAAAAAATAAAGCACTGATACGATGCGATATTGTGCGGCTTTTGGTTGTAATTTTTAGTTATGGCAACAAGAGAAGCAATGCAAGTCTTCACTGCTTTCCTACTGATAAGAAGAGGAGAAAAGGATGGGAAGATGCCTGTGGACGAATACAACTTCCCAGAGACCTGCATTTTTGTTCTGTCCTCTTTAGTCCTGATGCCTTGAAGGCAGAGCTTAAAATGGCAGAGACAAGAAATGCTAGATGTCACCCTGGCAGGATGTAAACATGCCGACACAATTCATGACTCTACAGCCACTGAAGGAGTTTCTCAGCATGGATTTCACTTGATATCCCGGGACATTTAGACTCATTGTAGGGCATTTTTACCTTTATAAAGCCATTTTTTAAGAGTGAGCATCATATTTTGAATCAAGGTCTTACAAGTAATCTGTCAATTATAATACAAACGAAATCAGTATCAATGAAATTGATCTTTGCAGAAGTTGCATCTGAAGTTTGCACAGTTTAAAGGAGAACTCAGGTGTGATATTGACCTAAAGTGTATTGAATCATGATACCGAGTGTGAACGTACCTTGCATATCTCATCTCGTCTTGTCCACTGCAGTCCGAAATCTGGCGTTAGTTAGCCGATGCTCACAACAGGTTGTCAATGAGAGTCAATAGGGCATCGAAGTAGCCATGTAAATAAATCACTGTTTTACGCCATTTACGAGGCACAAAGTAGCTCGACACTTCATTGGTAGACTTCCAAGGGCCCTGACATTTAAAACGAGACATTGAGAACTCAGAAAAAGCTCCGGTAGTTTATTTACAAGAAGATTTATACAGACATTTTCCACCAGAAACAGACCGGTCGCCGCCATCTTGAATTTAGTCATGATAAGTCGAGTGACGAGCAGGAAGGAACTCGACACTCGACTTATCGTGACTAAACTCAAGATGGCGGCGGCCGCTAAACTTCTTGCAGTTACTGTCTGTATAAATCTTCTTGTAAATAAACTACCGGTGCTTTTTCTGAGTTCTCAATGTCTCGTTTTAAATGTCAGGGCCCTTGGAAGTCTACCAATGAAGTGTGGAGCTACTTTGTGCCTCGTAAATGGCATAAATAGCTTTGATATTTTAAACATGAAATGTTTAATAATGTGATTTGAAATTAAAAAAAAATATAAGATACTTTAAATGTGAGATTTGATTCATTCTTCCTCTCATATCTTGAATTATCTGATCATTCTAAATGCATTTTAATAAACTGAATCATACAGTAAAAGAATGCACTCTAAAGCGTACATGCACTAGTAGGGTTGCACCGAATGTTCGGCAACCCAAATTATTTGGGGGAAACTTTCCAAAAAAGCTCTTTTGGTGTTCGGCCAAATAAGCGAAAAGGCTGAATAAATTATCCCGAAAAATGATGTGACGCAATCAAATAGAGGCGCGCAATAATCCAGCAAACATGTTGGCAGTGTAGAAGCATTTAAAACTGTCTGAGAAAGATGCAAAAATCATTACAAGCACCAACAGCGAGAGACTGTTTAGAACTGCATTGCATGTCCTTGATGAGAAGAGAAATGGGCGGTTGTTGCTGGTTACTGTATGCTGACTGAAATCATGAAATGCCTTAAACCATTAGTTAATAAACTACAGAACATTGCTGTCTCATACACGCATTACTTGTATGTATTCTGACAGCTCCGCACAAGCTCCTAAGCAGGGTTCAAAGTCCAAATCACGAGGAAAATCTGCGCTGAAACAGTGTAATGAGAATCATTCATAAATCTGCTGCTGTCAGCAAAAAATAGTACTGAGGTCTTCTTGTGGGTTTCCGCCAAAATAAAAGTCAACATTCATAAACGTTAGCATTGTAATTTAACCGTTGTTCTGTAAAATAAAATTAAAAAAGACATAAATAATGATAATAATTACAACAGCTCTATTAATACATTTATTATAACATTCTCCTTTGCTCAGCAAGGCTGCATTTATTTTTACATTAAAAAACACATGCCAGGTCTTAAAAATGGCCAAAGAATATTATTTTACTAACTTATTAATTTTAATTTAAATTGTGCTTTCTTGGTAGGCTATAATGTCTACTTGAATGTTAAAAATGTTCAGTGTTAAGTAAATATTTAAAAATTGTTGTTTTGTAGTTTTTTTTTTTAATCTGTAAAAAGCACATTTTGGCTATTTAATTAATGCAATGGTGAAAAAAATTGGCAAAATACATGGGGGGGCGGGCACAAAAACCGTGTTCGGTAATCTGCCTTCAGCCCAGTGTTTAATTTTGTTTGGCTTCGGCCAAGAATTTATTTCAGTGCATCCCTATGCACTGGTTTAACCTCACTTATAAACTTCAAGACATGTATGTGCACACTCTGTAGACGTGTTATGTTTGCATACTCGATTATGTGAAATCACACATCGTTAAAACAACAATTACGATATTATTGCAGAAGATATATAGCACACCCCTAAGTGCAAACATTTCACCTCATTGAAATAATGGTACCTCCCATAGTCCAAAATATGTATAAAACAATGGACTTTTTAATGACGTAAATCTTTCATGAGTTTTCTATTATATATTTCAGTAAGAGACAGCATATATGCTATATCAAGCCATAAAAGTCTTAATACCCAGAGCTTTTATTAAAACATTTCCCAAGCCTCGAATTGTTAGTGTGACAAAGATTCTGTTAATATGCACCTTACTAAACTTGAATGTAGCATAAACTAAAAGGCATTCCATACTACTTGATAATCACCATCAAGTATATTTCTATAGCATCACACACCTGCCATACAATCATGAAGAGGTAGATTCCAGCCACCCTCTGAAAAGAGGATTTAGGGTCAAACCAGCGCACATACGTCCAACTGGCCGGAGTAAACTGCAAAACTGCCCGTTTCAGCTTGCCTGTGGTTGTGTGGATATTTCTAAACACATTCAAAACACACAAATGACCTGTTTACAATAATTCTAAACACAAGCATCCTCGCCTGACCTAATAACCCTGAATCAGATGATCCAACAAGAATGTAACACAAAACAGGTTTGGAGCTGACACATAACTAATCTCTGCATACAAATCTCCAAAACACAATCACAGAGAGTATGGATGTGGGTGTGTGTAACTACCCCTACAGCTGCTTATTTATGTCTGCAACATTTGTGGCAGCAAAAGTATGACTATAAACTGCATTTTTCAAGTACAAATGTTAGTTTCATGGAAATAGCTACAGATTAATCATAAAAAGAGCTTACTTGATACTGGCCCAGTGGTAGGTACGCATCTCTAAAAAGTGACACACAGTCATGCCAAGCCAGATGCCACCTCCATTGCACAACAGGATGTCAAGAATGACTTGATCCCACCAGCACTCTGCAAAGTTTGGCAGGAGGTGCATGAAGAACAACTTAATGAGGAAGAATGAGAGAGAAGAGAGACATGTAAAGCAACAAGAAACAATCCTGGCAGTTTTCACTGCTCAACTCAGAGGCAGTCTGTAAATCTGGTATCAGCTCATATGTATCTGGTATTAAAAGTAATAATAATAATAATAATAATCATGCCTCAAACAATAAAACAATCATAAATAAAATTATACTCCAGATAGGGCTGGGCGATTAATTGAAAAATAATCGAAATCGACATTCAGAACCTATAATCGATCAAATGTTTCCAGGTCGATTATTTCGATTACTTTCCCTTTAAAAACAGTACCGCGTGTGGAGTCACGTGACCCCGCTCCATTACATTACGTTATTCCGCCGACATGTCCATGGAGAGCTTAAAAAATTTACAGGATATACAAGAGTAATTTTGTTTAGAAGACAGTGCTTATTTTCTACTTTGAAAGTGCATTTTTGGTTTTCGGCCGAAAGACTTTTATCATCGAAACAACACGGCCGAAACAGTATGTTGACCACTGATCTATAATAGAGAACTGGATTGCTCATGACGTCATAAAAGTGAAGCCACTGCGCCGCCATCTTAGTATTCCCTAGTATTCGCATACATTCTATTGAGTAAATAGGAAATTATAATATTTTATTGAGAAAACATCGCATAACAAGTCAACGTTTTTATATCTGAAGTCTCACTGTACATTTTCACAATGCAAACGTCCTAAGCATGTAAACGGTTATTTGTTTACAGTTGGGAATTCCCTATGCTTATTAAAAATGCACGTTCATAGCCTACATTACAGTCATGTAGGCTACATAAGATAAACAAACATCGGACGATCTTAGTACAGTTATTCACGGTTTATGTCGTTTTGTTGTTTATATTCGTACAGTAGACTAACTGCATGTTTCAACAATACTTAACAGTAACGTTATTCATTTCGAAGCAGGTAACGTTAATGATTTGTTCGTTAAATTAATAATTAATTCAACATACACAGCATTTTACTCAGATGGAAACGGTAATGTTAGTAAATCATTACAGAATTTGCTTATCTGAAGAGTCTGAAATAGATGTTGCTCAATCAGGCACATTAAAAATACACACCATGACTCGGAGAACACCGCTGACTACAAATGGTACGGACTTAAAGACATAAGCTTTATTTCAAAGATTTGAATTTCAATACAACGAGCAATATAGTAACAGAGACTTGTATTGTATTATTTACTGTATAACCAAATCAATTTCAGATACTAATACCAGATATATGGTACTGTGTATTATTTCCTGCATAATTAGGTACATAAAGAAATATATTTAGTGTTGGATCAGTTACGTTACCCGTCTCTGTAAGTGCGCAGCTGACACACCCACCTGAACGATTTCAATATATCGCTTATCCAGCCCGAAAAGACCATAAACATTCCATAAAACATCTTAAGTAAAAATTAATTTACATACACATATCCTAAAAACTGATCCTGTGTGAAAGATACGCTTCAAATTGGGTGATTTTAGGTCAGCAATTTACATGTGACTCAATGGCGCTCTCTGCAGGTAGGGAATAGTAAGATGGCGGATCGAACACTTCCGGCGGCTTCACTGCCTAACGGCAGTTTAGAACGCAATGAGCAATCCAGTCATTATATAGACCATTTCAAGCGCTATTCGGCGGCTTAAGGAAGTGACATCGTTGGTCCCAGGACGTTTCCGGTTAGTGATCCAGCGCATTCAAAACAATGGCGAGAAGCGCTTTATGAACAGTGGGATTGCGGTCATATATATACAAACATCCTGCTTAAATGTCTAAATTAAAATTAGATCCTTGTCGTTCGGTGGTTGTGTGCTCCCTCTGGGGCGGTACTAACATTCTGAGACGTGTTTAACGGTAGATTTCCGCGAAACGTACCCGTGTTGCGGCAGTGAAGGAGAAGGCTGGATAACAACAAGCAACTCTAGGATATACAGCGGACATTTCGATTCAGGCAAGTAAATATCGTTTTTAATTAATCGGTTTATTTGTATATCTTTACGTTAACTCTTCAAGTATGATGCTGCATAATTTAAAGTAGCATTTTGTCATTGTTTACATATGCATCTAGCTTTCGTGTGTAACGTTAATGAAAAAAGGCAAGTTTTTTATTTCTGTTTTATTTCTGTTTTATTGCTAAGTGTTATGTGGGTTAAATTCATATTAGTCGTCTAGTTATTTTGTCAATTGACAAATGCAGTGAGTAACATGAAAGTACGTGAATGTCGTATTGTGTAACAGTTAACGGCAGTAGTTTACAAAACGTAATGTTTATGGTAAATATTATTTTCCATCACATAAGCTTTGGTAATGTTAATTCCAACATATACTGACGTATTAAGCAATAATAGCATTATTATTTTTTTATATTGTGCATTATATTAAATAATTGTTTTTCTACTTTTATCCTTATATAATGTAAACAAAATTTATACAGGTGATTTCTAATATCATTTGTTTCTTAGTCTAGGAAGCATTTTGATGTAAGCAGTTGTAAATATGCAGCAGGGTCACTAAATCTGACAATACAGTGTAATACTGAAATTTGTTAGCTCCCTGTAATTCCCATAGAATTGGTTAAATGTTATATACATTTTCATAATGATGGCTAATATCCTTTGTTTTGTTTTCTAGAAAGTATTCTAAACTGATGTAAACAGTTGCAGAAATACAGAAGGGTCACCAAATCTGAGAAGGCAGTGTAAGGAGAGCCATCATCTGTAGACACCCAAGGACAGCTGATCATCCTGCAGTGACAAACCACATCTGACCATATCAACACCCAGATGTGATTGAGAACTTGAGTGTAGTATTCAGTAATTTAGTGTAGTACTTAAAGCGACTGATGACCAGGCCAGATACAGACTGCTGCTTTTGATATTTGTTCCCCCTTTGTACTCCATTTCAGTTCAAATGTTGTTTCAGTTGTTGTTGTTTCATTTGTTGAAGCATTTTATGTTCATACAAATATTTACATATCAATACATGTGCTGGAAATAAAAACAGTTGAAAGTGAGAGAATGCTTTTTGTTTATATACAGTACTGGTCAAAAGTTTGGACAAAGTATTTTTTTTATGTTTTTGAAATAAGTATTTTATGTTTATTAACATGATTAATTATTTAAATGATTTCTATTATAAAAAAATGTTGTGCAAAGCTGAATTAGCATCAGCCTTTACATTACACCAGTATTCATTTTCACATGTATATATATATATATATATATAT
>NC_133377.1:27028161-27087871 GCF_049309525.1 Garra rufa
ATTATTTAAAAAAAAAATTAAAATGTATTTAAATAACATTATATTTGTATTTTAATTTAAATTAAATAAAAATAAATCAAACCAAATCAAATACAGCACAAGTATATTTGTAGCAATAGCCAAAAATACATTGTATGGGTTAAAATTATTGATTTGTCTTTTATAAAATCATTAGGATATTAAGTAAAGATCATGTTCCATTATGATATTTTGTAAATTTCCTACTGTAAATATTTCAAAACATAATTTTTGATTAGTAATATGCATTGCTTAGAACTTCATTTGGACAACTTTAAAGACGATTTTCTCAATATCTAGATTTTTTTGTACCCTCAAGAAGTCAAAATTTTTAAATAGTTGTATCTTGACCAAATATTGCCCTATCCTAACAAACCATACATCAACTGAAATCTTATCTATTCAGCTTTAAGATGATGTTTAAATCTCAATTTCAAATAATTGACCCTTATGACTGGGTTTGTGGTCCAGGGTCACATATTTACTCTATGAACCCTGAAAGTTATAATTTATTTAAAATGGCCAGACATCAAGATATGGATAAATATCCATGAACAGACATCTTGGTCAGTCACAGTGCGATGCATTTTTGACTGTGAACAACTCTGTTATAAGAGGAATTAGAGAGAAACAGCTGCGGTCTACAGGCCACACAAACACTCCTCATCCAGCGACAGGCCTGTCACGTGACCCGGGCCACAGACACACACCGGCTCAAATATAGAACATGCCCATAAAAAGCCACAGAATGCAAGCACGGTCCCGCACACACATATACAGAGAGAGAGAAAAGCCAGAGGTTTAGGGCAACTGTCCAGCATCCCTCCTGGGAGCTATACGCACTTCACACTACTGATGGAGAGGAACAATGGCTAAACATAGTGTGTGTGAGTGAGAGAATGTTTGTAGGATATATTTATATATGCATGAACAGAAAAAAATTGTATTAAGGAATTATTGTGAGGCTGAGTTGATGTGTGTGCGCGTACAGTAGAGTACTACAGAGATATTCGCCAGTCTTTTCTTAGCATATCTAATTCAGGTTGAGTGTTTTTCCATTCAGATTTGTGGGAATCCATTTGGAGAAATACCCTCCTCCACTCACCACTGCATTTGACCGTTCCAGTTGTCACTATCTGTCCTTATTTAATATTAGATAACCACCACAATGCAGTATTGTCACTGATAGATTGTTAAACGTGTTCAGACTGGTTTTAATGCTCTAAAGTGTTCTGAGTGAGCTTGGGTGTTCTGGGTATCACAAATAGCCGATCCTAGATCTCTATGCTATTCTGATCCCTACATATGGCTCAAATTCCTCAATGCAAGTCTATTGGATTTTTGCCTGTTTTAACGAGTGCAAGGTCTGCTTAGAAAAGGAATAGCACAACTCTCTTAGTCGCATGATTTGAGGTATCATTTCCGTCTGTTGTGCAAAAGGTGCATCTTATCTCATGGGATTTTCTGCTAATGGCCATTAGTCTGTCACATACAGATCAGAGATTTGGTCTGTAGTAAATATTGAATCTGTGTTCAAATTAAATGGGAATCACCAGGGATTGTTCACCCAAAAATCAAAATTACCCCATGATTTACTCACCCTCAGGCATGACTTTCTTCTTTCGGACAAATACAATCGGAGTAATATTAAAAAATGTCCTGGCTCTTCCAAGCTTTATAATGGCAGCGAATAGGTGTTGAGATTTGATAAAGTCAGAATTATGAGATATAAACTCACAATTCTGACTTTTTTTTCTTGCAATTGCGACTTTGTATCTTGCAATTCTGACTTTTTTCTCCAGAATTGTGAGATATAAAATCGCAATTGCGAGTTATAAAGTCAGAATACCTAGATATAAAGTCAGAATTGCAGGTTATAAACTCACAACTGCAAGAAATAAAGTCAGAATTACAAGATATAAACTCGCAATTCTGACTTTTTTTCTTGCAACTGCAACTTTGTATCTTGCAATTCTGACTTTTTTCCTCAGAATTGTGAGATATCAACTCGCAATTGCAAGTCCAGTTCTAAAGGATAAAAAAAGCTGATATGTTCACAGAACTGTAAGTTTATATCTCACAAATCTGGCTTTTTTCTCAGAATTGCGTCATATAAACTTGCAATCCTGATTTTTTTTCTCAGAACTGTGAGATGTAAACTTGCAATTGTGACTTATAAAGTCAGAATTGCTAAATATAAAGTCAGAATTGCTAAATATAAAGTCAGAATTGCAGGTTATAAACTCACAACTGCAAGAATAATGTCAGAATTACTCGCAAATCTGACTTTTTTTTTGCAATTGCGACTTTGTATCTCACAATTCTTAATTTTTTTTTTTTTCAGAATTGCGAGTTATAAAGTCCAGTTCTAAAGGAGAAAAAAAAAGACTGATATGTTCACAGAATTGTTTATATCTCACAATTCTGACCTAATAACTCGCAATTGCGAGCGTATAACACACAATCCTGACTTCATTTCTTAGAATTGTGAGTTTATTTCTCTGAATTGTGAGTTTATATCACAATTCTGACTTTATTTCTCGCAACTGTGAGTTTATATCCCACAATTCTGACTTTATAACTTGCAGTTGTGCATTTATATCTCACAGTTCTGACAAAAAAAGTCAGAATTGTGAGTTAACAAGTCGCAATAACCTTTTTTTTTTTTTTTTTTATTCAGTGGTGTAAACGGGCCACCATACATTTTCATATAAAGTTTTAAATATGGATAACTTTCTTACACAAACACATCAATTTGATTCAGAAGGCCTTTATTAAACCCCCAGAGTTGGATGGAGTACTTTTTATGATGGATGGATGCACTTTTCTGGGCTTCAAAATCTCAACAGCCATGCGCTGCCGTTATAAAGCTTGAAAGAGCCAGGACATTTTTTGGTATAACTCCAATTGCATTAATATGAAATATAAAAGTTGTATACATCTAGAATTGTATGAGGGTGAGTAAATCATTTTGGGTGAACTATCCCTTTAAAATCAAAATCAAAAACAGACTACTTTCGTCCAATAGCCTGTGGCCTAAGATCTTCTTCCTGTTTGGGCAATGTGAACCAAAGTCTGATGACATGACATCACGCTGGCCCCCTGCACTTCCCCCTGGCCACTGTGTGAATGCATTGGGAATGTGTCGCATAGGCATTTTTTAAAACAGGAGAGGTAATCCCTATGTGAACAGAAACCATAGCTGACCATCGCATGGCTGACCACATCGCTCAGAATAGTATGGAGGAGAGTAAGATGTCTGCATTACAGCAGAACAGAGCTTTTAAGTTGAAAAGCACTGAGCTTATATCAGTCTTAAAGGAACTGTTCACCCAAAAATGTAAATATCAAATGGTGTAAATATACCTCATACAAGTCATACAAAATATAGATGAGTTTGCTTCTTTGTCGGAACATATTTTGAATCATTTTGCGTTACATTAATTGCTCACCAATGGATTTTCTGCAGTGAATGGGTGCCGAATGAGAGTCTAAACAACTGATAAAAACATCTCTTTAACCTCATGAAGTGAAAAGCTTCTGGTTTGTAATACACTAAAATAAGAGTCCTCTATCATAATATTGCTTTCTCCAGAGAAAAAGTTGTCTCATCTGAATCAGAAGTAATATGCACAGATCAAACACAGTTTATAAGCAAAAACTGTTGAAAGTTAAACAAATATGTAGGTGGATACTGATAATAGAGGACAACAGCAGATAGAAGCATTTTTATGAGAGGAAGGAAAAGGAAGCATTTTTATGGATTATGAACTTTGTTTTAATGAAGCCAGAAGTTACATTATAACGTTAAAATGTTTAAAATGTTATTTTATTTTATTACACACAGCTTTTTGCTTCATTGATGGATTGGAGTTGTGTGAATTACTTGTGGATTATTGTGATGTTTTTTTCAGATGTTTGGACTCTTATTCTGACGGCACCCATTCACTCCAGAGGATCTATTGGTGAACAGGTGATGTAATGCTAAATTTCTTCAAATCTGTTCCAATGAAGAAACAAACTCATCTACATTTTGGATGGCCTGAGAGTGAGTAAATGTTCAGCAAATGTTCATTTTTTGGGTGAATTATTAATTTTAAGGGACACCCAAAATGAACATTTTGTCATTATTTCATTATCATGTCATTACAAATTCATTTAGTGTTATTTTTTTAAAGCCGAATATTAAAGAACCATTAAAGTAGTAAACACAAGACTTCTATTTGAAGTCTTCTAAAGCACACAAAAGCTTTGTGAAGAAAAACCCGGAGTTTAGGTCATTATTCTGGAAAGTATCTTCTCTGAAAAAAATACTTATTTTCATTTTCTTCAGAGGATAAACAACATAATAATAATCAACAAGTAAATAATGACAGAAATCTCACTTTTGGTGATCGTTTCAGTCTATACAGTCCACATGACATGAAAATGCTCCCTAACCTTTTTTCTAAATGCATCCAATAACTCAGTGTTCCAGTGAAATTACAGATTTCTGTCTAGTGACTTATGTTGGACTTCTTCAGTCATTTAATCTATGTTTACGTCAAAACGGAGCATTCTGCAGGCTTGAACCAATCTGCCTCCATCGAATCAACAACCAATTAATAAAACCGAGTCCCCCACCCCACTTCTGTACTGTGACTCAGGTTTCACTTGAACTTCTGTCACAATACAGAAGAAAAGATCTGATCAGACTTCCATTTCATCATTCAGACTTCCATAAATTGCAGGTAGACATGTTGAGACTCCACAGACAAGAGTCAAATCGGTCATTTGCTGAAGTGACTCTCCCAGCAGGCACTTTCAGTCAAGTTAAACATTGTTATTATGGTGCTTAAAATATGACAAACTCTGTAGTGTGAGATATGCTAACAGTGCTTCAATCCAAGTGATTACTTCAGGGGTGTCCTGGAGGACCACTGTCCTGTAGAGTTCTTCTCCAACTTGCCTCAACTCACCTGCCAGGAAGTTTCTAGTATGTCTAGAAAGACTTGATTAGCTTGTTCAGGTGTGAGTTGGGGTTGGAGCTAAACTTGAAAAGGACCCATTTCAAGGTAGGCTTCAAGACCCAATCGAATTCAAAGTTAGGTTCTCTTCCTGCCTAGTAAGATACCTTCATGTGGGTGATTTTTGATATCCCACAATCCTGTGGGTTCCATTCCATGATGGTTAAAGGTTGTATCAGCGATTTCAAGCCTGAAACATAAAGTGTCAAATTCAGCTGACCTTTCTTCACGATCCGCTCGCTGCCTGCCCCATAAATCGACTGTAAAAAAAAACGTGTCTCTCTGGTCAGCCTAGGGTATGAGATATGCCAAAAAAACAATCGGTGCTACCAACCTTTCCACAGAAAAACAAACAGTGTTCCAACCAATCACCGTCAGGGGGTTGGTGTTGTGGACTTTCCTACTGGTGCAGGGATGTGAGGGAGGCGGAGCGAAAGTCCACAACACCAACCCCCTGACGGTGATTGGTTGGAACACTGTTTGTTTTTCTGTGGAATCGTTGATAGCACCGATTGTTTTTTTGGCATATCTCGGACCCTAGGCTGACCAGAGAGACGCGTTTTTTTTTACAATCGATTTATGGGGCAGGCAGCGAGCGGATCGTGAAGAAAGGTCAGCTGAATTTGACACTTAATGTTTTAGGCTTGAAATCGCTGATACAACCTTTAAGGAAAAAAATAAAAATGGCGTCTGAAATTTGCGTTTGGTGGTCAGATTGTGTGTAAATGTATGTTTCTGACCAACTTTTTGCACTGTTGATGTTATTTCTAGTGAGAAATCAGTATTGCAGAAATTAAATATTTGCTTAGTTATCACCAAAACTCATTCTATTTTGCTGTAGATCATTAAACCATTACGCTGCCTAAGAAGCATGTCCGAAATCAGTTTCATGAGGTGCATTCGTGCGCAAACACTTCCTGCGAAGTCATTGCTGAATATGGCAGCACGGCAATAAGTCAGCCGCCTAGGTTTTTGGATGCAACCTACAGGATAGTGGCTCTCCAGGAGATCCCTGGATTACTTCATGACCATAAATCTAGTTTTAATGTAAAAAAAAAAAAAAAAAAAGTTTTGTTATACCTTTGCTGGCTCCTGGTGTGTCATGGCCATTTTGAGGAAAGCACGCTGGACCTGCAGGGCATTGCTCACCATTTCTGCCTGTTGAATAATAAATAAATAAATAAAAATCAAACAACAACAAATTTACAAATGTATTATATTTTTTTACATATTTTTACAATACACATTTTACGTAGGACAATTTTGAAGTTGGAGGACAAAGTTTTTAATTGTCTTGAACTGGAATACACACAGAGCTAGACAAGACGAGCATTTGAGGTTAAAAGTACCTAAATTGTAATTTTTTTCTTGAAAATAACCAATCATTTTGCTAGATAAGACCCTTCTTCCTCAGTTGGAATCGTTTAGAGCCCTTTGTAGCTGCATTTAAACTGCATTTTGGAAGTTCAAACTCGCGGGCACCATAAAAGTGCACTATATGGAGAAAAATCCTAAAATGTTTTCCTCAAAAAACATAATTTCTTTACGACTGAAGAAAGAAAGACATGAACATCTTGGATGACAAGGGGGTGAGTAAATTATCTGTAAATGTTTGTTCTGGAACTGAACTTTAAACTTCTAGTTAAACTTCAGCTATAGCATTTTTTGTGTTCTAAATACGGGTCAATGACGTGACGGGTCATTTTTTTGTCCAAAGGCCTTAATAATAATAAAAAAACAAATATATAACATCCAAAGTGTGTAAGGTAGTACAACTTGATCTATTTTACTGAATCCAAAAGGTTTTAATTATATTTTACTACATATAATGGTATTTTAAAGATTTTGAAGTGTCAAAAGGTCATTCGGTTTAACCGTCCGAAGGCCAGTACAGCAATTTCATTTGTGATTAAAATATCTTAAAATTTAATAAATTTATATATTTTTTATTCTGGCATGATTTTATAAGACTATATATCAACATAGTGCAAAATGGTATTAAAATTATGTGTAGAAGTCGTTGCTTTGTTATGAGAAAGAATGTCCGGAAAAATTATTTTCATTGATGTCATTCGGAGAAACCAACATAAAGGGCTCCATTTTGGATCGAGTCATGTGGTCAATATTAAGTGACAGGATGTGACATCATTCAGACACCTGCCAAGGACCACATGGTCGTGAAGCAAAGTAAGTAACTCTCTCTTAACTATTAGAAAAATTCATGTTTTCACTTGCTCATACACATGTCCCCAAATATCAGGTCATTCGGTACAACCGCTATAAAACATGGATAATGTTGTAATATTTTAAAAACTTTTACTAAATATAAAATGTTTGATTCTCCTTTTGGTAGCTAGATAGCTAACTAACAAGCTAGGCAGCTAGATATCAGCCTGTTAGCATTGAATGAAGATTTTGTCATTCGTTATAACCAAAAGAGTCATTCGGTTAAACCGGAATTTTGGTTATAACGAATGACTTACTGGTTGTATCGAATGACAGCAATGTATGTTGGTCTCATTTTTACATATCTGATATAAAAAAATACAACATTTTATTAATAGAAAATGTGCAGAGTATATTATTATATAATTTTGACTGAATTTTAACTTTGCAGATGCCTTTATCAAATAAAGAAAAAGACGCTCGTTTCTGGGCAAGGATCAGTGCTGAACCTGTTAAAAAAGAGCAGATGCTCGCCAAAAGAAGGGAAAGGTATAATTTGTTTTTATTATATTCAATAATATAGGTGCCTGGAAGTACCAAGAACCATTAAATGATTCAATGTTTTAATGACTTTAATATAATTAATAATACGAGTTGTATGTAATGTTTGTTCCAATAAAAATGAAATGTCTTAATGTTTGACATTCTTTTTCATGAATATATAGCCTAGCATCTCATCATTTAACAATTTAAACACTTGTTCCAAGACCAATTAAATGCTTCAATGTTTTAATTAATAATTTGCAATACGAGTTATATGTTCATTCCAATATCAAAATGTTTTAATGTTTGAAGTACTTTTTACATTAATAGCCTATTATATTAACACTAAAATGTGCTTTTGAAGCTATTTGTGTCCGTTTATTGTCTTTAGTATTCATAATGTCAAGGGCAGCAGACATGGTCATTCGGTATAACCAGCCTTGGTCATTCGGTAAAACCAATATAGTAAATATTTAAATGGAATAATATTGTTTTTAATAACTAAAGGAACTACAATAATACAAATATAAAGCAGATAAGGCTCTTTTTTTTTTACATTTCCCCTTTTCTCCTTTCCCTGTGCAATGTTTTACTTGAATATGTTGGAGTGTTTAGAGTAGGTCAATAAAATGATAACATTTATGAGATCAGTGATAATTTTATTTAATATTTCTTGTGTGGTACACACTATATACTATCTCAACATCAATGTCAAAAGTGTTTTTTACAGGAATAATTATCTGCAAATGAATAATTTTAGAGATATTCATGGTTAAACCGAATGACTTTTTTGGTGACAAATTTTGTCCATCTTGTAAAAAATGACAAAAACAGTGTTAATTGATTGTACAAACCACAAACTCTTATTGTTAACACCTAGGTAAACTAAAAAATGGTTACAAATATAGTTATATCTCCATTCTATTTTTTTACACTTTTAAAAACCTTATTCGTCATTGACCCGTACACACAATTAAATTATGATTTTGGAGGTGTTGCATAATTTCACAAAAAAAATGTATAATAATAATTTTGAAATAGTTTATTTCACACTATTTTCAAATTAATCACACAATTGTTTAAAACATAATATTTGTGTGATGGACTTTTAAGATTTAAAGTCTGATTCTGGGACAATTATAAAACAAAATCTATAAAGGGCATTTCAGAAGCAGCAAAAAAAAAAGTATGGAAGCAAGGTAGAAATATTTAAAGAAAGTTTTAATGTGACCTTTATATAATAGATTCTGTTATATAAAAATCAACCATGGGGACATAAAGTACCAAAGTTAAATAACTGCCTACTGTAAATGAAGTAAAACCCAAAAATTGGATAGAACTGATCCCTTTTGCTGCACACACACATACACAAAAATTGAGGCAAATCCTACATTTAGGAAAAGACTTCCTCTTGCAGAACATGGGGAAAGCCAGAGGTCTGTTTTACCTTAAAAGGAGCTGACTATAGGAGATAAAACCCTCTCCCAGACCATCTCTTTCAGCACTGATGAGAAACTTAGATTGGTGAATGTTGCCTTTCGAGGTAAAGACACTTCACGGGATTTATCATCAGTAATTCCCACACTTTCAGGTTCAAAAGGTCGCCTCTGCATGACTCCAGGTTAAATCAAGACAATCAGGCTGTGCTTTAGACCAGCAGTGTGTGGCAGAGGAGAAAGAGATATTGCATGCACTCTCTTTTTAGAACTCTTCTAAGAATCTTAACTGAACTGAAACACAATAACTGTGCAATCGTAGTGTATTACAGTTTCACAAATATAAACATGTCATGTTTCAGACAGGGATTTTAAATCCCTTTGACCTCTCTGTGTTTGCACATTTCAAAACAAAGGCAAGGCATAAATTAACATAAATTAGCTTATTACCTGATTAAATTTTCCTCTAAAATTCTAATAATGGACAATAAAAATATATATATATTTATAAGTATTATAATATGTAGTATTATGTACCTTTCATGTTTTTGGTTTGGAAAGATTGTTGAACATTTTTGAGAATCTTCTGCTCACCAAGGCTACATTTATTTGATCCAAAATTTAGTAATAACAGTAATATTGTGAAATATTGTGAAAATGTATTTCTACTTAAATATATATTTAAAAAGTTATTTAATCCTGTGATGGCAAACTCAATTTTTTAGCAATTTCCAGTGTCACATGATCGTTCAGAAATTATTCTAATATGCTGAGTTAGATTCACAATGCTGTTTAATATTTTTGTGGTAAACATGGTACTTCATGATTCTTTGATAAATAGAATGTAAAAAAAAAAAAACATTCTTTTTGAATGTTCTATATTTGAAATAAAAAATGTTTGGAACAATGTAAAATGTAAAAAACAAATCTTACTGACCCCAAACAGTAGTGTATAATGTATATTATTTAAATAGATAGTACTACTCTATATAATATAATATTTATTTATAAATTTAAAGTAAATACACTACTAGTCAAAAGTTTTTGGTAGGATTTTTAATGTTTTTTTAAAGAAAGTCTCTTCTGCTCACCAAGCATGCATTTATTTGATCCAAAATACAGCAAAAGCAGTAATAATGTGAAATAATTTTTTAAAATGACTGCTTTCTATTTGAATATGTTTAAAATTTTAGTTTATTCCTGTGATCAGACCTACATTTTCAGCATAATTTTAGTCTTCAGTGTCATAAGATCCTTCAGAAATTATTCTAATATGCTGATTTGCTGTATTATTATGATCAATATTAAAAACAGTTGAGTACATTTTTTAAGAATTATTTGATGAAAGATCCAAAGATCAGCATTTTTCTAAAATAAAAAGCTTTTTTAACATTATACACTATATCATTGCAGTCAGTATAATTTTCTTTTTTTTTCTTTGTTTGGGAAATAAATTATAGAAATTAATATTTTTATTTTTTTTATTCACTTTTACTTGATCAGAAGTGATGATAGACAGATAGTCTTCAGTGTCACAAGATCCTTCAGAAATTATTCTAATATGCTGATTTGCTGTTCAAGAAACATTTTATTTTTATTATTATTATCAATATTTAGAGAAATTATAGAAATTAATACTTTTTCTATAGCAACTTTTATTATTTTATTTTATTTTGATTTAACTGAACTTTCTATTAATCAAACTAACCTAAAAAAATCTGTTTTCAACGTAATAATAATTAATGTTTTTTAACAGCAAATCAGAATATATAATAATTTCTGAAGGATCACATGATGGCAGTACAAAATTTCAAAATTCCGCTTTAAAATCACAGGAATGAATTACATTTTAAAATATATTCAAATATAAAACAGTTATTTTAAATAGTAAAAATATTGTACTGTTTTGCTGTACTTTGGATTAAATAAATGCAGGCTCAGTGAGCAGAGAAGACTTCTTTAAAAAACATTAAAAATCTTTTAAAACTGTTCAAAAACCTTTGATTGATAATGTATAATAATTACATTTTTTTTAAACATTAAAATAAAAGCCAATTATTTATTTTTGAAACTAAGTTGTCTTAAATTACACAACACTTAAAATGTGCACACTATAAATGGGTCTGTATACATGAAAATATACAGCTGCCTTTATATTTTAAGAAGAGCGTCCCTAGGGGATCATCATATCTGGAGATTGCTGCCGTTAAAAAGTTTGAAAACCCCCAAAAAGACATATATTATAAGTTCCCACAAACATTTAGCGCAGAGTGAAAGACCCAGCACACACTCACAGACATTGTCAAAGAGCCATTTCTCATCTCTTATTAGACCAAAAGGGAAATGTTTCCTCTCTGAGTTGAGCTTGAGGAGAATTCCAGTGTTAACAAAGAGGACACATACATCCCTCTCCCACTTTCTTTTCTGCTCTTTTTCACCCATTCCCTCTCCCTCTTCTCATAATATTACATTCCATCACTAGAATGAGCCACTGTGCCTCTGTGTACACTAAGTACATTGTCCAGCGCCTCATTTCTCAAGCAGCTCTTTAGTTACCATTCGGTAGTGACTGGCCATGAAATGTAAGCCATATAGACTGTGATGTACTGTCAGTCAAAAAGAAACCCTAACATTTCAGTTACTGTTTACAGGCCGTCAACTCAAAAAGTACCTTGTGTTAGGACAGATGGGATAGAAGCACTTGCTGATGAATGATTGATAGTAAGGACTCTTATGGAGCAAATGCACTTATATTATATGCCACTCTCTCGTGAACAGATTACAGTTTATAAAGTTTTAAATGTGGATATTTTTCTTACAAAAAGGCCTTTATTATCCACTCATTCGCTGCCATTATAAAGCTCGAAAGAGCCAGGACATTTTTTAATATATGTCCAATTGTATTCGTCTGAAAGAAGAAAGTCATATACACCAAGGATGACTTGAGGATGAGTAAATTATGGGGTAATTTTCATTTTTGGGTGAGCTATCCTTTTAATAAAATAGCCTTTCTTAATAAAATAACACTGCAAAACAGTAATTTTCCAGTCTAACAAGACACTAATACAGAACTCCATTTCTGTAGAAAAAATAAGTAGCAGTTTAAACAAGCTGAGTTGTCTCTGTAAATAAGCTTTGGACAAACAAAAGCTGTTCATTTTTCAAGCACTTTTAGATTATAATAAATCCATTTTCCATTTGTTATGATGCGAATGGACGTAACAAGGCTGTAGGCAAACAGAATAGCACAAAGCCAATTGTCAAATATAGCAGAGTTATGTGAACCTGGAAAGCAACAGCTGTGAGGTCCCTGAGCAGCTGTACTATAGGGCTGACATGTGGACGTCTGTGACTGTGTGCAGTCATTTGGTACTATAAACTAAGAGCTCTTAGGAGAATGACTTGACTCTTATATTATCTACCTCTGCTCATCTTCTGTCAGTATTCATGTCTCTCTCTAAAATCTGACATCGACACTGACACTGATATTCGCAACTGTTCACACTTACATGCTTTGCCACATCTCCACCAATAGCTGTGCTGGTCCTCAAGTATTCAGACACTGAACCACTCAGCAAATGGTCGAATGCCTCCATGCTTTCGGATTCACCTTAAAATGAAGAGAGAAATGAACAAAACAGAAATTAGCTCAAGAGAATAAACAGAATCTAATGGAATAAACAACATTAATTCAACAGAATAAACAGAGTTTAACGGAAAAAACGACACAGCCAATAGAGGATGTTTTGCAATTCCATTCATTATTATATTGTTGTTTCATGTCATATGGACTATTGTAACAATGTCCTTACTAACTTTCTGGGCCTTGAACATGTCAGTTGCGTTGCTGTCTATTTTATTCAAAAATATCTTAATTTGTGTTAAGAGAAGATAAACAAAGGCCTTACTGGTTTGGAACAACATGAGGGTATGTAATAATGACAGAATGTTCATTTTTGACAAGACAATAAATAATAAAAATCAACCAATATTTTTTTAAGACAAACAGATTTAATTTAAGTTTACATTTAATACCTGATAAGGACGTCCAATTTATAGACTTCATTTATTTGATCCAAAGTACTGCTAAAACCGCAAAAGTGTGAAATATTTTTAACTTTTTAAAGTAACTGTTTTCTATTTGAATATATTTTAAAATGTAATTTATTCCTGTAATCAAATCTGAATTTTCAGTCTTTAGTGATACATGATCCTTCAGAAATCATTCTAATATGCTGATTTGCTGTTCAAGAAACATTTATTATTATTATTATTATTATTATTATTATTATTATTATTAACGATATTTAAAACAGTTCAGTATTTTTTTAGGATTTTTTGATAAATAGAAAAATCCAAAGATCGGCATTTTTCTACATGAAAAAGCTTTTGTAACATTATACACTATATCATTGCAGTCAGTATAATTTTCTTTTTTTCTTTGTTTGGGAAATAAATTATAGAAATTAATATTTTTATATTTTTTATTCACTTTTAATTGATCAAAAGTGATGATAGACAGTTATAATGTTACAAAAGATCAATCTGAAAAAAATTCTACTCAGCTGTTTTCATTGTCATAATAATAATAAATGTTTCTGAACAACAAATCTGAATATTAGAATGATTTCTGAAGGATCTACGACTGGAGTAATAATGCATTTTTTTAAATTACATTTTTAAATATATTCAAATAAAAACAGTTACTTCAAATAGTCAAATATTTTAAAAAAATGTAGTGTTTTGCTGTATTTTGAATCAAATATATGCAGGCTTGGTGAGCAGAAGAGATTTCTTTAAAAAACATTAAAAATTAAAAATCTTACTGTTCCAAAACTTTTGACTGGTACTGTATTTTTTGTATAATTTATTTATTGTTGTACTTCAGATATTTAACATAAAATAATGACTAACATAAAATAATAGAACTACAACCAATGTATTACTGCTGAAAATAAGAATTAATATTACAATTATTACTTGTAGCATTATTAGTAGTGTTAATATTATTGTTATTATTCAATCATTACAGAACCAACAACTCACTGAAACAATTTGGAAAAGAAAATGAAACATTTTGCTCAAACTAAACAATCTGTCACACTGTGAAAACACTGAATTGCAAACACAAACTTGAGACTGAAGCAAGCAGAAGAGACAGTTCAGAAATCCCACTGACATCCATATCCATTGTATATTTCAGACTCTGTCTATGTACAGTTTGCCAAGGCTAATGCCACTCTGTTCCAATGAGAATATTTTCCCATGAAGAAAAAAAATCCCCTCAAAGTCAGAGGTCTTCTCCTTAAGATAATCTGTACAGACAATGCCCTGTGGACTCATCAAAACAGACCACGGCAGCATTTTTACATCATATGCTTTAGAAATAAAAACTATTAATATATTGAATAATTCAGAACAGCTATCAAGAACTTTCAACCAAAGCACTGCTGTACTTAAGGTACCTCCGTTGATAATGCTGCTGATGTCTCCGTTGACCAAACCCCCAGGACAGTTCTGCAGTTTGACAGCCACCGCCTCCAGACGAATCACTGCCTGCTCCAGACGCTCAACCAATGCTTCCATGACAACGTTCCTGGAGAAACAGAGCAAACTCTTGGTCTGTGCTAAACGGCCGTTATGGCCTATGAAAGCTGTTTGATTTGTTGGGACTTCATGACCTGAGTACTAGTCAGTTCAGTAAAACACTTCTGCTCTGCGTAACGGTCAAACGACAGCACGTATCCCAGAGAAACATGAAAACAATTATTATGAGGAACGTTTTATTGACGTTCTTGGAGGTGATCTAATCCACTGTATGTAAAGAAAGGGATTAAGTTAAAAAAACTGTTAACACTGTCTGTTTACCTAATGATTAATAATGACAAACATTACTTAAACCAGCCACTTCTATCAATAACATCTATTTAATTGAGCTAATACTGGCTTTCTGCAAATCTAGCACACACTGTGAGTATATGAAGGCGTGGAGGTTCACTGGCAGCCGTCCACATGACCACACCTCAATACTCATCTGCAAACAGGAATGTAACAGTCAATTCAGTGTCAAGAGCAGGCCACAAACTGTGCTGTCAACAGTCCAAAATCAGCAGTTTATCAAACTATTTAATTACATAACATATTCATCCCCATCTTAAAACCTTTCAAAAAGAACACAACCAGAAACCCTAAATATCGCTGCTATCTTGACATTTCAGCCTTTATCTGAGCATCTGATCAGCAAATACAAATTCTGTTCTATATTTGAAATGTTTTAGTCATTATTAGTCATTATTGATTAAAAAACATCAAATCAGTCATTAGACCATCTTGATTCATCTTTCATTTCTGACCTTTAGTCCTTAAAATTGTTTTCTAAAAACTGTTCATTAAATCTGACTGACTTAAAGTATATGTGCATATAGACATATAAGTCAGAATCTGCAAAATGTTAATTATTTTACCAAAATAAGAGGGATCATAAAAAATGCACGTAATTTTTTATTTAGTACTGACTTGGAATTAAGATATTTCACAGAAAAGACGTTTACATATAGTCCACAAGAGAAAATAATAGTTGAATTTATAAAAATTACCCTGTTCAAAAGTTTACATGCACTTATAGTAATTCTTAATACTGTGTTGGTTTTTTAGTGACAGTTCTTCATGAGTCCCTTGTCCTGAGAAGTTAAACTGCCTGCTGTTCTTCAGAAAAAAACCTTCAGGTCCCACAAATTATGTGGTTTTCTGGCATTTTTGTGTATTTTGAATCTATTCCAATAATGACTGTATGATTTAGATATCCATCTTTTCAACTGAGGGACTCATATTCAACTATTACGGAAGGTTCAAATGCTCACTGATGCTTCAGAATGAAGCATGATGCATTATGAGCCAGGGGTGTAAACTTTTGAACAGAATGAAGATATGTACATTTTTATAATTTTGCCTAATTACATTTTTCTTCCATTTATTACTGCCCTTCAGAAGCTAAAATATACTTACATGTTTCCCAGAAGACAAAAAGTTTTTTTGACAAAAAAAAGTGTACCCTGATCTTAAAATTCTCAAATGCATTGTGTTTGAACCTTCTGTAATAGTTGCATATGAGTCCCTCAGTTGTCCTCAGTGTGAAAAGATTGATCTCAATATAATACAGTCATTGTTGGAAATCTATTTAATAAAATTATGGTTGAACCACTGATTTTAATGATGTCCTTACTACCTTTCTGGGCATTGAACGTGGTAGTTGTGTTGCTGTCAGTGTCAGAAAGCTCTCAGATTTCATCAAAAAAGAGGTTTGGAACGACATGAGGGTGAGTAATTAATGACAGAATTTTCATTTTTTGGTGAACTAACCCTTTAAAAACATGAAATCAAAACTGGCAGAAATGAAATCTCATGCTGGTAATTAAAGTCTAATAAACGGCTTGTCATCATCATCATTCTTATTACAGGACAGAAGTGGAATTAGATCATCCAGTCTGGTTCATATCACTAAACAATAATAATCACATCTATTAATACCATCTTTGAGATCACTGTTACCGATTAACTATTAATGTGCAACTCAGCTGTGCACCATGTAATATGTAAAAGAGTATATTTTAGATCCCTTTATGTACATACATACATTTGATCAATTATTCTGATTCAACTGTGAAATTATGTCTGTTATAAAAAACAGTGGAGTGGAAGAAAACACTAGAAATCAAAATCAAAACACAAATGAGTACAATCTCACAAACAATATTAACAATTTATAATCCGACCACTTTCAGACAATCCAACATCATACAAAAGTACTAAAGAGCTAACAAGCACACCACATTGATTCATCCACCTGCACATTAAAGAGAGAATAGACAACAAAAGAGCCGTATTTGCTGCATTTAACATGTAGCTACCAAAAGAGCAACTCTCTCTGTGACACACGTCAGCAGTAATTAATAGTGACCCAGTGTGGAAACGCTCACGTCATCTTGTTATCTCTCTAGAGAATTCTCTAGACCCTGCCAAATGCCTGACCTGGGCCTCAGTTAGGCTTTTCAGAGAGGAAGAATAAGCCCTGAGCTTGTGACACACACAGAATCGTTTCTAAAGCACAGGGCACCAAACCTCCAGCTTAAGTAGAGATCATCTAACCAGTGGCTAAATTGCTTGAGAGCAGTGCTCAGCATTATGGGACAAAATATGACTTGAAATATCTAGTCAAAATAAATACTACTGCCTTAACCTGGTGGCCTATGTGCTTAGTCTGCCGTTAAACATGATAAACACTGACTGAACTAATATTTCAGGAGTGATGCAGTTACTAGGCACACTTATCTATTTCTGAATGTCTATTCTCAGTGCAATGCTTCACCCGGATACAGGGAGAGAAGGTGACTGAGGCTGATCATACATGGGGCAACTTTTTGAGCAATGTTGCCAGGCAACTTTGGGGAATGTTGATGTCAATGGGCAACCAGGTGAGACACAGGGCCCACGACCCGATCTAGAGTATCCAGACAGGCATTTGTTACCCATACCTAATGGGAAAATGCCCAAGCAACATGGCTCAAAAAAGCTACCCGGCACCATTGCTCAAAAAGTTGCTCCGTGTATCATCAGCCTGAGAGTTCATGTGCTAATAAACATTTCAAAGCGTATGCCCTGAATGCCAGTGTCACATTCTATTAATAACACCCTAATTGCATATTGAAAAGAATCTGTGGCTAAACTTCTCAAGACATTATAGGGACTTGGGGTCGACTGATAAGTGTTTTTCAGGGATGATGCCAATACCGATTATTACAGATCAAGTAGACTAATAACCGATATTTTGAACCGATATATATGTCTGGTGTAAAAAATGTATTTAATGTAAAAAAAAGAAAAGAAAAATAAGGGCTCTGACAAAAATTCTTTAAATGCTTTCAAATTATTTTATCAGCAAATCGGTTTTGAAAATGACAGATACCGTTAAACATAAAAATGCTTAATATTGGCGGCAATAATCGGGCATGCCGAAAATCTAGAGGATTGTGGAAGTGGAAGAAATATAGTTTGTGCATCTACATCATTTACTGTGTTTGAATAACCAAGGGTGTGGGAATGTTTTGTAAAGACGGGGAAACAAAATAAAATCTCACAAAAAGGTGGGAGTTGCGATACACTGGTGAAAAATACTGAATTAAAATTTTTATTCAGAATCAGCTTAATGGAAATTTCCTTGCATAATTCTATTGTGTCCATACATAGGGGCTACATATTTAATTTTTTTCTGCAAAATTCCTTGTGTTTATGTAAGCATACATGGCAATACATTTTATTCTCATTGAATTCTAGTTTAATCACAAACAACACAACATGACCACAATTCATCTACTATTTGTATTAAAAAATAACAGTGACACTACACTTTAGGTGTCATTTGTTAACGTTAGTTAATGTATTAACTAACATGGACGAACAATGAACAATACATTTATTACACTATTTACTAATCTTTGTAAGTTAATAAAAATACAGTTGTTCATTGTTCATGTTAGTTCACAAAGCATTAACTAATGTTAACAAACACAACTTATTGCATTAGTAAATGCTGAAATTAATATTAACTAAGATTAATAAATTCTGTAGAAGTACTGTTAATTCTTAGTCCATATTAACTAATGTAGTTAACTAATGAACCTTATTGTAAAGTGTTACCAAAATAACTTACATATTTCATATAACGCTAGTATTAGAAGCATTGGTAGTAGTATGAAAAATAATATTTGAATATTTTACATCATATTACATTTTAGATTTTTTTTTTTACATTTTTAAAAATCAAAAAAGGCATTCTTGAAACTAAGTTTTGAAACATACAAGCCATGTGGGCACTTCGTCATTTAGTGTGTTTGAATGAATGGTGATAGGACATTATGCACAGTCAAACCAAAAATTATTCAGACAACAGATATAATTTTTGATATTTTTTACTATTGGGGACACTATAATTCATTTATGTAGTGAGGATAGCAAAATAAAGTAAACTGTGACATATTATACCTAATAATTCTTCATACAATTTATACAAATTTGGAACCAAAAATTTGATTTGACACTTTAACCTGACTATGTTTTGTTACATGCCTTTCTATCAAAGTTATCTGACTTTATCAAGATTAAATTGTTCTGACACAATTTAACGCTTGAGTTCTTCTCATATTTTACTATCCATTCATTTTCTAAACAATAGCGAATAAACTGTGATAATGTGAGAAATGTTGAAACTAAGTATCTGAATAAATTTTGGTTTGACTGTATGTACATAAAATTCTAAATTAAAATACTAATCAAAATTATGAAAACATTTGTAAAGGAATATTTTAAAGAAATATTGAATATTGTCAAATGTAGCCAGTATACAAGCCTACAAGGGTGTACGTACGTCATCCAATTGATTTATGACAATATTAACATAGCAAGAATTGAACTGCTAGGCTGCTAGGCAGCATCACTTCGAATATAACGCGTGTCTAACAGAGCTAAAGAAACTAGCCTGTCTCGTCATCTCTATCCCACAGGCAGCAGACGCCTGCACTCGCTGATATGACAACTGACAGATCCTGCAATTAGTGAAAAGATAACGCACCCTGCCCTCTGACACCAACACACCACTACAAGCTAAAAATCGCCCTCGTTCAAACCAAATTCCTGCCAGCACAGCGAGTGCGCGTGTCTCCAAACACAAAACCGCGCACGTTTCCATGAGAACCTCCCACCCGCTCAGAGAGAGACCCAAACGTCCCGCTAAAGACATGGAATAATAACGTGACAGACACAGAGTCATTCTTACCGAAATATTACCTCTGACAAGGGATCCGTTGTTTACTCTCACGTTTTCTTTAGAAAAAGCGAGATGTGGATCGGCTATGGAGGTCTGGTCCTGGCGTCCCCGGCGCTCTCCCTGCTGTCACTCAACTGAGCCCAGGGCAGACGCTTCCGGGACTTCCATATTTGGGAAGGATGAATCAGAGAAAGGTTACATCAAGATACCTAGATAGAGCAGCGAGACAGACTGAGAGGGTTTCCAAGGACATCTTGAATCTTGATAGCGCCACCGTGAATTGCATTACATACGGAAAGAATGGCTAACGCAATTTAGTTAAAATGAAAATATCACATATTTAATGACACTAAATTAATTAAAAAAGGTTTTTTATAAGAATATTTTTATTACAAGTGTGCAAGGAAACGTAAATATTTTAGTATGTTTTACTTGAGTCATTAAATCAAAATTTTACCGAAAATATTAAATATCAAAAAATTCAATGGCATCAATAGTATTCCCCTTTTTCTTCAACGCGGAAGTGAGACTTACGGTTCATTAGCCGCTTTAGGGAAATAAGGAGAGGAATAACGACATGCAGTAAACGGTAGGCCTAAAACAGTTTGCACTATAAACCAGTTTGTTCATAATTAAGATAATACATTAAAATAGCTTAAAACACAGCAGTTTGCGATATCAAGCAGCAAAATTAGCAGTTTTGTACAGCTAAAACGGCAGATGAGACCGAAAGCCAAGACTCATAAAATTTACAAATGGCCACTCCCACTCTTACAGGGAAAATAAGATGGAAACAAATACTACAAATGAAAAATAATATTATAAATATTATTAAAACAATATAGCTGCAAGCAGCGATTATCGGGGTTTAAGTGCCTTAAGGCATTTAAGCACATATGAAAAAAGACATTATTTAGCAAGCCTGTAACCACCTAAATCAATTATTTACAAAGCATTTTTGGCAAATCCAGGATATTTAACCATAGAAATATGTTTTTTTTATGTTTATGACTGTAATATTGCCAGCTCTGGTCCGATCTCCTTAAAACTTTGCATGCTTGTTTAGAATCTTCTGTCGCATGTGCACACCGGGTTTTATGAAGTTTTTCCTTTTCCTTTAGGTTTTATAGGATTTTGGGTAAATTTGGACAGGCCCCTTTTCTAAAAGACCACGTTATTGCTTCCCAAACGGGAAAATTTCACAAATATTTAGATAATTATTGACCTAGAGAGTACAGAGAATTGTACTGCAGTGTTTTTCCAGATTGAGGGAAAAACCTAGGACTAGTTCACAAAAGTAGGTTTTTTACATCTTCTCGATCATTTAACAAATGATTTGATTGACAGCAGTGGTTCTAGTAGCAAAGTTGTCCGGAATGAGGAGTTTTATCATATTATATGAATATCGCGTGTATGTGCGAAAAACTGTGCAATGTACAATCGTTTACGCCCTTGAAAAACACAATATCACCCCAAAATTTCTCACAGACGATCAGCCTCCGTTAACTTTGTCTAATAGGTGCCTTGAAATTCATTGGGCAATGGTGGCCAGGTTTTTTTTTGAGATACGCAAATGTCCTTATTGACACTCATGGCACTTTGGACCAAGGCCATGCACAGCGATTTTCATGTTGATAGGACAAATGGTTGCGTAGGTATAGACTTTTTTTTGTTTTTTTTTTTCCTTTTATAACACCACCAAGTGGCCAAGTCCTGCGATTGTTGTCCTGCAATCTCAGATTGAGTTCTAACATAAGTGTTCTGAGTTTGGCAAAGATATCTCATTCCGTTCAGGAGTTATAGGCATTTTACAAAAAGTAGCCTTGCCCCTTTCAAACGTGTTGGCGTCCCTTTATGACAATGATTCAAAAGTTAAACTTTTATTGTTAATTATTGATGTTCACTTTCCAGAGAATCTTTCTGCACAGACTTGGTTCTGATCGGGCGAAAAACCTAGGAATAGTTCGCAAAAGTAGGTTTTTCAAAAAAGCCAAAATACCCAAACATTTAGCCTTGAGCCTTCAATAGCCGGTTTAGGAGTTATAAGCGATTTTTGATCATTGTAGCGCGCCCCTGTCAGGCTGATTGGGGCGAGCCTTGGTGATGTTGTCTGCGGTGTGAATACTACCATCCCTCCAAGTTTCAAGTCTCTATGACTTAGGTTTGGACTGCATGATTAGTTTTACGTAACGATTGCTGATCCTTGGCCATTCTAACAATTACAATAGGGTTTCAGCGCTGCAAGCTTGAACCCCTAATAATAAATGTGTTTCCATTGCCTCTTGGGCAGCTAATTATCTACACTCCACATTTGCTTCACTGCACTTTTGACACTACAACAGATTATCAGATAATCTGCTTGTCAGCCGGTATCAGTGCTCTTATTCTGCATCAGTTCCCATTGCCGTTTTCTTCCCGCGGTCCTCTGCTATCATGGCCGACGTTAGACAGGCGTCCCTGGTGATGGTGTGGTGGAAAGTTTCCACCACTGCTGTGTCACAGTAGTACAGAAAACACGAGTCAGCGTCAGGTTGCACGGCGAGCAGAAATAGAACATCCTCAAGAAGTACCAGGTGCACAGATGTGGCCCTTTGGCATTTCTTATTGATAAGAAAGGCCCTAAATAATTCACCGAGCCTCTGCGGGTCTCCAATACGCGAAAGAGCGTTGAAAGGAATACAGGTGTTGGGGTTGGTTTGGCTTTAAGTACAGATAAAACATGCGTTGTGAGGGTTATATTTAAATGTAGGGTTGAGTTACATGGATAGGAATTTAGGGCCTGTTTATGGTCATTACCCAAAGTGCTCTGTCCTGAACTTTAGAAGAGTGGGTACAACTAGGTCAACATGGTGGATCTCAGATCCATGACACAGCGATTTGGTTCAAACGTTGCTCAATCCCATGTGAGGTTCACAAACAACACATAACGTTACACAAAACTGCTTGTACCATCACCTGACTAGACATATTAAATTATATTTAGTGATTCTGCAGACGTGTGTTTACGCAAACACATTCATTATTCAACAGCCCTCGGAGATTAACACTTAATCATGCCTGTTTATTCAACATGTCTCCTTCTCTCATTTAAATGTGCAGGATTTGTTTAAATTATTTGCAATGGTGGAAAACAATAAATTATACACATGAAGTAAACTAAACTATTTCTAAAGGAATATACAGAGTTACGTATCGACCTTATTTAAATCTGGCTTCCGGTCTCATCCGCATCCAGCTATTTTTATCTGTACAAAACAGCTCATTTTGAAAAATGTAGGTTACAGTGATGCACTTACAATGGTAGTGAATGGGGATTACAGTTTCAGTAGTTTTGTGATTTTGTCACTTTTCAAGTTAACACGCTTTTAGAGTGAGAAAACTGCTTAACCTCTTCTGTGTAAAGTTACAATTTAAGTTTACTTTGCCAAAACCACTAAAACAACTCTAAAAATAACTCTTAAAACTCTTAAAAATAACCCAGCACTGTTGGTGCTGATAGCCTAGCGGTTATAGCATTGACATATAGTGCAACTGCACCTCCTGACTCGTTTGTTAAAAAGCAAGGAGAAAAAAAGTGAGTTAAATGTTTAACCCAACATCCAGGGTAGTTAAACTGTTGCTGTATTTCTTCCTTAAAATGAAACCTAAATAGGTTGGAAAAATTTAATTATTTCAAATAAAACATTTACATATAGTCCACACGAGAAAATAATAGCTGAATTTACAGAAATGATCCTGTTCAAAAGTTTACATACACTTCATTCTTAATACTGTGTTGTTACCTGAATGATCAACAGCTGTTATTCTTGTTTAGTGATAGTTGTTCATGAGTCCCTTGTTTGTCCTGAACAGTTAAACTGTCTGCTGTTCTTCAGAAAAATCTTTCAGGTCCCAAAAATTATGTGGTTTTTCAGCATTTGTGTATATTTGAACCCTTTCCAACATTGACTATATGATTTTGAGATCCATTTTTTCACACTAAGGACAACTGAGGGACTCATATGCCACTATTACAGAAGGTTAAAATGCTTAATGATGCTCCAAAAGGAAAAACTATGCATTAAGAGCTGGGGGTGAAAACTTTAGAACAGAATGAAGATGTGTACTTTTTTCTTATTTTGCTTAAATATAATATAATATATATATATATATATATATATATATATATATATATATATATATATATATATATATTTTTTTTTAGTACTGCCCTTCAGAAGCTACAGAAGATACATGTTTCCCAGAAGAACAAGAAAAATAAGTTAAACTGACCCTGATCTTCAAATTCAATAAGATTTCATCCACCGGCTCTTCATACATTGTGTTTCCTTCTGGAGCATCATTGAGCGTTTGAACCTTCTGTAATAGTAGTATATGAGTCCCTTAATTCTCAAAATCATACAGTCATTGTTGGAAAGGGTTCAAATACACAAAACTGCTGAAAAAAATTGATTTTTCTGAAGAACAGTGGGCAGTTTAACTGTTCAGAACAAACAAGGAACTCATGAACAACTATCACTAAACACACAAAAAACCCCAGCTGTGGATCATTCAGGTGACAACACAGTATTAAGAATCAAGTGTATGTAAACTTTTGAATGGGGTCATTTTTATAAATGTAACCATTATTTTTACTTGTGGACTATATTTAAACATCTATATGAAATATATTATTCAGATCAGTACTAAATAAAAAAAAATAACATGCATTTTGTATGATCCCTCCTATTTTGATAAAATATTTAACATTTTGCAGATTCTGCAAGGTTTATGTAAACTTTTAACCTCAGCTGTATGATAAATGAACATTTATTAATGATTATTGCTGATGCCTCTAGTAATTATATGTCTGCCATATAGTAATTTGACCTGAGTTAAATAAAACTACCCGGAATGTCGTGTTAAACATTTCACCCAGAAATGTTAACTGTTATAAATTAATACATCTTATCCTCTAAAAATAGCCTCATTCACTTCCACCGCATAAGCGCCTCACTGCAACCTTGATTTTTGCCTTTTTTTGAAGGGCTGAGATAATATTTAGCCACGAATGCTACCAATTTTACCAGAGGAAATGGTGTATTTCATCCATTTTTAAAAATTGAATTTTATCACACATCTGCTTTTAAATCCTCCAAATATAATCCCCATTTACTTACATTCTAAGTAAACAATGGGTGAATCTAAATTATTGTGTGGTAATCAACACTATGCCTCAAATGTAGTGCAAAATTATGTAAGTGCAAATACACTGCTTTTAAATCTCATTCACTTCCATTTTAAGGCCCTCACACAATCAAGTCCAAATTATTTTGTGTACGAATCAACACAGCGTTATCTGAGCTTAACTTGTAATGAACCCAGAATACACCTCTACCCGCTCCATTATTAAGCAACGTCTTTACAGGCAGAGTTGAGGTCAGTTAAATTTGTCACCTCACAAACCAGCATAAACAAGGTCATAAATAAGCATCTCCGTGTGTGGCGAGGAGAAGCGACGGCCTGTGTGTTTATACTGTTGGCTCGCTGAGAATATCTGTTTCTTTTTCACAACACCTTCATCCACGAGAAACACACAACAGCTTGTTCTTCGTCACCGCAGTGTGACTGTAGCGGTAAAGCTACCGCCTGTCTAAACAAAGACCACAAGAAACAAAACATGAGCACTTTTAAGCCATTGAAATATTTAGCAATTCACCATATAATAAGTTTGAACCGGTATGACTCAATGATGCAGCAATGACCTAGAATGTGTGCTTTTGAAATACAATGAATAAGTTACACAAACCATGAGCACACCATCCGGGCACCCAATGAAACGCGAAAGCTCTTTCCCAATAGAAACACTGACAAAAATCAGGCCTGTGCAATGAACAAAGCAGGTTTGAGGTTTAAATATAGAACCTTTTATTTCCATTTAGAGTAAATAGTGTTGAAAATCTGAAATAAGGCTTAAATACCTACAGAACGTTCGTATTTAAATAGTCAATAACACTTCACATGTCCAAATCCAGTGACAATGAAAAATGTCCTTGTTTTTTGTGTTGTTATTCTTCTTTTTGTTTTTTCATATTTCCCTTGTAAGAAAGAGTTCAAGTATAAAAATTCTCAACAGTGTAAAATAGCCCATCTGATGCATATTTAAAGCAATAGAAGCACAGCATCCATCCTCGACATTGACAATACATTCTAGTGTATGAAGCAGCATGTCCCTTAGGTTTCGCCATGTCTTTTTTTGTCCTTTTTTAAAGTCTTTTAAACAGTTCTGAATATGACAAATGGAGATAACATGCCCGAAAAAAAAAAAAACAACAGGCCTGCAATAAAATAAATGTCATACGATAGGCATTAAACTAGCCGATATTTAATGTCATGTTCTAAAATTCTAATGTATAAAGAAAAAAAAAAAAAAAAAAGAATTGTACAGTGCACATACAGAATTGTATCTTAAATAAGTCCTACGCCAACATTTTCGGTTGAGTATGTTAATAATACTACAACTAAGCCTACTCAATAACTTACAATAATAATAATAATAATATGCCATGAGATGAATACATTATATCCATACAGTACCGCTTCTAAGTCTGTAACCTTAGAGCGCAACATAAGTCAACTCAAAATAAATATCTTAAATAGCAGATCTCTTTAAATAGCATTACAAATGTAAGGCACACAAAGAACCCTCGGATCCTTTCGCTATAGTGCTGTTCTGTAAAGAGTTGCTCATTGAAATACATAGACCTTATTACTTGTGCTGGTGCTCAGACATATTTCTTAGTGAACATATAAAGACCAGGCCAATAGCGGTTTGTTGGTATAGGGCTGAAAAGCTTGCGGGAACCCCCCTCCCTTATCGTGGCTCCTCGTCGGGTTCCAGATAAAGATCCGTCGCTGATATTGGGAGGATGCACAGGTCTGACTCTTTCTAGAAGGATAAGAAGAGTTGACAGACCTGGGGATGAGACTGTGACAGCTCAACAAACGAGCACCAGTGATCTTTCCAGAGCAATCCGACTGTGTGTGAGTTTGTGTTTGTATATCAGTGCCTGTTCCTTCCAACACAGCAATTGCTCCCTGATTCTAGTACTAGTTGAGCAAAGCCCCACGCTTTTTTCCCCCCTATGTAGTCATCTTAGTGTGTGTGTGTGTTTGTGTATTTACGCATCCTCCCTCGCCCACAAACAGACATTAACACTTAATTTTGTGTGTAACGGTGTATGTTAGTCTGTGTGTGTGTTTTGTAAGCATATAATACAATACTTCTCAGTCTTTTTGTCTTTTCGAGAGTGCCTTTAAATTGTTCGATGCCCATTGTGGGGGAGCAAAAGAAAATCTCTCCTGTTCCTGCACTTTGTTTTGTCCCCTGGCGGCCTGTTTGCTTTGCATAGGTCAGGAGGTCAATACAGGAGTCAGAGAAAAGTGGGACATTCAGCATCAGATAGATAAAAAGGTAGTTCACAACACATAAAACATGCTAACACTGGATCTTTCTCCATTTCGCCACAGTTAGGTCTACTATCCCTGATTGGCAGAGTTTGTCGTTTCTAATTCGCTGAAAAATGCTCCATTTCCCTGATGATCAAAAAGAAAATGCACTTGAGAAGACAGAACAAAAAGAGCCCTCAAAAAATGAGAATAAATATAAAGTTAAGGGGCCCTAGAATCAAAACGATGCGGGACATTTCCAAGAGTCCTTCGGAAAAAAAACGGCCGCCTACATTAAATGACAGCATCGGGACTTAAGGTTTCGTCTAGAACGCACCTATACCACAGTGATTAGTCGCTGCATACCTCCTTTCGCAATAAATATCCTACTCTAATATTAATTATAGTAATAAAGATAACATAATGATAATGATAAGAGTAAAAAGCTAGATTCCATCCTTTTCTGCGATCTTTTTTTTGGTTTTGGTTTTTTTCATTTTGTTTTCTTTAATCACAGCAAGTTGGAAAGCAATGGAGTTCCCATCTCACTAATAATCTCTCTCTATCAATTACTATCCCCCTCCTGTATGCTCGTCGTCTTTCTCCTCTTGCAATCAACCCACAACCAGCAACTATTTTCGTCACCATCCTCTTCATCATCTAGTAGCAGTCGCTGGGCGTCGACTCCCTGCTCATCTTCCGTCCGCCTCTTTGGTTGCTATTGCATCCGCTCGGCCTGCAGCTGCTGGGGCTGGTACTGACCAAAGGCCGCAGCTGCGGCTGCAGACCCTGGTGCGGCGGTGGCCAGTGGCTGCTGCATGGCGTAGCCGTAACCGGCGGTAGCTACGTAGCCGGTTGCGGCGGGAGAGGCAGCGTACGGGTACTGCTCGTAGGCTGCAGCGGCCGCAGCGGTTGCGGCACTGGCGTACTGTGCGTAGGCTGCACCTGTGTAGTCGATGTAAGGTGAGGATGCCGTGGCGGAGGCCGCCGATGGCTGGATGTGAGGGATGACCACACTGGGCTGCATGAAGGCCTGCGGGTACACGTAGTGAGTAGGGATCCTGTGAGAGACAAACATGACAGCATGTTACCATTGCTTTATGGACATATTACATTCAGAATGAGAACCACAGCGCGGTCAAGCACCCCATTTCCACAATCCAGTAACACCAAGGAAATGCCTGCTAGTGATCATTAGAAACATAAGGTTGCCAAAATAGACATCTCTCTGTGAAACTGTCATTTCCGTGCCATTAACGTAACCAAATAATTATTGTTTTCATACAGGTTTCATTGGTTAAACAAATGGATACCCCACCCCTAAAGCCATAACACTTAGGGCAATCTAAGCTAGCGTTTACATGTTTGAGGGTGAACAGTATTAAC
Organism: Garra rufa; assembly: GCF_049309525.1. NCBI lineage: Eukaryota > Metazoa > Chordata > Actinopteri > Cypriniformes > Cyprinidae > Garra > Garra rufa. The sequence continues at coordinate 27,056,964 of NC_133377.1, forward strand.
TAGTGCTGCCAAAATTAGCACGTTTAACAGCGTTATAAATATTTAATAGAGGGGCAGGGCTAGGGCTGGCCACCCCACTCACAACTGCTGCTTCAGTCTTATTTTATCATTCATTTCATATTAAAGCATAAATGAAACTACGAACGTGAGTCAGATCTGCATCTTGTTCAGCAGCGGCAGCTCTTAAAGTAATAGCAGCCAAACAACCTAATACATAACCCAGCTGCTGTGATGTCTATTAATCAAAAGAACAAAAGAAAAAAAGAGGAAAATCAATAACTTTTGTAGCCTTAAGGATTCATATATATTTATTTAGATTTAATTTAGTATTTAGTGTTTAATAACTTTATTTAATTTCTGCATATTTCCTACTTGCTGAAGGGCACAGGTAATTACGAGTTTATGCCACATTCACCCACTCCAGACATGTTGACGTGTCCGCCATCTTGTAACGGTCAATGTGTCGCTCCCTCACAACAAAAATCCAAGAGTTTTTTGGATTCCACAACATTGAGCAGCCTCTGGTTGTATAAAAACCACCGAAATTTTAATTTATAAGGAAATTGGATAAACTTTTACAGTTCAGAATGTGTTGGATGTGTTTTTAATATGCATTTACTCAATATTGCAAGTTTTAAAACTATAGCGTATTTCAAATGTTGTCTCAGCCAATGGCTTTGTCTTGTTGTACTGTGTTAGTTTAGCAAAATCATCTGCTAAAGTCTATTGCAGACATAGATATTCATACATGTGCATAACTACAGTTGCAGTCACACTTGCTTGCTCTCAAGTGTTAATAGACTGTCTTAGATCGTTCCAATATGGCCAAAGCCAATAGCCAACTTTAGCCCAAAAAGAGTAACGGCTAAAGCTAACGCTTCCAGTTTGGGAAAGGAAACCAGAGGCCATTTTCTTTGAATGGATGAATAAACAGCTTTTTAAAGGAAACAGCTTATTTAAAGAATTGACCACAGATCAGCTAATTTTTAACATGTTTTACACTAAACAATACTTTTAGATTTAACTATTTTGAGAGTTTACACCCAAAAAATATGCTGTTTTATAAGAGAAGTGACTGACTTTTTTTCGACAGGTGGGATTTAACTTACGGTACTTCCCAATCATTTCTATGGTATCCGTAAACGGTGAGAAATTCAATGACGTCAAGAATGTAATGTAACTGGTTATCGAGGCACACGTAATCCAAGTTGTCCATTATGCTTTCTCCAATAGTGTGTAATACAGACCCTCTCATCTCCCAATAGTAAAAAAATCTCTGGTACAGTGGCTTATAGAAACAGCCACTAATAAGACATCTACCTATACATATTTATGGTTACTATATTGGGCTGGCCGAGACACTTAGAGCAATACTTTAATAGCCAGTGCTTACATTTTAGTAAGTAAAAAAATTACGCTAAGACAGGTATTTTAATTAAAAATCCAACTGAACATTATCCTCATCAGCTATTGGCCAAACAATCAGACGCCCCTCCCTAAAGCTCGTGTCATTGGCTGAGCCACTGTTGCCATGTCAGGCTGGTCAAGATTCTCAAACAAAGAGAGCAATGTTTTAATAGCGCCTCAGTGTTTACACTTTCTGGGCAAATCAATATTATCATATAGTTGTCTGTATGCTAACCTGAGACAGGAGAAAAGTATTTTAACATTTTAATACTTCTAGTATTCTAAAGTATTTTAACCTTTTGATACTTAAAATGCTAAGTTAACCAATTCTGAATGGTCTGCATCTGCAGTGTTAAGTCACATGTGTTTAACATCTCCATGTCCGTCCCATGAAATGGGGGAAGGTAGGACCCAGGAGAGGCGAAGAGGAGATGAGGGGAGCATTGTGAATATGTCAGGGCTACTTTGACAGCTGGACAGTTTTCAAAAAGGGACGTTGCTGGCTGTTTCCCCCTCCGCACTTAGACAATGAGCCTCAGGCTGGACAACGCACACAGAGGGGAGTTTTGATTAAATAAGCAATCAGGAACAATGAGCCCATTCTGCCTTTCATTACGTACCCCGTTGCACTTTCAGAGCGCTTTTCACATTTACTGTCTGCGCTAAACAGACGGGTGAGAACTTTTTTAGTTCAGGGATGACAGAATGCATTGAAATGCCTGTGACTCATTAAATATGATTTAATAAGGCAATCCAACTATATTGTAAAAGACAGTTACCCCAAGTGGAATAGGAAGTTCCACCGTGAGGCTTTTCAGTTAGGATGGAGTTTATGACTGGAATTTGAGTTGGTTTAGCTGGTTTGAAAAAGTGAGAGAATTGTTCTATCATGGCAACCCTATTTGTAGCACACCATTATATCAATCAAACCTCAACCCCTGACCACCCCCAAAAACAAACTCCAAAACCTCTGCCCCAAATCAAAGAAAATAAGCATAACACAGGCGTCAAGAAAAAAAAAAAAAAAAAAAAAGGGCAACAGTACGTATTACCAATATCAACTCAAACCAACACAACCACTCACATAATGCCACAAACGAGAGGAATGAAACAAAACCTTCCTTTTTCTCACTCAGGTCAAAGGGCAAAGATGCTCCTATGAAATCTTTCATAGATGCCTTGCCAGCCTGAGGTGACAGCAGGGATTGTGTTAATGTAGACTACCATCAAAATGATACACAAAAGAAAGTGAAAACACAGCTTCAAACATGGAGAACTTCACATTCACCAGCAGAGGCAATACAATACACAAACATCAATCACACACAGGTGACTATTCTCTCATTTAAAGAGCAGGTCATATGGGTTTTCGAAAAATATATTCCGTTGCGTTCCGTGCTGTGAAAGCAAGTTTTTTTTTTTTCAATGCCGAAAGGTGATAGTGTGAATAATTAGTGGTTTAAAATGAATTTTTTCCACAACACCACAGGAATACAATACAAAATTTTGGTTGTGTGCTCATCATTTTACAGAGGACTGCTTCTTTAATCTTGGCAAGTTCAATACGGGATTTGCTAAACACTTGTCCATGAAAGATAAGTCCGTACCTTCTTTATTTGGCCAACAAGTGTCTCCGAACCACAGCCTGTAAGTATGAGTAATATGTTATGTGTAAATTTTCAATTAACTGCTAATATGTGCCAATATGCGATGTATACCTAGTGCAGCTTTAGGTTTCCAGGTAACGTAAACCTATGTATCCACCATTATTGTTTGGTTTACAGTTTAGCTGTGACCACGATTCGCTTGCATTGTATACGGAAAGACCAATCACAACAGTCTTGGTCAGCTGACCAATCAGAGCAAAGGAGGTACATGGAAGGGTTTATAGACCTTAAGCTCAGAACTGCTTCAAACAAATTGTTTTGCAAAATGATTTGAATATTAAATGTATATTCTGAGAAAAATCACAATGTTTTCTGACCTTAGATGCATTTGAAACTGTTGTAGGGGACTTCAACATAATATTAGCATGCTTTAAAATACCACATGACCTGCTCTTTAATAAATAAAATACTTCACTAATTTAAAACAAGGTTAGAATTTGGTTGGAATTACATAGATAGATTCAGGATCTAAATATGTATCAGTTTCAGAAATTAACTTAGTTTTATTAATATTAACTAACAAACAACTTTGCCCCCTGGATCTAGACTCCCGTCCCTGGGCATTTTTCGCTTTAATGGGGGCACAATTTCAATATTTAATAAATTAATTTATATAAAATTAAGCATGAGAATGTTACCAATCAATATAAAAATCAATTAATTTTGAGATTGCACCAAAATATGACTAAATATAAACAAAGCTTGCCCATGCAAAAGTCATTCTGGGTAGTTGCTGATAGGGCATTGCTATGCATATTGTATAAAGAACAGCTTAAATAGGTTAGCTAATAGCAAACAAATAAATGCAATAAACCTTAACGGATGTAGCCAAGCACATCTTTTTTTTTTAATCCAAACATTAAATAAATAAAAAATAATTAAATCTAACTCTCGCTCAGTGCATGTCTATCACAACATGGTCTAATTTTAGGCTGGTCTGCTGGTTGTTAGCAAATTGGGATTCGTACTACTGAACATGCTGTCTAAAAGCAGTACCAAGCTACGGAGAAATGACAGAAACCTTGCGCAACCACTTTTGAGTTAAATAAAGCACCGCTGACTCAAGACCACAGTCGGTGCGGCTCTTTCAGTGTGAATGACAGGGAGGGCTGGACGCTATTTTCTGCTTCCTCGGTCATTCCACTAGAATGCCATTTTCTAAATGCAAGATTTTACCTTTGACATCTTTATCTATTTGTCTAGTGAGCTCTTGATCGCATCTGATCCAAGTTTTTTTTTTAAGTCACATAACTATGAGCCAAAATAATCAATGATTTATACAAAAAAAAAAATCTACTCCCACTGAAAACTGGTTATCAGATTCTTTCAAATAAAGATTAAAATAATTGTTACTGTGCTGCTCAACAGTGTCCATAAATATATCAATTTCGCCATTTAGAGCACTACAGCACAGGAACCGTACGGTTTGTGTCTAAGTAAAGGTCAATTTTGCACTCGAGTATCGCAGATCTAGAAGACACCTGTTGTCATCTGTGAAGATCTCAGTGATCAGGGCAACTAGAACTAGACATATTCTACACAATTTGGATAAATTAGAAGGATGCACTTTGTCGTCATAATCTAGTTAGGTTGTTTTTACACCCTATGTGTGATAATGGCATATTTAAAGCTGAGCTCATGAGAACCACTACAAAGAAAGTTGCAGAACAGGCATGACTTTGCAAATTTCAAACCTGACCCATATATTATACAGTCCCAATTTGACTACCAACACTGTTTGGTTGCGTTTGGCCCCTGAGCAACCTTTTCAAACCGCTTCAAGGTCAAAGTGGGATGCCACTTTTCGTTTGACACGCCGCTTCCTGACAACACTGTCAAAAAATGCCTTAACACAATGCACTGAGGTGCCATCTCAGCGGCAATGTGGCACATGTTGGGCCTTGTTGAGTTTATCTCGAAGCTAAATGTCAGGAGCGGCCCAGCCCCCCAAGCCGAGAGCGAGTGTGTGACAGTGACCGGAGCCAAAGAGAGAGAGAGGGAGAAAGAGAAAGACAGAGTGTTAAAGAGCGAGAGAAAGCTTCATGCGACTGCAGTGTCAGCACTACAGCCTTTGTGCAAAACAATGGTGAAGCTTGTTTTCCTTAACGCCGCACGGGGCCATGTGACGAAGGCTCGCTCAGGGGGCTGTGGCATCCAGACATTTGTTTGTCACAGCAGAGGGCTCACAACACTGCAAACACATGCATGCATGTCACAAACAGACACACACTCACCCGCACGCATTCGCACACGCTGTGGAATCCTCCACCGATTAAATAATGACACTGAACGCCTGCCAGTTTTTTAATATGCCTGCTGATTAACCCGAATCGACAAGTTTCCTTCGCAAACTTGTTTCTATATCTTTCGGTCTGTTTAAAAGTAAGGGGTCGGTACTTTTTGTACATTTTCTTTTTAAAGAAAAATAATACTTGTGTTATTCAGCAAGGATGCATTAAAAGTGACTAAAAAGTGACTTTAAATGCGTTTATAATGTTGCAAAATATTTCACATATATATGTACATATGTATCATGGTTTTTACAAAAATATTAAGCGGCACAACTTTTTTTTCAGCATCAATGATTAGAAGAAATGATTCCTAAGCAGCAAATCATCATATTAAAGAGATTTCTGCAGAATCATGTGACACTTAAGACTAGATTAATGGATTCAGCTTTGTCAAAACAGGAATAAATAAAATTTTTAAATATATTAAATAGAAAACAGTCAGTTTCAAATAATAAATACAGTACTGTTATGAAATCTGATTAAATAAATGCAGCCTTGGTGAACTTTAAGAGACCTCTATCAAAATCATTTAAAAAAAAAAATACCAACCTCAAACCTTTGAATGTTAAACTTACACGAGCAAGTAATAGGGACAGTTAAAAAGTAATCAACCTATAAATAGAAATTTCTATTATCGTTTACTCACCCTCATTTTATTCCATACCTGTATTTTCTTTCCTGAGACATAAAATGAGATGTGAGAGCTGTTCGTTTCCATATAGTAACATGATGGTTTTTAATGCCAAGCCCAAAAAAAGCAAAAGAAGCAGTATGGAGACAACATTAAAACTGTTAAAATATGATTTGTACTCTGTACTTCAAATCTTTTGAACCTTTTCCAGAATTCTGTGAGGAAAAGACCAGAATTTAAGTTATACACTAAAAAGTCAAAAGATCACACTGTATTTGGTGTCAACTAGTGCTGTCAAATCGATTAATCACGATCAAATCGCATCCAAAATAAAAGCTTGTTTACATATAAACATACGCATGTATATTTGAGTTATTTTATCTTTAATTTTGGATGCGATTAATCGCGGTCAAACGCAATTATTCGATTTGACAGCACCAGTATCAATGCTTAAATGTGCCAGTTTTGCAGTTCACTTTTAGCAAATAGCTACTTAAATGTCAGTCTTTTCATTACACGCATTTTACAGTGCTCAATGCTTTTACGTTACTTTTTTGTCCTTTCTGGAGCTTGCCAATAAAAAAAACATCCACTTATGTTGTATGGAAAAGAAACATCTCAGATATGCTGCTTTCCATCTCTTTGCACATCAGTGAAAACAAATATACAGGAATAATAAGTGGCTGAGTAAATTAGTATATTTTCATATATTTTGTTTGGGTAAACTAGCCCTTTAAACTTTCTGGTTGGTTTCATTTTCACACAGAAATGGTCAACAGGGAATTTACAAGGACATCACGACTGAGAGAGAAACGGCAGGACTCTAGAGACTCTGGATCCACTGCAGGATGCCTTATAGGGCTAGAGTAAAGAGACGACAGAGAGAGAGAGAGACAGAGCGAGAGCTGGAAAAGGAGGAGAAATGAGCAGACACAATGGAGATGGGAGAGAACGGTAAAGGGTGAGTATGTGTCATAGTCTCTGTGTTGTGAGTGTGACAGGACTCCCAATCAGTGAGCAAAATAAAACTGCAACGTGCAAGTTTGTAGTCGGGCTGTTGGGTTGGCGTGAAGAGGGATCAACAACGGCACACAAAACAAAATGGCACTCACTCCAACAACAAGACACCAGAAAACACAAAAAAGTGAAAAGAAATTAAAACTGAAATGATCGAAAACACAAGCTCCAGCAATAAAACACGTGAAGAAAATAAAAGGAAGCAAAGTAAAAATCACACTTTGCTCCGTGGCAAAGTTATCACTCCTCCACAACACGGAAATTCAGCACCCCAAAACCAGCCTTTTTTCCATTAAAATTAAAAAAAGCACACAGTTAAGCTATCAACACCACTTCATAACGGTAAAAAGGCACACACAGCTCTATGTACTATTAAAAGTGAAAGTCCAAACCAAAATAAAACCAACATACATGCATCTGTAATCACCATTTTCGAGCTCGTTTGTGTGTGTTTGAGTCTACAGGTACTGTAGCTACAGATCTGCACAAAGCTCTCAGAGCTATTCCTCAAACCACCAGTTATCTTAACCCAAATCGAGCCTGTCGGACCAGAGAAAGATAGACAACATTGAGTCAGGCTATTGTGTCCAATGTAAAAGATCTTCTTACTCACATACACGCAGACACACATACTTACACACTCAACATCAGTCTAATTCTATCAAAGTCTTATATAAGATACAGTAATTATAAATAAGCATTGAACGTCATGTCTTCCCTATTATAAATGTATAAAAATACATTCGTTCATGACACCTCTGTGAGTTCATAATCTGCTCCTAAAGGTTTGATGTTTAAAACTACCACTGAACACAAACATGATCTATTTTCGCTATTTTTTTACTGTTACTCACCCATATGGTCTTTGGATGAAAGCAGGGTGAATCTGAGGGACACCGAAGGTAAAACCTGCACACAAAGCATTAAATAACATATTAACATGGTTCTTATCACTTTCGCCTAAAACTAAAACCGCTAAGGTTGAAGTTAAACATTGGTGGAAACTACTGTTTTGTCAAACTTTGTATACAAAGTACAATGGCTTACAGTTAATCACATTACATCTCTAATCTCCTTTACATTCGCTGTTTACCATAAGAAAATCTTAGGTAAACATCAGCGCATGTACAAACAAAGAAACTACACAACTGAAAAATGCCTATGCTTTTGGCGAAACAAATGTATCTGTGCTTTGTCAGTCCAACCTCGTAGGGTTTATTGGGTCACCAGTGGCTTCTACTCATGAATATTATCTTTAGCTTTTCATAAGACATAGAAGCCTCACCTGGCTGCATCACCCGTGGCTTGGCTCCGAGATAAGCCAGGTTAACATTGGCTTTCCTGCCATCGATGATGGGGTTGGGGTCCTTACAGGCTCTGTCTGCAGCAGAGCGGTCTGCCATGGTCACCTAGTTTGAAACAGAACAAATAGAGAAGTGAACTAAAATGATATGCTAATTCTGGTAACATAAATAGAAAAACAAGCTTTCATGGCTGTATTTGGTACTGAGTAGCTGGAGAAAGCCATTGCAGACTTCAGATCATTCCTTTAAACAAACCCTCATGACCTCTGCCCTAAATGAGGATTTGAAAACAAGATGGTGTGTGTTACTCAGTTTATTTATTTTTAAGACGTCTAGCTAACAAAAATCATTGAAGACAGAGGTCACTCAAGGTTTCCTACGTCTTATTTTGGATATCCCTGTGAAGCAAGCAACAGGTCAGTTGTGAAATCCACTAGGGTGCTGTGTGGACTGTCAAAACTTTACAAGTTGGCTTGTTTACTCAGTCGCTGAGGAACTCTTATCAGGGTGCTTCTAGTCAAACTCGACAGCTGAGCCAACAAGTGCCTGTTTTAGTTTTCAACTGTGCACTTTGTTCGGTCAAGAATTATTAATATTCGGACTATTAACATGCAGCTTGAATTTACACTTCGTGTATTTTAGATTTAAAGCGACCGTTCACTCAAAAACGATTATCCCAAACTTGTATGACTTTCTTAGGATACAAAAGGAGATTTGAAGATAAATGCAGTCTCAGTCACAGTTCACTTTCATTTTATCACTTTTTTTCTGACATAAACTGAAAGTGGAATGGGATATTCAGCCTCAGTTTCGTGTTCGCCACATCATGAGGGCGAGTAACGTTAAATGATGGAGGTGAACTGTCCCTTTTACAGCACAGGTTTCAATATCAGTAAGTAGAAGAAATGCATGCAGATCGTGTAAAACTATTGTGCAAGTTTGAAACTTTTTAAGCGGCTACTTACTAAAAAAATTATGTATATGAGCCGACAAGCATGCGCATTACGCACAAACTCAGTGCGTTTGATAATAAAACCACTAGCGAGTTGCCATTTAAATGTGTTGTGTCACTCTGTCACACAGTCGCGGCGCAAAATGTTTGTTTCAAAGTTTACGTATGACAACGCCATAGTGGGAATACTTACAAATCCATAACCCCTGGACTTTCCAGTCTGTCTGTCGGTAATCACCACAGCTTCTTCTATTTCGCCAAACACTTCAAAATATTTCCTTAGACTGGAATCCGTCGTATGATACGGAAGACCACCGACAAATATCTTGGTATAAGTGGTGTCCTTTTGGGTGGTATGCATCCTCACAAAAAATGCTCAAGTGCAAAAAAAATAAAAAAAGGGAAAGTCGATAGTGCAATTTAGGACTGATAATGACCGTACCACTCCTTTAATATTCCGTTAAAATATTCACTAGAAGTTACAAAAAGCGATTGCTGAGGAATATAAAACGCAGGCGCGCAGATGGGTTTAATGTCAGAGGTAGATTAATGTGGTAGGTAATGTGGAGCGGATTGAGCCAAGGATCATCAGGTGGGTCGAACTCCTCTTCCTAACTGACGTGACTTCTAAAAAGTGCGTGTGACCCATTCCTAAAAGCACCCGGTTAAACCACACCCAGATCACTTTGAGGGAGGTACGAGCACGCTTGACCCCACGCCCACTACACGCGCTGAACAACAGCTGGACGGCGCACAACGGGCATCTGTGCGCCTTTGTTCAAGAACTACAGACATTTCATACAGTTGTTGTTTCAGTAAATGCATGTAAATTAGTGACAGGACGAAAATATACAAACGGTACTTCTAACATCAACCTTGCTTATAAACGCCAGATTAAACCAACCATGTGATTTTAGGATTGGTCTCTCTTGCCAATTTGGTCAGACAGCTTGTCTCCCAGCCAAACCAGCTTCAAACTTCTCTAAAACTCTATGAGACTAGCTGAACACTGCCTGAAAACATTATAAAACCAATATATGATTTAAGCTGTTTTTATTTTCCTTCAGCAGGAAACACTGGCAGGTTTGAGATCTAACAAAACATGGCTTCATGCAAAAACTAAGCATGACAATGCCAGATCTGTTACAAATAAACTTAATTGCAAAATTCAAAAAGGCAGACAAGCAATATGGTTGACACTAATTTGGTTAACACTGTACTCCATATGACCCAGTGCACAAGAATAGAAAAAACAAATGACTTACTACATTTTTTTTTTTGAAAAAATGAAACCATTTCTTTAAATAATTTATAGCTTTCTCTCATTTTGTATTTATTCTAATATATATACAAACCCCATTTATTCATACACTACCAGTCAAAATTTTTTGATTAGTAAGATTTATTTTAAAGAAAGTCTCTTCTCCTCACCAAGCCTGCATTTATTTGATCCAAAGTACAGCAAAAAACAGTACAATTTTGAAATATTTGTTAAAATATATGTTTTCTATTTGAATATATTTTAAAATGTAATTTATTCCTGAGATCAAAGCTAAATTTTCAGCATCATTACTCCAGTCTTCAGTGTCACATAATCCTTCAGAAATCATTGTAATATGCTGATTTGCTGTTTAAGAAACATTTTTATTATTATCTGTATTTAAAACAGTTGACTACATTTTTTCAGGATTCTTTGATAAACAGAAAGATCCAAAGATCAGCATTTATCTGAAATAAAAAGATTTTGTAACATTATACACAAAAGCTTGAAGTCAGTATAAATTATTCATTTATTTTTTGGGATAGAAATGAATACTTTTATTTATCAAGGATGCTTTAAATTGGTCAAAAGTGATGATAAAGACATTTATACTGTTACAAAACATTTCTATTTCAGATAAATGCTGTTCTTCTGAACTTACTATTTATTAAAGAAACCTGAAAAGAATTCTACTCAGCTGTTTTCAACATAATAATAACAATACATGTTTTTTTGAGCAGCAAATCAGAATATCCAAATGATTTATCTTTTATTTATTTATTTAACCTTTGTTTAACCAGATAAAATCAGTTGAGAACAAGTTCTCATTTACAACTGCGACCTGGCCAAGACAAAGCTAAACAGTGCGACGAAAACAACAACATAGAGTTACACATAGAAATAAATAAACATACAATCAATAAACCAATCCATATACAAAAAAGCAAAATATAATACAAAATACAATATACTTAAGAAAGTAATTAATTAACAAAATAAATTACAGATTTACACAAAATTAACATTGAAAATATGAAAATGCAAGCAATAAAGTGAAACTAAAAGTACTAAAGTACATTTATGAAGGATCATGTGACTGGAGTAATGATGCTAAAAAACCAGCTTTGGAATCACAGGAATAAATTACATTTTAAAATATATTCAAATAGAAAACAGTTACTTAAAATAGTAAAAATATTTCAAAATTGTACTGTTTTTGCTGTACTTTGTATCAAATAAATGCAGGCTTGGTGAGCAGAAAAGACATCTTACTGTTCAAAAACTTTTGACTGGTAGTGTATATATTTAAAGGCATAGTTTTGATGACACTAATCAAGCATCACCTTGATATAAATATAGCATTTAAACTTGATAACATATAGCTTTTAACAAAAACTCAGTATGGCCCATGCAATCTGACGATCTCATGAATTTAGAGCGAAGTATTTAAAATGTTGCTAACAAAAACATTTCCTTTTTTTACACTTGGTCACTAATAATAGACATAGCTATCTGTAGATAAGCACAGAAGCAAACCCGGCATATCTTATCAGGCTGATCTCGTCCGTTGGGACAACTTGGCAGGTAGTGGGCAAGAGAGTTCTTCAGATGAGGACTCAAAAACAGAGGAACATACACAGATGTGCTGGAGAACGGACGCGTTTCAAATGCTGTTTCATTGAAACTAAAAACAGTGAGTGAATGTCTGGACATGTTTCTAGAGTCCCTCACCGAGTATCCGCAGCATAAAAGCACTTATTTTGTATAGTCAACACTTTTAATTTCTTTTCAGACATTATTTTTTGTCCATATTATGCCATATCTTTTATATTTTGTTATATAATTTTTTTGTTCATAACTGGTCACCGTTTAATTAGACTTATTTCCCCATCTTGTAGAAATATGCAAAAGTCTCTATTTCATTCTCCAGGACACTGCTGCTATTTAATGCAACATTAAATTAAAATCAGTTAATAATTCATTCAAAGTATAGTATAGCATGCTAACGTTTCTTTGACATATGTGAAAGGCGCATCTTTAAAACAATTACAACTGCTAATGTCAGACCATCCCGATCTCCTTTAGGACAAAAAGAACAGACGATTTTCTAGGTCTCCATATAATTGGAAGGAACGTGATATGTCGCCAGGTAAATTATTAAGCAGCCTTCTCATTTAGACCATACAACTTCCAAAGCACTCGGGTGATGGAGTTTTTGTGGAAGCTTGCAACCCGAGAACTAGCCTGTGCGGTGTGACCCGCCAAGCCATGTGGAGATCCTGACGCCCGTGGATGGATAATTGAGGCTTTATATAAAAAATGTCAGGCAGGAACTCGATCAAGAGCGTCCATGAGTCAACTAATTTATTCATGGCGGGCCACACGCTCATTAAGCTGCGAGTGGAGGTGCAGTGAGGGAGATGGCTTTGTGTTTCAGCACAGTTACAAAAGGAGGCCTATCTTCTTTCAGGAGCTGTCTACGTTTACCTACAAGACATTGGCTTGATCTTTTTTCCCCTGTACAGTTTTATGGGCACCCACTGCAGAACTTGATTGGCAATCAGTTTCATAATCTTTCCACTGAAAGGAATATTCTGGGTTCAGTCGACAAAGCTCAATTGAGGGCCATTGTGAGATAATGTTGTTTACCACCAAAATAATTTGGACTCATCCCTTAAAAAAAAGAGCAAAAATCATTTTTAAGGATTTTAAAGCACAAATTTGAAGCTCATAATTTTATAAAAGCACTTACACTACCAGTCAAAAGTTTTTGAACAGTAAGATTCCAGTTTTCAATGTCACATGATCCTTCAGAAATCATTCCAATATGCTGATTTGCTGTTCAAGAAATATTTTTGTATTATTAACAATATTTAAAACAGTTGAGTACATTTTTTCAGGATTCTTTGATGAATAGAAAGATCCAAAGATCAGCATTTATCTGAAATAAAAAGCTTTTGTAACATTATCCACTGTACTATTCAAAGACTTAGAGTCAGTATACGTTTTTTAAGGAAAGAAATTATAGAAATTAATAGTTTTATTTAGCAAGGATGCTTTAAATTGCTCAAACATGGCGATAAAGACATTTATACTGTTACAAAAGATTTCTATTTCAGATAAATGCTCTTCTTCTGAACTGTTTTACTCATCAAAGAAACCTGAAAAAAAAACTCAGCTGTTTTCAACATAATAATAATAATAATAAATTATTTTTGAGCAGCAAATCAGAATATTAGAATGTTTTCTGAAGGATCATGTGACTGGAGTAATAGTGCTAAAAATTCAGCTTTAAAATCACAGGAATAAATTACACTTCAATATATATTCAAATAGAAAGCAGTTATTTTAAACCGTAAAAATATTTCAGAATTTTACTGTTTTTGCTGTACTTTGGATCAAATGAATGCAGGCTTGGTGAGCAGAAGAGACTTAAAAACCTTACTGTTCAAAAACTTTTGACAGGTAGTATAAATTCATTCTTATGTTAAAACTTTGAACTGTAAAATTATTATTGTCATTTTTAATTGGATATAACTTTACACAGAAAGGTTTACCATGATTTTTTACACTAAATTTGTGTTTTTTTTTAATAGTTTTTGTTAATATTTAGGTTAAGAATTTTATGCTAAATTTTATGTTAATTTAATTAAATGTTTTATTAATTTTGTTGTGTGTTTTTGTCATTTTTATTAGTTTTTGTTCTTTTCAAATAGTTTAGTTATTTAGTTACTTATTTTAGTACATCAAGTTAAACTAAATGGAAAATGAAAAATGTTGCTTTGGAAACTAGCTAAAATAAAATAAGTTTAGGTTTTTAGATTTCATTTTATTTCAGTTAACTTTTATTTTACATGTACATGTTATTAAACGTTTTAGTTTTAGTTTACTATAACCCTGGTTAAGACACATACCCCTGGTTTCACAGACAATGTCTTTTTTTTTGTAAACGTGTTGCTTAACTTGAACTCTTATTCTTCAACCCAGGATTTTATAAAGTTAATGGATCTTGTTAGTTCTCCTTTTCAAGGACCTTACACTGACGAAACAGTTTATAATAGACCAAATGCTGGTTTTGTAGGGCAAACAAAAAGAACGAGAGACTGCAGAAAGATTTTGGAGAGCCCTCGACACAATCCACCTGTCAAACACAGTCACTCACTCACACAAACACACATTTACGGCCTTCGAGGTCATTGGTTCTACCGAACAGCTGAAGGGCTATCAAAGCCACACATACAAGTCATAAAAGGTTAGGGTTGAAAACTCTATAACCATATGCTTTGCTTATTTGGATAAAGTCAGATGAAATCTAGTTGTGCGGTACATATGTTTAAGTGTTTGAGTCTGTGATGCTTATTTTCATACAGCATCATAAAAGTCTGTCTGAGAATAGCCAGTTTAAATGGCGAGGCATTACTGCTTTGATAGAAGGGCCATTTTCAAATGTAACAGGTGGGACCTGTCGGAATGTCAGCGCGGGCAGACAAATCACTGGCAGCTGTAACAGCACACACACACAAGGACAAAAACACCCTCTCTGTCACACATACACACACACACAAACATATGCTTACTCAACAGGTGACAACACGTTTAAAGGTATCTAGTTTTATATCATTAGCTAATTGCAAGAGGCCTAGTTACTTAGGATAGTTACACCATTATAATTACAAAGAGATATACTAACATGCAAGGAAAGCCATGTCAGATTTCCACTGTTCCCAAGACAGAAAAAGATTCACTGTTTTAGCCTAAAAAGCTAAGTAGCGCCACCTTGTGGACAGCCATTTCCCTTCAGTGAAAGGTACATAATTGAAACTAAGTATCTAAAAGAATATATTGATTTTTGGATAAAATATCTCTCAGGTTCTTAAAACTGATTGAATATAAAAACAGTTTATATGATAAACTGCACATAAAAAGTTTGGGGCTAGTAAGAAATTAATAGGCATACTTTCATTCAGCAAGGATGCATTACATTTTAATTAAAAGCTATTTTTTTTAAACGTATCTTAACATGGAGAATAATAGTAAGTGTTACTTGCATTTTAGAATGATTTCTAAAGAATCATGTGACACTTAGGACTGGAGTAATGGCTGCTGAAAATACAGCTTTGTCATCGTTGGAGTAATACATGACATGTGTTTCTATTTTACTGTGTTTTGATCAAAAAATGCAGCCTTGGTTTTATACAAAAACATTTAAAAATCGTACTGGCCCCAAACTTTTGAATGGTGTATATCACACAAGATTATTAATGTTCTTAAGATTCAAGATTCAAGACTTATAAGCAGAAAGAAACATCTTATTGGCAACTTACTCACACATACAGTTGAAGTCAAAAGTTTACATACACCCTGCAGAATCTGTTAAATGTGAATTATTTTATCAAAATAAACGGGATCATACAAAATGCATGTTATTTTTTATTTAGTCCTTACGTGAATAAAATACTTCTAATAAAAGACGTTTACATAATAGTCCACAATATAAAATAATAGTTGTATTTATAAAAATGACCCTGTTTAAAAGTTTACATACACTTGATTCTTAATACTGTGTTGATCCACATTAACAAGAAAAATTAAGCATTAAGAGCCAAGGGTGTAAACTTTTGAACGGAATGCGGTGCGTACATTTTTCTTATTTTGCCTAAATATCACATTTTTTTTCCATTTAGTACTGCCCTTCAGAAGCTACAGAAGATACTTAAATTTTCCCCATAAGACAAAATTTAGACAAATTTAATTTACCCCTGATCTTCAAATTTAAAATGTTTTCACTCCCTGGCTCTTAATGCATTTTTTCCCTTCTGAAGCATCAGTGAGTGTTTGAATCTTCTGTAATAGTTCTAGAAGAGTCCCTCAGTTGTCCTCAGTGTGAAAAGATGGATCTCAAAATCATACAGTCATTATTGGAAATCTTTAAATACACAAAAATGCTGAAAAAACAAAGAATCTGTGGGCCTTGAAGGATTTTTCTGACGAACAGCTGGCAGTTTAACTGTTCAGGCCAAACAAGGAAACTCATGAACAACTGTCACTATATTAAAAAACAAACAAACAAAAAAACACTCTTGTGGATCATTCAGGTAACAACACAGTATTAACAATCAAGAGTATGTAAACTTTTGAACAGGGCCTTTTTTTTATAAATTCAACTATTAATTTCTCTTTTATGTGAAATATCTTATTCAGGTCAGTACTATATAAAAATAACATGCATTTTGTATGATCCCTCTTATTTTGGTCAAATAATGAACATTTTGCAGATTCTGCAAGGTGTATGTAGCTTCTGACCTCAACTGTAAATTATACATCATGCTGCATTGTTAATTCTTCTAATCATTGTTCTGCTACCTACATAATGATTGCATCAACCTGTTTACACTTAGGCACGTATTTCCATTTATTTTTCTCTATAATATTGTAAAACCCAAGGTCAGAATTTAATCTGAGCCATACCCTGCATTAAAATAAACAAGATTAAAAATGTGAATAACATGTAAAGTGCATGTGCGACTCTAAGAGTGTGCATTAGAAAACATTGCTAAAATCCCTCATCTGTGACTTCTGTCTGTTGAAAGGTGGAGTCATTTTCCAGTTCTGGGGAATCATTTAATCTTTGATCCTCAGGCTCTCCGTTGATTGGCGTCTGTAGCTGTTTGGTTCTTGTTGGGACAGGAAGTTGTTCAGAATGGAGTAGTTCCATGGGGTCGAGTTCCCCATCTGCGGTCACCGGGGCAGCGGCACGCGGCCGTGCTGATTTAATCCTCAACCTGCGTTTCAGGTCTTCCTCTTTCTCCTAAAACAAATGTTTTAATCATATATCATAATGTTCCACCACATACTAATGCTGCTAATACAATCTAACTGCACCTTAACCACAAACAAGTCACTCCAACATCAAATTCAGTATACTAAATATTAGCTAAGTGATTTTAAATGCATTAAAAGTGATAGAATGATAAATGCCATGTGGTTCTGCTTCACCTTTCTCCTCTCCTCCACTTGTCTCATCTTCATTTCAATGTCTTCCTTTTTGGTGACTTCTTGTTCTTTGCGAGTTTTCAGTGATTCTAGCCGAGCGGGTGGCCTTTTCTTTGGTTTCCCATCATCATCCATCTAACAGACATTATAAATTTTAAAACTTATAAATGTCCAAGTGGAACAGAAATGATCATGCATACACACAATAGAAAACTTAAATTACAGATGTTTTTTTTGTCAAAAGTCAGCTAAATGTTTGAGTGGATTAAAAGAGAAATAAACTCCAAAAGGGTGATCAGGATCCTGACAAAATATGAATGTGTCTTGTATAATAGGGTTTATTTTGAAATATTTAATGGCTAAACATATGATCACAGATACTACAATGAAACTTAAAAAAAATTAAATAAATATACATTATAAATAGACCATACTGAATTTAAGACGGATGAAATCGAGGCTGTGAGGAATAGTCTTAGTCTTTACAATGGGATATACTGTATAAACATCCTAGATCATGTAATCATGTCATTTACAGCTCACAACTTTCAAAATGGAATTTTTGTCTACTGATTTTTTTTTTCAGAATGATGGTTTATCTGAACAATAGTTATGTTGATAAACAACAGTACAGTCCATTGAAAGCACTGTACAGCCTCATTTTTATACCTTTCATTCAAATTAAATATGGTGGTTCCTAAATAACATCTATTGATTTAAGTTATTTTATTTTATAAAATGTATTATAAAAAAGAAATTCTTTTATCATGTGAGAAAAATAGGACATGGAACCAGTATAAGAGATTGGTTGTCAGGGACAATAGTCATACAGTTGAGGTCAAAAGTTTACATACAACTTGCAGAATATGCAAAATGTTAATTATTTAACCAAAATAAGAGGGATCACACAAAATACATGCTATTTTTATTTAGTACTGACCTGAATAAGTTATTTCACAATAATGAATTTTATAAATAATAGTTGCATTTATTAAAAAATGACCCTGTTCAAAAGTTTCTTAATACTAAAATTCGTAATACTGTGTTGTTGCCTGAATGATCCACAGCTGTTTTTTGTTGTTGTTTTGTTTAATGATAGTTGTTCATGAGTCCCTTGTTTGTCCTGAACAGTTAAACTGCATGCAGTTCTTCAGAAAATTCATTCAGTTCCCACAAATTGTTGTTTTTCAGCATCTTTGTGTGTTTCAACCCTTTCCAACAATGACTGTGTGATTTTAATCCATCTTGTCACACTGAGGACAACTAAGGGACTCAAATGCAACTATTACAGAAGGTTCAAACACTCACTGATGCTCCAGATCGAAAACACTATGCACTATGTGTAAACTTTTGAACAGAATAAAGATGTTTACATTTTTCTTATCTTGCCTAAATATATATTTTTTATTTAGTACTGCCCTTCAGAAGCTACAGAATACACGTTTCCCAAAAGACAAAAAAAAGTTACATTTACCCTGATCTTCAAATTCAAAAGGTTTTACCCCCTGGCTCTTAAAGCATTGTGTTTCCTTCTGAAGCATCAGTGAGCATTTGAACCTTCTGTAATATCACCCAGTTGTCCTCAGTGTGAAAATATGGAACTCAACATCGTACATTTATTGTTGGAAAGGGTTTAAATACACAGAAATGCTGAAAAACCAAAGAATTTGTGGGACCTGAAGGATTTTTCTGAAGAACAGCAGGCAGTTTAACTGTTCAGGACAAACAAGGGACTCATAAAGAACTATCACTAAGCAAAAAAGCAGCTGTGGATTATTCAGGCAACAACACAGTATTAAGAATTAAGTGTATGTTGGCGCCAATAGCCTTGTGGTTAGTGCACCGACAAATAGCGCAACTGAGCTCACGGCGACCCGAGTTTGATCCTCCCCCCTCTCTGCCTATAGACTTCCTGTCATCTCTCTACTGTCCTGTCCATTAAATACATAAAATCCCAAAAAATATAACTTAAAAAAAAAAGAATCAAGTGTATGTAAACTTTTGAATGGGGTCATTTTTATAAATTAACATTTATTAACTATTTACTATTTATATAACTATTATTCTTTTCGCTTGTGGACTGCAAATGTCTTTTATGTGAAATGTCTTATTCAGGTCAGTACTAAATAAAAATAACATGCATTTTGTGTGATCCCTCTTATTTCAGTGTAATAACGAACATTTTGCAGATTCTGCAAGGTGTATCTAAACTTTTGACCTCAACTGTATACAGTTTAGAGCTAATTACATAAAAATATTTGACTGTAGAATGTCACGACTGGCCAACCAGATTCAAGTATTACTTTAACTTTTCCATACTTGAATAGTTCAAGTATAGCTACTTATTGGACCAAAAAACAGTACACAGAATCTTTTAAACTGCAATTTGCAACTAGACGGATGTACTGTTATTTCCTCTACAGTTAAAAATCTGGGTGTTATATTAGACAGCAACCTGTCTTTTGAAAATCATATTTCCTATGTTACAAAAACAGCATTCTTCCATCTTAGAAACATTGCTAAGCTACGGAACATGTTACCTGTTTCTGATGCAGAAAAGTTAGTCCATGCATTCATGACGTCTAGACTGGACTATTGTAATGCACTACTAGGTGGTTGTCCGGCTTCTTCAATAAATAAGCTACAGGTAGTCCAAAATGCAGCCGCTAGAGTCCTTACCAGGTCAAGAAAATATGATCATATTACCCCAATTTTACAGTCTCTACACTGGCTACCTATTAGGTTCCGTATCACTTACAAAATATTACTTCTGACCTATAAGGCCCTTAATGGTTTAGCTCCTGCACACCTAACTAGTCTCCTTCCACGCTACAATCCCTCACGCTCCCTAAGGTCGCAAAACTCTCGACTTTTAGTAGTACCTAGGATAGCAAAGTCCACTAAAGGAGGGAGAGCCTTTTCACATTTGGCTCCCAAACTCTGGAATAGCCTTCCTGATAACGTTCGGGGTTCAGACATACTCTGTATGTTTAAATCTAGATTAA
This sequence comes from Garra rufa, assembly GCF_049309525.1. NCBI lineage: Eukaryota > Metazoa > Chordata > Actinopteri > Cypriniformes > Cyprinidae > Garra > Garra rufa. The sequence goes on from NC_133377.1 coordinate 27,077,492, forward strand.
AGACTCATCTCTTTAGCCAAGCATTCACATAATGTATCTCATAACGTTGTACTTCAGTTACATCTGATCAAATGCACATCAACATTTTTCAGCTTGGGCAAAACACATAATTTTTGCTTGGTTGGAACAGCAGCTACGCTAATTATTTCTCTATTTGTTTCTCTGTCTCTGCCACAGGATTTCCATCCCGTGGTAACTAGGATTTACACAAGATTAAGTCTGGATTCAGAAGAAGAGATGATGCCAACCCCTCAGAGGACCGCCGATGATGCCAGCCTTGAAACAACATATAGCACTACGCAATTTTCTACAAGTTTGATTGTAACACATAATCATTACTATTAGTGTTCATCATGTGTTTTTGATTACACCATTACTGTTTTTAATATTTATACCATAAGTACATCGACTTAACATACAGTAGTCACCACTAATAAGCTACTAAATATATTGTAGTAGCCTACATTTTTTTTGTACAGCTGCTTTGTTCGATTTGAATTGTGAAAAGCGCTATACAAATAAACTTGAATTGAATTGAATTGAACTTGATACTATTCCAGTAATGAATATGGGCATGTATAAAATTATTCACTAAAAGAATGCTAAAATGAAAAAACTTGTGAAACACCTGTAAACAATCAATATGTTCTTTCATATTAACACAGTTCCTTACTTTTACAGACTTTTTTAGAGTGTTGATTTTAAAAGTGAGAAAAGGTAATAAATTGAGAAATCAGCAGCATAATTTAACACTTTTTTTTATTTTAACATTTACACTTTTCAGTTCTCACCATGATGTTGTAGGCTTCCCCACTTCCTCCCTGTTTTGGTTGAGCTGGAATGATTCCCTGGACAAGCAACTGCTCCAGGATCTCACTGGACTCAGGCCTCTCCGCACTTTGCTGGGCCAGACCAGGACTCTGGGCTAGTTTTCACACAACGGGTTGAAATAATTATTAGTTTTAGTTAATTTTCTACATTCTATTTTATATTTGTAATCCATTTCAGCTGTCCTACATCTCCGAAAGACCACAAAGTTGGCCAGCACTTTTTGGTTCAGTAAGTGGTATAACATCAAGTTGTTCTAGAATTCCTATCTAACCTTGTAGCGGTGGCAGCATTCTAGGTACAGATCCCGGCAGAACTGTTGGCTCCGCTACATCCAGACTGACTCCACTATCTGTGGTCATTTTGGACACAGCAGAGTCACCACGTGAGCCTCCCTGAGCCAAAAACTCCAGAGTTTCAGTCTACAAAATAAAAACAAAGTAAGTCAGATGTCTGCGCATAACAAAACAGTGACAGCCTAAATTGTTTGCTAATCTTGCATGGTGTCTTAACCTAGAGTAGTTTATAGTCTGTTGGCTGGTTTTAGATTTGGGACTGGGAAACCCCTTAAAATCAGCTAAGACCAGCAAACCAGTTTTGGCTGGTTGAAGCATTTCGTTTTGTTTAATTATTCATCTAATTCACCTAATATAGACTATTAAATATCACAGTTCTGGGAACAACATATATCAGTTTCCTGTAAAATGTGTTTCAACATATTATTACCACTTCCGACTCACTAATATTCCGTTTATTATATCATATTTGAAATTATTATTATTAGAAGGCTAAAGCTTACCTCATTTCCGTTCTGAATGCTCGGTTTTACGGGTTCAACAACCGTGATTTTGGAGCTCCCACATCCCATGTTTATCGCCCAGGACAGCGAGAGCTTTCAATGCGGCACCGAAACTATTTGATCGGTGTAAAGTTCTTAAACACTGTCGCATTCCAACACATGATCCACGATCTCGCGACCATCGTTGTCATGGACTCTCTGCGTTGCTACGATTCGTTGCTACAATAAATCTGACCCTGTTCCAGAGGTCATGTAACCTGTTATGTTGCCTTGGCTCTGCTCTAGTCAAAAATAAAACACGGGTTTATACTGGTAGTTGATTATTAGAACAAATTAGAATAAAAAATAAATAAATAAATAAATATCTGATACCAAACACTGTTTTTTTGTGGCTGGCAACCAAGCTAACTTTTTATTATTTATTATTTTATTTAATTAGTGGCAAAATTGTTATGATTTTGTGCAAATGTGACACAATCAAAACCTCTATATAAAGTTTCTATTTTTTTAATATAAAAGTAGCAAAATGTTTAGTTTCGGTATGGTTAAAAGATTCCAACGCACAGACTAAAACAAGAATATTTGTTCACATAGTAAACCTAATCAGTTTCCCTATGGTCAGTTTTCTGTGGATCCCTTAGGAAGCCTGGGAACCAATTAGATGTAATTGGATCACAATGGATCATAATAATTCCAGTGGACATGCAGCTCACATGCAGGCAGTGTTTTTATTTCCTTTTTATGTGCCTCATTAAATTTCTGACTCTGACTGACTTATCACCTATGCTTGCTTAGGTATTCCACTATTACACATGGTCATGGACTATAAAGATGCCACTATAAATTAGGTATTGTATTGTAGAGCCTTATCCTGGGTGTTTCTTGCTGTTCTTTAAGCTTTTAATAAATTAAATCAACAAATCAAGCTTATTTTGGTGTTCTCTTCTTGTCTGTGCTTATTGATATCTTTCTTCCAAATGATGATGTGTTGGCTACATTTACTGGAAACTGCCTGTGTTTTAATGACATACCTGTCAAAAAAACAATTGGCCATGGCTTGACAGATCTATAACACATTATATGTCACCTAGACACCTTTTCTCAAGTTCAACTGCAAAGATACCTGGCCCACAAAGTGGCACAATTTTAGATCTAGCTCCCTCATAACTACTTTTGTTGGCTGAATAATTATATTAAGTATAATTGTCAGCACTCATACAAAGATAAAATTGTATTTGAGTGAATATCTAGATTTGAGGAAAAAACAAACAAACCCCGTTATTCATAAATTACCGGTCAAAACTTTTTGAACAGTATATTTTTAATGTTTTTGAAGAAGTCTCTTCTGCTCACCAAGCCTGCATTTATTTGCTTCAAAGTGAAGCAAAAACTGTAAAAAAATATATTTTTTAAATATTTGTACTATTTAAAATAACTGTTTTCTATTTAAATATATTTTAAAATGTAATTTATTCCTGTGATCAAACCTAAATTTTCAGCATCATTACTCCGGTCTTTAGTGCCACATGATCCTTCAGAAATCATTCCAAAGTGCTGATTTGCTGTTTATTATTATTATTATTATTATTATTATTATTATTATTATTATCATCAATATTTAAAACAGTTGAGTACATTTTTTAGGTTTCTTTGACTTGTCTGAAATAAAAAAAAATGGGGGGGGGGGGGGTGGAGAAATGAGAAATTCATACTTTTATTTAGCAAGGATGCTCTAAATTGATCAAAAGTGATGATTTATATTGTTATCTAACAATATTTATACAATTATATATTTATTTTTTTATATAATTATATTTATACAAAAGATTTCTATTTCAGATAAATGCTGTTCTTCTGAACCTTCTACTCATCAAGGAAACCTGAAAAGATTCTACTTATCTGTTTAAAAACAAAATAATAATAATAAATGTTTTTTGAGCAGCAAAAAATAAGAATATTAGAATGATTTCTGAAGGATCATGTGACTAGAGTAATGATGCTAAAAATTCTGCTTTAAAATTACAGGAATAAATTACATTTTACAATATATTCAAATAGAAAACAGTTCTTTTAAATAGTAAAAAAATATTTCAAAATTGTTTTCGCAGTAATTTGGATCAAATAAATGCAGGCTTGGTGCGCAGACGAAACTATTGAAAAAAAAAACATAAAAAATCTTTTGACTGGTAATGTATGTATGAACAGCACTACAGAAATTTGTGCAGATATAAATATAGGCTATATCATAAATTATATGCAAAAAAGAAAAAAATAACAAAGTATATTTTACAAATGTATTCAAATAAATATAAAAATGTTATATTGATATAAAAATGATATATTATCTACACAACAACAAAAAATTAGGGAACAAAAGATCTGTTAGCTTGTATCATGCGGAATAAAATCTGACAGTAGGCCTATCTATTACAGAGAAAGAAAGAAAGAAAAGAAAGAAAGAAAGAAAGAAAGAAAGAAAGAAAGAAAGAAAGAAAGAAAGAAAGAAAGAAAGAAAGAAAGAAGAGACTTATAAACGTGCCAATACAGCTTCTTGAGTACTAAACTAAATTAGTTTAAATTAGACAATTTGATTACATTAAACTGATTTTAGACTGAACTGAATTAGATGAACAAAAACAGAGAACATTTCCAACATGAACTTCTGAACTTCCCCGAGTAGATCACATCATAAATCCGTTAGAGCAGATCCGCTTTTCGCGGTCGCGCAGTCAGGCCAGAAGATGGTAGTGTCGCTCGTCATCTTTCCTCCAGTCAACACCCACGAACCCTGAACGACCCCGCCTGAAACAGAGCCCTGCAAATGAGAGAAGCTTTTATAGCCTCCTGCCTTCACCCAACCAATGAAGTCGCCTGGAATAGGGCGGTGACAACATCTCGACCCACTCAGCTTCAGTGAAGTTTTGTCAGACAAACTCGGCGCTGGCGGAGTGGAGTATCTTCTGGAGTCGTTGTTGTCAATTTGGATGAGACCAAGCATGGCGCCCAGTCAGGGTTCCAGGATGCTCAGTAAAGATGATGCGAATTATAAACTTCACTTTCGGATGATAAACGAGCAACAAGTGGAGGATATCACCATTGATTTCTTCTACAAACCGCACACCATTACTTTACTAACGTTCACCGTTGTCAGCATAATGTACTTTGCGTTTACGAGGTAAGTAAACAGGTTTACAGCAGAACACACCTTTGGTGTCAGTATGGTAACTGCAACTCGTGACAGCGTTCAGTCAAGTCGACTAGTTTAATTTCTAATATAATTTCAGCTCTATGTGTTTAAATGGTATTTAGATGTTTTGTGACAGTGTTGTCAACGCAAATCAGGTTAACAACTGCTTTAAATAGCTTGACAAACTTAAATATTACTTTAAGTTCAATTAAAAATTGAACGAGTTTTTTTATGTTACTTGGAATTTTGATAGTAGCAATAAAATACAAACTTTATAGACGTTTAAAAGCAAAATGATTACAAACATACAAATAAAAATACAAACTAATTCAAAATATGAATAAAGATGTCAATAGTATTTCACTAATACTAAACACTGGCCTGTGTTACTCTCCATTGATTTGCCACACCCACACTGAAAAGTCTGGTGACATTGTGAAAGGTTAGTTCTATGACTTACTCTTGGCTCTGATATGTTATCTGTACCTCATGTTTTTATTATGACAGGGATGATGGTGATTCTGATAATAACCTGCGTGTTGGTCTGCTGCTGGTCGGCTCATTCTTTCTTGTTATCAGTGTTCTAGCCTTCCCCAACGGTACAGTCATCGTTCATTTGCTTCTCAGTAGAAACAAATACTTAAACTGGATGCAAATTGACTTTCACTGAGTGCTTTCACTGCAGGAAAACTCTTGTCATTATTTACTCACCCTAATGTCTTTTCTTCCACGGAATTTCTAAGCTGCTCTTTTCCATGCAATGAAAGCTCAGGCATTTGGCTAAATCACAAATAGGAATTACATCAAAATGAGCTAATTTCTAAAAATTTCATTGGATTAAAAAACTTTTAGGTCCTTTCACAAGACCACATCCCGCAATATGGCGCATGGTTTTTGGTGAGTGGCTGTTAACAGACTTTTCTTTTGTGCTTGCTTATCAGCGACTATGTTGACTCAACCTCCAACACCTTGATCTATTGGCACTTTTCAGGTCTCAGTGTCCTTTACTTCCTCTTCCTGGTGTTCCTCATCTTCCTGAACTGGGATCAGGTGAAGACGCTGTTGTACTGGCTGGACCCCAATCTACGTTACGCCACACGAGAAGCAGATGTCATGGTGAGCGATATGGTATCTCAGAACAAAACAAAATTCATCTTTGCGTGAGAAGCTATAACGTGTTCTTGTCATCATTAATCACGTTATCATGTCTTACACTTTTTGTTGCTATTGGCCAGCATATTGTGTTTATGTAAACAATAACAAATCTGTACTGGCAACTCAAGGCATTATTTTTTCACATAAAACTGTGTACACCTATGCTTATCTCACAATGCTTATCCTATGCTTATCTGCGTTTTCTATAATCTTTGATCTTGTTAAGTGGCTTTCATTAGAATCCCATTAATATTTTTAATTACTTCATTTACATACATACAGTTGAGGTCAAAAGTTTACCTTGCAGAATCTGCAAAATGATAATTATTTTACCAAAATAAGAGGGATCATACAAAATGTATGTGATTTTTTTTTTTTATGTAGAACTAACCTGAATTAGATATTTCACATAAAAGATGTTTACTTCTAGTCCACAAGAAAAAAAAAATAGATTAATTTATAAAAATGTCCCTGTTCAAAAGTTTACATACACTTGATTCTTAATACTATGTTGTTACCTGAATGATCCACAGCTGTGTTTTTTGTTTTGTTTAGTGAGACCCTTGTATGGCCTGAACAGTTAAACTGCCTGCGGTTCTTCAGAAAAATCCTTCAGGTCCCAGTCCCACAAATTCTTTGGCTTTTCAGCATTTTTTGTATTAGAACTATTTACAACAATGATTGTATGGTTTTGAGATGCATCTTTTCACACTGAGTACAACTGAGAGACTCATACGCAACTATTACAGAGGGTTTAAACACTCACTGATGCTCCAGAAGGAAAAGCGATGAATTAAGAGCCAGGGGTGTAAACTTTTGAAGAATGAAGATGTGTACATTTTTTATTTTATTTTGCCTAAATATCTTTTTTTTTTTTATGTAGCACTGCCCTTCAGAAGCTCCAGAAGATACTTACATGCTCCCCAGAAGACAAAATAAGTTAAATTTACCCTGATCTTCAATATGCTCTTCAAGATGCTCTTAATGCATCCTCAGTTGTCCTTTAGTATGAAAAGATGGTCATTGTTGGAAAGGGTTGAAATACACAAATATGCTGTAAACTAAAGAATTTGAGGGACCTGAAGGATTTTTCTAAAACACAGCGGGCAGTTTAACATGCATACATAAACAGAGACTGTTGCTGTGATTCATAATTATTGAACATTCAAAATAAGTGCATTCAGTTTTATATAATCTGTGATTTCCTGCATAATGTCGTCTTTGTTTGTGGCTGCATGTCAATCGTATTAATTTTTATTGCTGATCGTGGTCACAACAGACTAGTGCAGCAAAGATTATGTCTGAGCTGTGGAGTTTGAAGCCCTCCCTTCAGTGGGTTTCTAATCCAGTGATGTATGATTAATTACTGAAAAGAGATAATGCCGGCTTTCTGTAAGAGGTTTCTACGGCCTGACTGAGGACATCCAGCCAATTGGATTATTTCAGTCACTGTCCATTGACATCAGGCTCCATGTTGCTCACTGTATCTAATTTGCACAGTGCCTTACTTCATTTTTTTTTTTTAGTGTTTACTAATTTGTAAAATTTATACAGCCTTGCTATGTTGATTGGCCTATAGCATATTCAGTAGTTTTCTGTTTTATTTTTTTGTATTGGTTTTATTTATTAATTCATATATTTATTTAATTCTATCCCAAATTTTACAGGAGTATGCGGTTAACTGTCATGTGATCACATGGGAACGCATCCTGAGTCACTTTGACATTTTTGCCTTTGGTCATTTCTGGGGATGGGCAATGAAAGCTCTGCTCATCCGCAGCTACGGCCTCTGCTGGAGCATCAGCATCACATGGGAGCTCACAGAGGTAATGTATTTTATATATTTATACATTTTAAACATCAAAAGATTATTTATGTTTTTGAAAGAAGTCAAAGTCAACTTTATTGTCAATTCTGCCACATGTACAGGACATACAGAGTATTGAAATTGCGTTACACTCAGACCCTAGGTGCATACACGTAACATTAAATACAAAAGGTAGAATTTTAAAAATGCAAAATAAATACAATTATAATATATTAAAAATGAAAAAAACAATACAGTATACAAGTAAGGGCACATGGCAGAGAGTGCGAACCAGACAGAGTAGTGCAAATGCAAAAATATAGTGCAAAAAGAGCTTGTAAGTGTGATAATGTGACAGAGAGCAGACTTATAACAGACAAGAGTCTTTTGAGGTAGTCTTATGAGTAGTAAGTCTCTTGTATGATTAGTTCACTTCTGAATTAAATTTCTTGATTGACTCAAGATGTTTGTGCCTTTCTTCAGTGGAAAAGAAATTAAAGTTTTTGAGGAAAGTATTCCAGGATTTTTCTCTTTATAGTGGACTTCAATGGGGATCAATGGGTTAAATGTCCAAATTGCAGTTTCAATGCAGCTTCAAAGGACTGTACATGATCCCCAGCCAAAAAATAATGGTCTTGTCAAGCAAAATGATCAGCCATTTTCTAATATATATATATATATATATATATATATATATATATATATATATATATATATATATATATATATATTGCATTTGTGGTTAAAAAGTATTGGAATTTGTATTTTTTTAGAAAATGACTGATCGTTTTTTCAAATGAGACCCTTATTCCTCAGCTAGGATCGTGTAGAGCTCTTTGAAGCTGCATTTAAACTGCTGATCCCTATTTAAATTCCACTATATGGAGCAAAGTCCTGGAATGTTTTCCTCAAAAACCTTCATTTCTTTTTGACTGAAGAAAGAAAGACATGAACATCTTGGATGACATGGGGATCAGCAAATTATCAAGAACTTTTAATTCAGGAGTAAACTAATCCTTTTTGCCCATGGCTGCTGATTAGGTAAAAACAGTTTAAAGATTTATATAAATGCTTTTGGATACGATTTATGATTTGACATAATAAGTGGATGGGTGTATTTTCCAATCAAATTCCTTTGAAAATAAGTAGCTGCTGATGCAATAGTACAGATTTTGCAACTTCCTCATAACTCAATCCTTAATCATTTGTAAGAATTATTGTAAAGGAAATGACTAAGTGTTTTGAGAATAACTTCTGGAGTTAGGGCTGGGCGATTTGCCTAAAATCAAAATCTCGATTAATTGAACATTTAAACTCGATTACTGATTAATGAACGATTATTTTATTTATTAATAAAATTATATTTAATTATATTTATATAATATTTATTTTTTTGCCCTCATAGTTCACTGACAAGTAGGGATGCACCGAAATTAAAATTCTTGGCCGAAACCGAAAACCGAAAAAGAGGAAACCAAGGCCGAAAACCGAAACACCGAAAGAATTATGCCAATTATTAGTACCATTTCAATTATGGCTATGACTGTGTGCTAATCTTACTAGACTCAAGGCATTGCAATTGCATACATTAATATTAAAGTTTCAAAGAATAAATCAATTATATTAATTTAAACAATTATTATCATCAATAGTATTTTATTACTTGACATATACATATATTTTACTGCCTTTGTTTAAATTGTTTAAATTTTTATAACATTATCTTCTGGATCCATCACATCATAGACTGTAAAAAAAATTCACATTTACAAGACTACGCGTTTCTCTTCCAGCAGGAGGCGCTGTCAGACTGATATACAAAGCAGCGCAACAAATGACTTTGAAACGTGCAGCGCTCAGATTTATTCAATGGATAGCCTTTTGAAGTTTCATCATTTCTTGTCTTTCAGTCCCCACATTTAAGACCACCTGAAATCATAATTATGACTTTTATAACCCCTAATAACACTGCAGTTTTCAATTAAAATTAAGAGCTTTATTTCAAGAACCGATTTTCTGAAACAAACCTTGCACAATATACGTTTCTTTTTATACGTTTCCCACCATATTCAGGGCACAAGGAAAATATTAGGGGACTAAATTAATATCAGCATATGAAGTATAATGGTCTCTCATTGTCTCTGAGAGAATGCACGTCAGATGCTGAAAATCAGTTTTCACTTTCATTTTAACATTGCGCAGTTTTCACGTTGCTTGTGTGATATCCATTGGCTCACCTCCATGGTTTAAAACATAAATATTAATAAAAATACAGTATGAAAAGACATATCTTTAAAATATTGTGACGTAACACCAACGTAAAGCTAATGTTTTTCACTCACTGAAAGCTACATCTGTCTCGATCTCTGCTCTTATCACTGCACGCACGACTGCAGACACAACCCCTCTGGAAATTTCGGCAAAACAAGTTTTGCAAATCGCTATCCGTGGGTCTTTCCATACGTCCACACCGCAGACGTGTTGCTTCAGACAAGCACGTGCAGGCTGCGGTTTCTGTTTGTGTCAACATCACTGATCTATAGACCATTTCAAGGAGTAAACAATAACAAGCGCGTTGGAACGTTACTGCGCATGTCGGTCCTG